>NW_016107369.1:8604748-8624838 GCF_001604975.1 Cebus imitator | reverse complement strand
CAGTGAGCTGAGATGGCGCCACTGCATTCCCGCCTCGCAGCCTGGGCACCAGAGTGAAAACCTGTCTCAAAAAGAAAAAAAAGACAAAGACCTTAAGAGTGTTAAAATAAATGTATATTACTACAAACAGGATTTGCCACAGGGGTATCTTAAACATTAGACCCCAAATCTTAAATGAGTACAGTCCTCTTTACAGGGAATCTAAGAGTTTCTGCCATCATCTATAGAAGTATTAAGAATATGACCAGACATAAAATGTTTAGTAAATTTAAACACACAGACCCTTTTTAAATTGCCAAGTGATTTTATTTGAAGATGACATCAGAATCGCTAAAAGGTGATGTAATCGTCAGAGTGATTATGGATTATATCTCCCAGTAAAGTGAAAATGTGATTTTCTCCATTGTGTGGGTTCCCATTAGTATTTACTCATCAGGTTCAGTATTTTTCAATACTTTCTCGTCCATAAATTCTATTGCTTTTGAAAAACCACCAAAGAGAAGTGAAACCAGAAAAAGGATGTAACGAGCAAATATTAAAAGTAGTACTCGGTTTGTATTCACAATTACCCTGCCTGAAAGACGATATTGTTTGTCAGGTGGAGGGCCACTATCTACACTACCCCCTTTTCCTTTCAGTTCACATGTTGGTGGCTGCCACCCATACACACAGTGACAATGGTTTCGGTTGTTACATACTCCTTTGTAACTGCATGTTTTAAGATCACACTCAAAATGCAGGTCTTGATAGAAAGTACAATTCTGATTAAGACAGTATTTTCCTGGGCCACAGGTTGCACCATCCACTACCAGCCCCATTTCTGGCAACTCCGTCCCATGGTGTGCATCATAGCCAAAGCAGGTTTCTTCTTTTATCTCCTGTACTAATATACTCCGAAATGTAGTGTGCTCACCTCCGCCGGGAATGCGTCTGACACCACTACAGTGCAACATCCCACAAAAAACATCATCTTCCTCACATCGAAAAGGTTTACTTCCCCCTCTCTGTAGAATAACCCCACAGTTTCCAAATCGGTCACCCTTCACATTCAATTTTTTGTAGCATACTGGGGAGCCATCTTTCACTTGGTAGCCAAAAAGGGCTTGGCACTGCATATCACGGTCACTGCAGTTTCCTCTTATACAAACAGACACTGGTGAACATGGGGTTCCATCCTGGACATAGAAGTCATCTGGACATGTTTCGTTTTTCCCATCACAGTATTCCGGTAGGTCACATATACCACCCACATCTCTGCAAACCACTCCAGGGACAGCATATTTACACTCATGGCAGCAAAGTCCTGTATTGCAAACACTGCCAAGGGAGAGGGTACAAGAGGTCTCACAACATCTGTCACTGGCACAATCTTTAAGGGAGCCACAGTCACACTCTTCCCTCTGATTTCTGATTTTGTCTCCACAACGAGGAGCTACATAAGGATAATTAGTGTATGCAACATTTGGAGCACTCAAACAAGGATCCCATCGATTAAATATGTTTTGCAGTCTCTCATAAGAACAATTGCTCAGCATATCATTAAGATCAGGAACAGGAGCCATGACACAGTTGGTTCTTCGAAAACAGTAACAACCCTGAGAATCATGGTGCATGCCCATGTTATGACCCAGCGTATGCGCTGTAACACATGCCCCCTTAAACAGGTGGTACCTCATTAAATAGACAAACATTGCTCCCCAGTTGGGGTTGCATATTCCATCAAAGCTGGCAAAACACTCAATGTTTCCAATTCGATGTGATGTAAAAACAACCGAGGTATCATGTGGAATTGTAGGATGAACAGCTTTAGATTTCCATACACCAAACTGTGGTATAATGTGGTTAGGATTCCCAGTAAATCTTATCAGTTCCCTCCTAGTCCATATGAACATAACCCGTATATAGACATTTAAAAAACCTGGTTTGAAAATGGTATGCATTATGCTGGTAAGAATCACCATATCCTCTACTGTTTGTGACTTATTACGGGTCCGCAAGTATACTCCATGAGTAACCGTGTAGTGAAGTTTCAGGTTTTTTCTATGATGCCGCCACAAGTAAACGTGACCTGCTCTGGGAGTTTCAGCCAGTTTTACCTTTTCAGATTCATGATTTATCTCTTCCCCTTGAGTCTTACACCTAGTAGCCTCTCCTGGACTTTCTTCCGACACAAGCAGTGATACCAAATGCTCAAATCTGGAAGAAGCCTCCAGGGGTTTGATTTCATAAGTCAAGTCATCCACCTGCAGCATGCCACGCAAACCTCCATGGCAGGTGTCCAATGTGGCCACAGACCCAGGAACCCCTTCCAGGTAGCAGTAGTAGTGACAGTCTCGTGGGACAAAGGGGTAGTTCTCCTGCATGGCCCCCTGGTCATTATCAGTGAAAATAGGTAAATGTCTGGGTATCATGTTCTTCTTGAGCTTCATGTGGATCACGTGTCTTCGGCCCTGGAAACGCATGCTGTAAGAGAGTTGGTCTGGCGTCTCAACTCCGCCCCTCCTGTGGGGCACTTTCCTGGGGATCACAATTTCTGAGGAAGTGAAGCGCCATCCTGGTGGGTCATGAAAACAATAGACCCGGGACAAGAATGCCCAGAGGACAGGCAGCCAGAGAGCACCTGTTAAGGGGTCCTGGACCCAGGCAGATCCCATGAATAAGGGAGCCTTTGACCAAAGAAAATGCAGTCAAATGGGAGGCAGAAAGAGGATTCCTCAGTCTTCAGCCCTCTCCTCAGGACAGTTATGAGGAAATCAGAGTGAGTCTGCAGGCTTGGCACCCCCTGGTAGGGGGAAGGGTTAGACTATTACATAACAATGGTGTGCTCATCATGGGAGGCTGTTTTCAGTGAGCTGGAGACCTAGGCTGGGGGGTCAAAGGAAGAGAAAAAAATGGCGGGAATTGAGAATAGCAGTGTATAACTGAGCTGAAATGTCCCTTGTCCTCTAAGGGAAGTCATAAGTGGGGTTTGATGAGTAAGTGGGCTTGATGCAGGTTTAAGACACTTAAGGACATTTTTCTGAAACCTAAATGAGGAAAGATTCAACATGTAATTAAAAGAGGGAAGCGTGTACAATGATAAGGAAAGCGGAAACTTCTCCTTAAAAGAATTCTGAGGATAGACTTAGAGTTATAGAAATCAAATGGAGTTACAGTAATGAATAAATTGGAAAATAGACAAATGTCATGAAAAAAATTAGGGTGTGTAACTATAGTTTCTTATCAAGTTAAACATATACCTATGCTGTGATCCAGCCATTTCAGTGCTAGGAACTAACCCACATAGTTTGTCTATGAATGTTCATAGAAGCATTATTCATAAATTCATTCTACAATCTGGAAACCAAGAACCAGTCCTTGATATGTGAATGGATAAACAAACTGATATATTCATTCATTGGAATACTCCTCAGTAATAACACAAACAAACTTCTGAAACACACACGATCATGAATGAAATTCACAGAAATTCTCAGACAAAGAAACCAGACCAAATGATGTAGTTAATTCATGATTTAATTTATATGAAGTTCTAGGATACTTCAGATTAATCTATGGAAATGGAAATGTAATTATTAGTTTCTAGATGTGTGAGTGGGGGAGGGACAAAGGGCCCTTTCTGGAACAATGTAAAGTATCAATCAAGTATTTTGATTGAGATGGTGATTTCAAATAAAAATTCATCAAGCTGCACCCTTAAAATCTGTGTATTTTATCGTAAGCTAAGCACACCTTAAGAGTTAATTTTCTATAAAGGGTCTGACTTCAGTTTCTTTCTGACTCAATCCAGAATTGGCACATTATGAAATTATCTCAGAAACCATCTTCTTTTCCTTTTCAAAAATAATTTTAACATAGGATTGCATGAAAACAGACTCAACTTGGTACAAGGAAGTTACCTAAAGCATCTTTTCTCATTAATTTTTCTCTTATGAATCATATCTTTTACTTGGGAAGATCTACACAAGGTAATATTTAGAAAAGAAGAAAGAATATATTAATGTTTAAATGTGTTGTGTACAGTACTGAAAGATTTGTTTTTAATTCAGTGCAGTCAGAAATGTTTTTAAAGTTCAAGAATGAGTTGATCTCAGCCTGAAATAAACTGGCCACAATAAAAAAAAAACATTCTAAGAAGAAAGTAATGTAGTAAAGGTAGGAAGGGGAATAAAAGCAATCATAATGCTAAGAATTATAAAATGTACTAATTTATACTTTAGATGTATATTAAGAATTATTGAAAAATAGGAACACATAAAAAGGGTTGGGCCATTTAGGGGAAATAGGGGAGGGACAGTAGGGGGTGGGGAGTAGGGGAGAGATAGCAAGGGGAGAGATGCCAGATGTAGGTGATGGGGAGGAAGGCAGCAAATCACATTGCCACGTGTGTATCTATGCAACAATCTTGCATGTTTTTCACATGTATGCCAAAACCTAAAATGCAATAAATGGGGGGGAAAAAAAAGTTTATTTTGCCAAGTTTGAGGATATGCACCTATGACACAGTGTTGTCAGGAAGTCCTGATGACATGTGCCCAAGATGGTCAGGGCACGGCTTCGTTTTATACATTTTGGGGAGACATGAGATATCAATCAATCTATGTAAAAAGTACATTGGTTCCATCCAGAAAGGTGGGGACAACTCAAAGCAAAGAGGGGACCTCCAAGTTACAGATAGGTGAGAGACAAATGGTGGCATTGTTTTGAGTTTTGATAAGCCTTTCCCAAGGATGCAATCAGAATATACATTTATCTAGTTAGCAGAGGGATGACTTTGAACAGAATGGGAGGCAGATTTTCCCTAAGCAGTTCCAAGCTTGAATTTTCCCTTTAGCTTAGTGATTTGGGGGGGCTCAAGATATTTTCCTGTCATAGCAATTACATCAAAAAATAAAGGGAAAATCTTCAAATAAACAACCTAACGAACAAGAAAAGCAAGAGCAAATCAAACCCCAAGTTAGCAAAAGAAAAAAATAATAAAGATCAGAGCAAAGATAAATGAAATGAAGAAAATACAAAAGATCAACGTTTCAAGAAACTGAAATGAAGAAAATACAGAAACCCAACAAAAAGCTAGTTTTCGAAAAGTTAAGCAAAATTGACAAACCTTCAGCAAGACTAAGGAAAAAAGACAGAAGACCCAAATCAATAAAACCAAAGATGAAAAAGAAGACATCACAATTGATATCACAGAAATTCAAAGGACTTTTAGTGGCTACTACGAGCAACTATATGCCAATAAATTGGAAAATCTAGAAGAAATGCATAAATTCCTAGACACATACAACTTACAAGATTGAACTATGAAGAAATCCAAAGCCTGAACAGTACAATAAAAAGTAACAAGATTGAAGCCATAATGAAAAGTCTCCCAGCAAAGAAAAATCCAGGATGTGATGATTTCATTGTTGAATTCTACTCAACCTTTAAAGAACTAACACCAATTCTGCTCAAATAGTTTCAAAAAGTAGAGAAGAGGATATATCCAAACTCATTCTACAAGGCCAGTATTACCCAGATGCCAAAACCAGACAAAGAAACATCAAGAAAAAGAGAACCACAGGCCAATAACACTAGTGAATATTAATGCAAAAATTCTTAAAAAAAATACTAGCAAAACAAATTCAAAAGCATGTTAAAAAGATCATTCACCACGACCAAGCAGGATTCATCCCAGGGATGTAAGGATGGTTCAACATATGCAAATCAATCAATGAGGTACATAATATCAACATTATGAAGGACAAAAACCATGTGATCATTTCAAGTAATGCTGAAAAGGCATTTGATGAAATTCAACATCCCTACATGTTAAAAAAAAAAAAAAACTGGTATAGAAGGAACATACCTCAACATAATAAAAGCCATATATGACAGACCCACAGCTAGTATCATGAATGGGAAAAACTGAAAGCCTTTCCTTTAAGATGTGGAACATGACAAGGATGCTCACTGTCACAACTGTTATTCAGCATTGTATTGGAAGTCCTAGCTAGAGCAATCAGACAAGAGAAAGAAGTAAAGAGCATCCAAACTGAAAAGAAAGAAGACAAATCATTCTTGTTTGCAGAGATATAATCTTATATATACCTAAAGATTTCACCAAAACACTATTAGAACTGATAAATTTAGTAGAGTTGCAGGATACAAAAATTGGTAGCATTTCTATATGCCAACAGTGAACAATTTGAAAATGAAATCAAAAAGCAATACCACTTACAATAGCCACAAATAAAATGAATACCTTTCAGAATGGCTACTATCAGGAAAATAAAATATGACAAGTGTTGGTGTGGATGTAGAGAAATGGAACCCTTGTACACTGTTGGTGGGAATGTAAATTGGTATAGCCATTATGGAAAACAGTATGGAGATTCCTTAAAAAATTAAAAATAGAACTACCTACTACCTAGAACAATGAACAAGTCAACTGATAAATATATATTCAAAGGAACTGAAATCAGGATCTCAAAGAGATAACTGCACTCTCATGTTCACTGCAGCATTATTCACAATAGCCATGATATGGAAACAACCTAAATGTCTGTCGACAGATGAACATATAAATTGTGATACACACACACACACACACACACAAAGGGAATATTATTCAGCCTTCACAAAGAAGAAAATCCTGCCATTTGCAACAACATAGACAAACCTGGAGGACATTATGTTAAATGAAATAAGCCAGATGTAGAAAGACAAATACTGCTTGATCCTTATAGGTGGAATCTAAAACAGACTCACAGAAGCAGAGAATAAAATAGTGGTTGCTAGGAGCTGGGGGTAGGAGGAAATGGGAAGATGTTGGTCAAGGAGTACAGAGTTTTGCTAATGGTTGAGGGTGTCTAGGTTCCTGGCATATTGAACAAATTGGACAAAATGTACAAACAGCAAGGAAGAAATGAAGGGACTTATTGAAAATGAAAAGTACACTCTACAGTGTGGAAGTGGGCCTGCGCATAGAGGCTCAAAGGCCCCATGACAGAATTTTTGAGAGTTTAAATATCCCCTAGAGTATTCCATTGGTTGCTTTGGGTATGCCCTATGTAAATGGAGAGGATGAAGTAAAGTTACAGAGTCATTTATGGTGTACGCCCTATGGAGAGGATATTTCCTATTACAGCTGAAGTGTGAATCAGCCTTATGTTCCCAGCCTCCAGACCCTATTTTCCTTCTTCAGTGTCAGTAACGTAAGTAAATAAGTTCTGGAAATCCAATGTAAAATGAACAATGTGACTATCATTAACAGTACTGTATTTTATATTTGATATTTGCTAAAAGAGTACATCTTAAGTGTTCTCATCACAAAAAAATAAAATAAAATGATAACTGTGCAAGATGTAGACACATTAATTAGC
Organism: Cebus imitator; assembly: GCF_001604975.1. Classification (NCBI taxonomy): domain Eukaryota; kingdom Metazoa; phylum Chordata; class Mammalia; order Primates; family Cebidae; genus Cebus; species Cebus imitator. The sequence continues at coordinate 8,617,474 of NW_016107369.1, read as the reverse complement.
TTGATTGTGGTGATTATTTCATAAGGCAAGTGTATATAATCATCAAGTTGTATACCTTAAATATACACAATTTTAACTGTCAAAGTTTTAAAAAAATCACTGTTTAGAGGATTATCTGTAACACGCACACTACTTACTGCAGGAATTTGGTGAAAATGTACCAACACCGTCTTAGTCTTTCTTGGGAAATTCTTGCATTAAATCCCTAGAGACAGCCAAAAGCTAGCTTTAGCAAACTTTTATCAGTTCTCAGTGAAAACAACTTACTGAAAATTTAGTTTTACCTTCTTTTTTTCACGACAGACATTAAGGGGTGATCTAGCCTTGGCTCTAATTTCCCATAACCTGTTACAGTTTGGCCAAGATTCCTTAGGTTTCTCTTCTGAATTTAATTTCCATCAACCCAGTGCTCCTTTTTCTGCTGTCTCTACTTGTCCCTCTGCACCCTACTTCTTGCATCCAAACCACTAGTTACTGGTTCAATTCCCGCTTGTTTTCACCATCTACTTTGTCCGTTAAACCTCTCTCCTGCCAACTTCCTGTCCCTAGAATCCTAGCCTTACCAGCTTCCTGTCCCTAGAATCCTTACCTGGGACAGTTCTTTTTTTTTTTTTTTTTTTTTTTTTTTCCTTACACATTGCTACAAAGATGTACCCAAAACAGTTCCTTTTAAGGGACCAAGAACGAGAAACCACTACCAGGATGGGTTGGCGGCCAACAAACCAGGAAGCAGAGCTCCTTCCTCTGAAGAGCATTTTCCGACTCTCGTCTCCAACGCCCACTTTCCTAGCAGTCGCCGACCAGGTCTTCCCAGAAGGCAGCTGCCTGAGACATGTGCAGCAGGAAACCTGTAGCAGGACACTCTCCTGCTGTTTGGGAGATGCTCCTGGCTCCTGCCTGCTGCTCACAAACCAGGCTCTACTGGTGCTCCACCCCACCCAAGTGATGATTCCCCAGAATTTCCCCTGGCGGCGAGGTGGGGCCTTCAACAAATCTGAAGGCTGTCTTAACAACCCGCACCTGAGGTACCATACTGAAGCCCTTGGTTTCCAGGCAATTTCTAGTTTTCAACTGCACTGAGCAGCGCACTCCCCACGAAGATCAGTCCTTTGCCCAGGATGACTGCTACTATCATGGTTATATGGAGCCCTCAGTCTCTGGGAGTCCTCAGTACCCCTTTGGGAGACTTTGGAGGGATGTACAGATACAAATAATCAAGCAAGCTTAAGAAATCCAGCGCATAAGGCATTTTACCACGTAGGAACACCAATTGTCTGGCCGGGCGCAGTGGCTCACATGTAATTCCAGCACTTTGGGAGGCCGAGGCGGGCGACATGGTGAAACCCCATCTCTACTAAAAATACAAAAATTAGCTGAGCGTAGTGGTGCACACCTGTAGTCCCAGAAACTCGGGAGGCTGAGGCAGAAGAATCACTGGAACCCGGGAGGTAGAGGTTGCAGTGAGCAGAGATGGTGCCATGCACTCCAGCCTGGCAACACAGTGAGACTCCGTCTCAAAAAAAGAAAAAGGAAAAAAAAAAGGATTAATTTGTCGCCATGAAATGTGGCTTAACCGAAGAGGAAATACAGTTGACCCTTGAACAATGTGGGTTTGAACTGTGCAGGCTCACTCATGTGCAGTTTTTTCAATAAATACAGTCGGCCCTCTGTAAACGCAGATGCAGAAAATACAGTATTCACAGAATGTGAAACCCACACATATAGACCAACTTCGTATACACAGGTTCTGCAGGGCCAACTGCAGGACTTGAGTATGCATGGATTTACGTATACATGGGGGTTCAGGAACCAATCCCTGGGGTACACAGAGGGACAACTGTATAGAGTATCAGAAGCTGTGGTTTGAGGTAGAGAACTCAAAACCACCACAACATTCTGTGGGCTAGTGGACTCACTGCTGGCCCTTTGTGGAGTTGTAGTGGTGGGCAACTATAGTTTCAGCTACTGAAAGGCAACAGAAGATAAATGGGATCAGTTTAGCAGTTTCTCCCTCGCTACAGTTAGGCCTTCAGGTTTCTTTGAGACTGAGATTTGGAAATGGGAATCTTAACAATATTGAACAAGACATAAGTCAACTTCTTGACAGTTTCAGTGAATGCAGAAGTGTTCATCTTTATCCTCATTTTCCACGTGATTCTGGGAATCTCTGTGGGCAATTATTTTTAATCTTTGGATTGGCTTGGATCTCAGGAATATGTTCCTCTCATTTTGGGTCAGCAGTTTGTAATAAGAGATTTCTTTCATTTTGCAGTAGCCACTGCTCACCGACTGAGCCATAATCTTGGTATGTCTCGCACTGAGGAATTCTGCTTATGCAGGAAAAAATCATTGCATCATGAATGCCTATAATACAAGTACCAGCATTTTTAGCCTTGTGGTAAACCTCATGAACCACAAAAGGAGTCTGACAAACACATTATCTTCCTGAAATGTTAACCCACTAGAACAGTGTGGTATCCAAATACTGGAAGGTGAAGAGCGTGACTGTGGATCAGAAACTCAGTGCAGAAAGGATCCTTGCCATGACTCTAATTGTAAATTAAAACTTTGGGCTTTTGGACCGTGTTGTATGAAATGTAAATTTGCTTCACTGGGAAAGCTGTGTAGAGCACACATCAGTGCATATGACCTTCTTGAATGGTGCTATGAAAGTGCAAGGCGGTTCCCTGAGGATCTCTATGTGTAGGATAGGACACTTTGTGGTCCCCGGTGTCTACTCCTATCACAAAATGTGCAACAGTCACAATAAACAATGTTGGTATATTTTTGGCCAGACAGTAAGGAGTGCCTCTCTGAACTGCTGTAAAAAATTAATATAGGAGATAATTTCAGTCTCTGTGGCATGGAAGGTTTAATATACCAAAGATGCCCTTCTTCAAATAATTTGTGTGGAAGAGTACACTGTGAAAATATATGAACAATCTCCAATGTAAAACAACATAATGCTATAATTAAAATATTAGTTAATGGTCCCAGATGTCAGGGAACTACTACTTTATTAGGCAAGTAAAAGATGGAACTGTGTCAAGTATTCTATATATGACTGCAAATTGGAGAAATGTCATAAGATTGCCACTGTTTACATGAGTGGTCCCCTCCCTACTGTGAGTTTACTGACTATGGAGGAAGCTCAAACAGTGGCTTAGCTCCAGGGGGTAGTCTCCCCCACCTATTAACAATTTTTCTTTGCCCAGTAATTCTATTCACACTCTTTTGTCTTACCTGATTAATTTATGTTTTATCAGAGTACTGTTTTCCACAAAGTCTTTACTCAAGAAAAATCCTGTTTAGGATTTAAACTGGACAGAAGTATTACAGAGTATTCACCAATTCAAAGAAAACTATTTTGGAAAGAGAAGATATTGCATGATCACTGTCCAGTGACCTCCAATTCATTAAGACAAGTTTGTCCAACCTGTGGCCCATGGACCACATGTGGCCCAGAACAGCTTTGAATGCAGCCCAACACAAATTGATAAACTTTCTTAAAATATAATGGAATTTTTTTGCAATTTTGTTTAGCTCATCACCTACTGTTAGTGTTAGTATATATTATGTGTGGCCCAAGACAATTTTTTTTCCAGTGTGACCCAGAGAAATCAAAAGATTGAACACCTCTGATTAAAAAGGTATGATCGAATGCAGATTTTCTTGGTTCCTTGTATTTAATTGAAAGGCAAACAGGCAATGAATTTTTTAAATTAAACATCTTGTCCTTAAAAAGTACTCATTTCTTTACATTTCAGGTAGGGTTGCACTCAGTAGGAAATCCTGGAATGCATTCCACTATTTTTATCATATTAGCTCTGTGGATACACCCTTTAACCAAATACAAGGTAGCAAGCGTGTGGCACAATCACAGAAACAGAATATTGATAGGTACAGCCTCCCTTTGTAAAATCTGAAGGGGAAATGGTAGAAGCAATCAAAGCAAAGAATAAGGATAATAAAAGAGCCATAAAGGGACAAAAAGTTATAAAGGGACAAAAATTAGGAAGAGATATAAAAAATGTTATCGTCAAATACAAGGATTTTATAGAAAGCCCAGTATCTCCAGTGAACTAGTTTCACAAAGGAATCTGGCAAGAAAACATAAATAGATCAGACTTGATATTTACTACCCTGGCTACTAGAAAGGAACCCTGGAGAGTCTAGCTGTCTTTAGCTGCCAATTAGATGTCTCTGGATAATGATAATGATGCTGATTAATTACTTAACTTTCAAACATATATATCTGTGTGTCTGTGTGTTGTAAATACAGGTATTGATCGACTTACGACCTATGCAACTTACGACCATTCAACTTTATGACCACAATCGCCAGCCACAACTGCTCCGCGTCTGGCAGCGCAAACGTTGCCCAGCTGGGCGTACAACAGTGCGGACCAGCTTCCGGAAGCACTACCATCTCCGCGTGCATATAGCCTACTCAACTTACGACCAAATCGTGTTACAACCGGTCTGCCAGAACCAATCGTGGTCGTAAGTCAAGCACTAGCTGTATATATGTATGAATGTATGTGTGTGTGTGTGTGTGTGTGTGTGTGTGTGTGTGTGTTGCCAAGTACAGCATTCAGAGTTGTAGAGAGATGCTCAGTGTCCGGCTGGGAGAAATAGATAAGAGAGTACAGAACTACAAAGGAGTAGGGTAAGTGCTATATAAAATGGGTGTGCGCAGTGTTCTTGGAAGTACAAGTTATTGGAGGGGAGACATGAAAATGAAGTAAAAATAAAATATGTTTAAAAAAGTGGGGAGACAGAATATACAAATTCCAAGCAAAGGGAAAAACATTTGCAAAACAACAACAACTATCATCAGCATTTGACACAGGTGATGACTTTTTCCTCTTTGAATTGCTTTCTCCATTTGGTTTCCATGGGATCACTTCACTAGCTGCTACTTCTCACATTCATTTGCTATTCTTTTATATCTCCCCAACACTAAGTGTTGGTAGTGTTCCAGTTCTCAGTCCTTGGACATCTTTTTAACTCTCCCTATACTCATTCTATTGATGATCTCATCCATCTCATGATATTAAAGACCATAAACACTATAAATGTTCTATGATGCCACAATGTATATTTCCAGACTGGGACTTCTGTAAAACCTAAATTCATGCTTCCAACTGCCTACATGGCATCATCACTTGAATGTTTAATTAGCACCTGAAAATAAATACGTCCAAACTGAATTCTTTAGCCCCCTCCTCCCACAACCTCCTCCCTAAACCTGCTTAACACACAGCCTTCCCCATCTCAGTTAATCCCAATTCTATCCTTCAAGTTGCCTAGAACAAAAACCTTATAGTCATCCTTAATTCCTTTTTTTAATCATATCCCACAACCTGTCAGCAAATCCTATTGTTTTGACCTTCAAAATGTGATCACTTCTCACTCTCCCCACCATTATCAACCTGGTCAAATTCACCATTGTCTCCCACCTTGATTATTGCCTTAGACTTCTAAAGTGTCTTCTGCATCCATTCTTATAGCCAACACTCAATTCCCATATATCAGGGAGATTGTTTTAATGTAAGTCATATCATATCATTACTTTGCTCATAGTGTTCCAGTGGTTTCCCATCTCATTCATAGTAAAAGTCTGTACAATGCTTTACAAAGTTGTACCCAATATACCTCCTGTCATCACTACCCTTCCCTCCTTTTTCTCATCTTCTATTTATTCTTCTCTTTGTTAATTTCATTTCAGCTGGTCCACTTGCTGATCCACTAACAGGTCAACGCATTCTCCCACCTCAGGGTCTTTATTCTTGCTGCTCCTTTGACTTGTGTAGATGGAGGGAAGGAAGGCAGGAGAGGTAAAGATGAAGGAAGAAAGGAAAGAAGCAAGGGAGGGATGATCCATAAAGTAAATCCATTTGAATAAAGGAATGAATTTAAATGACAACTATATGACCAAGATAGGAAGGTTATTCCATTATTGCTCTTATGATAATAATAATTATATTATTGTGTCATCCATTAACCTAATTCACTACATTAAGAATAAAGGGGAGAAAATGTAGGAAAATCTAAAGCATTCTCAAAATATATTTTCATCCAACTCAATACTGATCCAATATAAAATTTGTTAGCAAACTGTGAATAAAAAAATCTTCATAGAAAATCATCTGGAGTATTAAAAAAAATTCATGAATGAGGTAAAGATGTTGACAAGAATAACTGTCAATATTTTAATGGCAATCTTAAATATATTACTAAAACTAAAAGAAGGGAAATATAATTAGATTATATTTAATTATATTTTTATATAATTATATTTATAAATATAATTATATACATAATTATAATTATAATTATATATAAAAGGGAATTATAATTAAATATAATTATAAATAAAATATAAAAAAATAAAAACATAAAACTATTACTATTCATGAACTTTCTGATAGTCTACCTGGAATACAAAAAAGATTCAAAATAAAAAGATTTTATAATGGTCCAGACACATGACCAAATAAAGATGCTAATAAACACTCCAAAACCAGCAGCTTTCCAGTAACACACCAAAAACCACTTAGAAAATGTAATGGTTGGGGGGGGCAGGGAGATCTTATTCACAGTATCAACTAAAATTATAAAATACCTATAAGTAAACCTGAAAAGAAATGTTAAGAGACCCATAGAAAAAAATATATAAAATCTTTCCAAAACTCAAAAAACATCTGATATGATTTGGGTTTGTGTCCCCACCCAAATCTTATGTTGAATTGAAGGGCCTGGTGGGAGGTGACTGGATCGTGGAGTGTGTTTCCCTCTTACTGTTCTCATGACAGTGATTCTCATGAGATCTGATGGTTAAGAGTGTGTGGCACTTCCCACTTCACACTCTGTCTCTCCTACCACCATGTAAAGAAAGTGCTTGCTCCTTCACCTTCCGCCATGATTGTAAGTTTCCTGAGGCCTCCCAGTCATGCTTCTTGTTAATTCTGCAGAATTGTGAGTCAATTAAACCTCCTTTCTTTATAAATTACCCAGTCTCAGGTAGTTCTTTACAGCAGTGTGAGAATGGACTAATACAGAAAATCGGTACTAGAAGTGGGGTTCTGCTATAATGATACCTGAGAATGTGGAAGTGACTTTGAAACTAGGTAACATTCAGAGGTTGGAACAATTTGGAGGGCTCAGAAGATAGGAAGATATGGGAAAGTCTGGAACTTCCTAGAGACTTATCGAATAGTTTTTACTAAAATGCCTATAGTGATATGGACAATGAAGTCCATGCTGAGGTGGTCTCAGATGGAAGTGACGAATTTATTGGGATCTGGAGTAAAGGTCATTCTTGCTAGGCTTTAGCAAAGAGACTGGTGGCATTTTGCCCCTGCCCTAGAGATCTGTGGGACTTTGAACTTGAGAGAGATGATTTGGGGTGTCTGGTGGAATAAATTTCTAAGCAGCAACACATTCAAGATTTGACCTGGCTGTTTCTAAAAGTGTACACACATGTTCATGAGGGAAGAGATGGTTTGAAATTGGAACTTATATTTAAAAGAGAAGCAGAGCATAAAAATTTAGAAAATTTGCAGCCTGATCATACAATAGAAAAGAAAAACCCTTCCTGGGGAAAAATTCAAGTCTGCTGCTGAAATTTGCATAAGTAAAGAGGAACTGAATGTTAATAGCCAAAACAATGGGGAAAATATCTGCAGGGCATTTCAGAGACCTCCCTGGCAGCCACTCCCATCACAGGCCTGGAGGCCTAGGAGGGAAAAATGGTTTCGTGGGGAAGACCCAGGGCCCAACTTCTCTGTGCAGCCTTAGAACATGGCACCCTGTATCCCAGCCATTGCAGCTCCAGCCATGGCTAAAAGGGGCCATCGTACAGCTCAGGCCATGGCTTCAGAATACAGCTCCAAGCCTTGGCAGCTTCCACATTGTGTTGGGCCTGTGGGTGTACAGAAGGCAAGAGTTGACGTTTGAAAACTTCTAACTGGATTTCAGAGGATGTATGGAAATGCCCGGATGTCCAGGCAGAAGTCTGCAGAAAGCGCACAGAACTTATGGAGAATCTCTACTAGGGCTATGCAGCATGGAAATGTGGGATTACAGCCCCCACACAGAGTCCCCACTGGGGCACTGCCTAGAGGAACTGTGAGAAGAGGGCCACCATCCCCCAGATCCCAGAATGGTAAATCCATGGGCATCTTGAACCATGCACCTGGAGCAGCCACAGGCACTCAATGCCAGCCCACAAAAGCAGCTGGAAGGAGGGCTGTACCCTACAGAGCCATGGAGCAGAGTTGCCCAAGGCCTTGGGTACACATCCCTTGCATTAGCATTCCCTGAATGTGAGACATCATGTCAAAAGAGATTACTTGGGAGCTTTAAGATTTAATGACTGCCCTGCTGGGTTTCAGACTTGCATGGGACCTGTAGCCCCTTTGTGTTGGCCAATTTCTCCTTATTTGAATGGAAGCATGTATCCTCATTATACCTTGGAAGTAACTTGTTTCTAATTTTACAGGCTCATAGATGTTAGGAACTTACCTTGTCTCCGATAAGACTTTGGAGTGTAGACTTTTGAGTTAATGCTGAAATTAGTTAAGGCTGAGAAACTGTTGAGAGTGGATAACTGTATTTTTGCAATGTGATAAGGACATGAGATTTGGGAGAGGCCAGGGATGGAATGATCTAGTTTAAATTTGTGTCCCCACCCAAATCTCATGTTGGAGGAGGGACTTGGTTGGAGGTGATTGGATTATAGGGTGCACTTCTCCCTTGCTGTTCTCATGATAGTGAGTTCTCACAAGATCAATAGTTTAACAGTGTGTGCCACTTCCCCCTTTGTTCTCTTTCTCCTGCCACCAAGTGAGGAAAGTGCTTACTTCCCCTTTGCATTCTGTCCTAAGTTTCCTGAGGCCTCCTAGTCATGCTTCCTGTTAAGCCTGTGGAACTGTGAGTCAATTAAACTTCCCTGCTTCATAAATAACCTGCCTCAGAGAGTTCTTTATAGCAGTGCAAGAGCAAACTAATACAACTTCTGAATAAAGGGAGAAATACAAGCTTCTGAGTAAGAATTCTCAATATTGATAGCTTGTCATTTCTCTAAATTACATCTTTTTCAGTGTCTGCCTAGCCATACTAGGATATTCATTAATGAAATCTGACAACTTTCAATCAGCTTTGGGTTCATATTCCTTAGCAATCTGAGAAGAAAATAATTCACACAATTACCATTAAGAAATCCAGAAATGAACACATTGTCACTATTTGAGTCACATGATCCTAACTGGACCAAATGAGATGACCTCTTTGGCCAGGTCTAAGTCACATACCCTTCCTGAAGCCAGAAGGAGAGTGATAGGTAATTAGCAGCCCTCACTACAACCACATAATTAGAGTATACAGAAATGAGCAATTCCCCAAAGGAAGAGTTTGCTATTGCAGGTAAAGGAGAGAGACATTCTGTGGGGGAAAAAAAAAATTAGATGTGTGGAGATGACATCAAGATGGCAGAGCAGAGAGCCCTGGTGCTGGTTTACCCTCAGAAACACAAAAATAATATTTAGACTAAAATACCTTTGCGAGAAATTTGTAATTCAGTTAAAAAATTGCAATACTCTACACAAGAACAAAGTTGAGAAAACATGGAACCAATATAAGAAGAACATATATAGTTTGGACATTTGTCCCCACCTGTATCTCATGTTGAAATGTAATCCCCAGTGCTGGAGGTGGAGCCTGGTAGGAGGTGTTTGAGTCACAGAATTGGATGTCTTATGGCTTGGTGACGTCCCTGTAATAGTCAGTGTATTATCTCAAGACCTAGTTGCTGTAAAGTGTGGCACCTGCCCCCCTCTATCCCTTGGTCCTGCTTTTGGCATGTGACATACAAGCTCTCACTTCATCTTGTGAGGCATCCCTAAAACCCAAGTAGATGCCAGCATCATGCTTCTAATTTAATTGGCTCATGGTTCTTCTACAGCCTGTAGAACCATGAGTCAATTAATCCACTTTTCTTTATCAGTTACCAAAATTCAGGTATTTATTTACAGTAATGCAAGAATGGCCTAATACAAAGAATAAACCTAATTTTCCCACATTAGTCCCTCCCCCAAACTGAGTTAGTTCAGAGCCAGAGAATCACCTCAGCCCATGACTTCTCCCATGACTGGGAAGGAGACAGTGAAGAGTGTGCCAGCTGCCTGGCCTACTGCCCTTTCAGTGTACTCCCCAAGAGCCAATTTCTGTCATCTCACATTTGAAGCACCGAAAGACTGGTAGAGCCTGTAAGGCTGAGACAACTAGAAATAAAAGAGAGGGAACAGGTATCCTCTTACACCAGCACTGCTCAGTAAGATTGGTAAAAGTCAGAGAACTAAGGCCTTCTCTTCAGGAGGAGTGAGAAAAGCAAACTGAGCCTTGTCCCCAACCTTTCAGTGCATTTCCAACGGCCTGATTTCTATCTTGTCTCATACTTAGAATTTAAAAAAATAGAATCTAGATGCCCGAGACAGCTAGATGCCTGCAACAGCCAGAAACAAGAGAAGATGGGAGATTGCCTCCCTACTGCTGACACTGATCTGCAACACAGGGAAAAAGTTGTTTCATCAAATGTACAGACATGAATACAACCATATAAGAAATATGAAAAATCAAGAAAAAAATTGAAAAATAAGGGAAAAAAAAAAAAGAAAATAGATCTCTACTAACCAACCAAAAATAAATGGGAATTTATGAAGTAATTGAAAATAATTCAAATTAATCATCCTAAAAAAGCTCAGTATGATAAGAGAATGGTGACAGAGAACTAAACTAAATCAAAAAATGAAACATGACTAAACTGAGAGTATCAACAGAGATAGATATGATTTTTTTTTTCAAGCCAGGCACAGTGGCTCACACCTGCAATCCTAGCTACTGAAGAGGCTGATGTGGGAAGATTGCTTGAAGACAGGATTTTAAGACCAGCCTGGGTAACACAGCAAGACTCCTTCTCTAAAAACAAACAAACAAAAAAATTTAATAGATAGGCATTGTAGGGTATGCCTGTAGTCCCAGCTACTCAGGAAACTGAGGCAAGTGGATTGCTTGAGCCCAGAAGTTTGAACCTGCAGTGAGCTATGATTACACCACTGCACTCCAGCTCAGGGCAACAAACACAACAAGACCTCATCTTAAAAATAAAATAAAATAAATATAATTTAACTAAAATTATTTAATACTAGAGAATTAAATTTTATTAAAGAATAACTGGACTAAAAAATCACAAGAGAGATTCAACAGCAAATTTGAAAATTTGAGGATGGGCAATTTGAAATTATATAGTCACACAGCAAAATGAAACAATAATGGAAAGAAGCCAAGACATCTTAAAGGAATCATGGTACTCCATCAAACAAACCAATATATACATTATGGAAGGCCCAGAGGAGAAGAGAAAGAGAAAGGGGTAAAAACCTAATTTAAAAAAATAATGGCTCAAGAATTCCCAAATCTGGGCATGGAAATGAACATCTAGATTCATGAAGCTCAAATAGAATAAATCCAAAAAGGTCTAGAACAAGGCATTATGGTCAAAGTGTCAAAAATCACAAAGACAACTAGAAAATTTTCAAACCAGCAAGAGAAAAGTGACTCATTACAGACAAAGGAGCTCCGTAAGACTACCGCGAGATTTCTCATCAGAAACTATGCAGGCCAAGAGCATGAGATGATATATACAGTCAGCCCTTCATATGCACATGTTCTCCAACTGGAGATTCAAGGAACTGTGTATCAAAACAAAAAACAAGCTACCAATTAAAAACGTAAATAAGAAGTGTCATACTCTTTCCGCCATCTTTCCGTGACGCCACAATGGTGTGCATGAATGTCCCGGCTGATGCTCTCAAGAGCATCAACAATGCCGAAAAGAGAGGCAAACGCCAGGTGCTTATTAGGCCGTGCTCCAAAGTCATCATCTGGTTTCTCACTGTGATGATGAAGCATGGTTACATTGGCGAATTTGAAATCATTGACTATCACAGAGCTGGGAAAATTGTTGTGAACCTCACAAGCAGGCTAAACAAGTGTGGTGTGATCAGCCCCAGATTTGATGTGCAAAACTCAAAGATCTAGAAAAATGGCAGAATAATCTGCTTCCGTCCCGACAGTTTGGTTTCATTGTACTGACCACCTCAGCTGGCATCAGGGACCATGAAGAAGCAAGATGAAAACACACAGGAGGGAAAATCCTGGGATTCTTTTTCTAGGGATATAATACATATATTTACAAATAAAATGCCTCATGGACTCTGGTGCTTCTAAAATAATAATAATTTTTTTAAAGTGTAATATAGTTAGAACAAATATATATGTTGCCTTTACATTTTATTGAGTATTATGAGTAAACTACAGATAATGTAAAGTGTACAGGAAGATATACATAGTCTATATGCAAATACATTATTTACAAGAGACTTTAGAATTTGTGAATTATATTATCTGTAGAATTTCTTGGAACCAATAAACCCACAGGTACTGGGAGATCACTATATATTTAAAGTGCTGAAAGAAAGAAAAACCTGCTAACCAAGAATGCTATACCCAGCAAAGTTGTCCTTAGAAATGAAGGCAAGGGTTTTCTAGGGTTTTTATGGTGTTAGGTCTTATGTTTAAGTCTTTAATCCATCTGGAGTTAATTTTAGTGTAAGGTGTCAGGAAGGGGTCCAGTTTCTGCCTTCTGCACATGGCTAGCCAGCT
>NW_016107369.1:8567979-8603361 GCF_001604975.1 Cebus imitator | reverse complement strand
AAATGAAGGCAAGGGAAAATTTCCCAAACAAAAGCTGAGGAAGTTCATCACTACTAGGTTTGCCTTATGAAAAATGCTACACAAAGTTATTCAAGTTGAAACAAAAAGACACTAAATAGTAACATGAAAGACTAAAGGAGTACAAAACTCACTGGTTAGGGTAAATACATAAGTAAATACAGAATCTTCCAATATTGTAAAGTATTTAAGTCACTTTTAAACCTAATCAAAATGTTAAAAGAAAAAAGTATTAAGAACTACTAAAACAATTAATGGATACACAATATAAATAGATGTAAATTGTGACATCAATAAATAGTTAGGGGAGTAAATGGGTACTTTTGCATGTGAGCATAGTTAAATTGTTATCGGCTTAAAATAGACTGTTAGAAATATGTTTATGTAAGTCCCATGGTAACTAGAAAGAAAAAAACTTACAGGAGATATACCAAAGAGAAACCGAAAAAAATCAAAGCCTAACATTACAAAAATCAAGTCACAAAAAGACAGGAGAAGAAAGAAAGAAAAGAACTACAGAACAGCCAGAAAAAAATTAATGAAATAGCAATAGTAAGCCCACACCCATCAATAATTACTTTACATGTAAATCAACTAAAGTCCCTGAAACAAAAGACAAAGAGGAAGAATCTGGCAGAGATCAACCCCAGAGAAACTTGGAGCCCTGCAGAAAAAGTTGCTACGAATGCGGCTCTGCTCCCTTCACCCCTCTGACAATCTGCTTACCACCAAACTGTTGGGAACCCCTCTCTCCTCATGACTTCATGACTATAATGGTGATTTGGGAACTTCCCAAAGATAGAGAACCAATTGGCTAGCTTCTGCAGGAATTCATGTACTCCCCTGACTCAAACTGAGATGGCAGGTGCAATACTGGTTGTGGACACCTAGTGGACCCCTGCCCTGCCCAAGGTTTCTCTGCCCTTGAGTCATCACACCACCAGAACCCTCACAAACATAACTCCCAACCCACTATGGCTTTGGCAAGCACAGGAGACTGATGGGCCCCAGGAAGTTGTGAGACTCCTGGAGATCTAACCCCCAGCATGGGCTACCCACAAGGGAGTGGGGGATGCAGCCTGCCAAAGTCCCCTTAGGACAAAGGGAATGTGGTTGCAGCACTGATTGCTGAGAGACACAGTGCCAACACCAGGGAATAAACATGGAGAGAGGGACATCTCCCACCCACCCAATGCCATACACTATTGCAGACACAGCAGTTCTTCCCACAGGAGGCTGGGGAATGCACTCAGAGAAAGCATTTTTGTTTTTGAAACTGAGTCTCACTCTGTCACCCAAGCTGGAGTGCAATGGTGCGATCTCAGCTCACTACAACATCTGCCTCCCGGGTTCATGCAATTCTCCTGCCTCAGCCTCCCAGTAGCTGGGATTATAGGTGTGTGCCACTGTACCCAGCTAATTTTTGTATTTTTAGTAGTGACAGGGTTTCACCATCTTGGCCAGGCCGGTCTCAAACTCCTGACCTCGTGATCCACCCGCCCTGGCATCCCAAATTGCTGGGATTACAGGCATGAGCCACTGTGCCCAGCCTCAGAGAAAGCATTTCTTAAGCTTTCCACTGCAGCTCCATCCCTACTGAAAGTAAGCCCATGTGGCATGAGTTTACTCAAATGGTGGGGTGTAACTCACCCTCTCTACACAGAACAGCAGCATCCCAGCAACAGAGAACAGAGAAATCACACAGTTGCCTGCCCTAAACTGGGAAAAGAGGCTCTGTACCAAGCCTTCAAGAGGGTGTTTCAGTGGCCCACAGCTGCTCTGCAACCAGGAACCAAAAGACAAAGTATTTATGAACTAAGGTTGTGAGCTTTGCAACAGGGGCAAGATAGGGAAGCAGATGGCATTCCTGCTGACTCAGGATGAGGACCTGGTACCCCTCCCCAACCTTTCCTCCAAGACCTCAGTGGGCCACAACAAGATTGCTTCCTGTTCCCCACTGGCCCCCCTAACCCTTCTCATGCCTCCTGTTCAACACAGGTGCTACCACTTGATACCAGCCTGAGCACAAGGTGGCTCTTACTCTTAAGCATCATCTCCAACTACTGAACTACAGCCTGAACTGCACCACCAAATAAAAATCCTGCTACAAAAAGGGCTTACTGCTAGTTTACGAGATAAGTTTCTGAGACCTGGGGAGCTGCACCCTCAGCCCCACAGGAAATAGTGCGTCCACTTATATGTTCAATATATCACTACAACATTCAGCATCTAAGAAAGCCACTACCAAGAGGCTATCCACAACCAAGGTACCCATATATATGTTTCTCCATATAAAGAAACGGAGAAACATCTATCATGCAAATGGAAAACAAACAAACAAAATAGAGTGTGAGTTGCTATTCCTGTAGCAGGTAAAACAGACTTGAAATGAACAATGCTAAAAAAAAAAAAGAAAATGAAAAAGATGGCATTATAATACACAATATAGAGCCTTGGCCCCCTGAAAGTGCCAATAAATGAAGCCAAAAGATCATACACAACATACACCATAGTCATACCCTCAAGGGAAAAAAGGATTACAAAATTAAAAGATTCCATGCAAATGATAACAAACTCAAAAATGAGAAGTAGCAGCTCCTCAGATGAGAAGGAATCAGCAAGAACTCTGGGAGTATAAAAAGCCAAGATGTCCTGACACCTCCAAAGGATTGCACCAACTCTCTAGTAATGGATACTATCCAAACTGAGAAGTTTGAAATGATAAAGTATTCAAAATATGGATTTCAAGGAAACTCAATGAGATCCAACAAAAAGTTGAAATCCACTACAAAGACACCAGAAAAACAATTCAGGATATGAAAGAAAAGATAGCTATATGAAGAAAAAAACAGAACTTCTGAAATTGAAAATTTTGCTAAAGGAATTTCAAAATACGGCTAGAAGTTTTAACAACAGATTAGACCAAGCAGAAGAAAGAATTTCAGAACTTGAAGGCTGGTCCTTCAAATTAACCCAGAAAAAGTTAAAAAAAAGAAAAATAGAAACAATTCAGGAAAATTTTCCTAATCTTGCTAGAGGGGTCAAGAACCAGATACAAAAAAGTGAGAGTACATCTGAGAGATACTATACAAGACAACTATTCCCAAGCCATATAGTCATCAGACTATCCAAGGCTGATACCCCAAAAAAAAAAACCCTTAAAGGCAACTAGAGAAAAGGCCCAAATTACCTATAAAGGAAATCTAATCAGATTAACAGCAGGTCCTCAGCAGAAACTTTACAAGCCAGAAAATACTGAAGCTTATTTTTTGCCTTCTTAAAGAAAAAAAAAAAAAAAAAATGACATTATCCTACCAAACTAAGCTTCATAAATAAAGGAGAAATAAAGCCTTTATTAGATAAGCAAATGTTAAGGGAAACTGTCTCCACCGGACAAGCCCTAAGAAATACTCACAGGAGTTCTAAAGATGAAAATGAAAGAATGATACTGCTACCATAAAAGAACACATAAGTACAAAGTGCACAGATGCTACAAAACAATTACACAACTGAGACTATAAAACAACTAAGAAGGCCATGATAGGAATGAAACCTCATGTATCAATATCAGTCTTGCATGTAAATGGTCTAAATGATTCACTCAAAAGACACAGAGTGGCGAACTGGATTTAAAACACAACATTCTGCTGTCTTCAATAGATCTATCTCACATGTAATAGCATCCCCAGGCTAAAAGTAAAGAAACAGAAACATCTATCATGCAAATGGAAAACAAACAAAAAAGAGTATGAGTTGCTATTCCTGCAGCAGATAAAACAGACTTTAAATGAACAATGCTAAAAAAAAAATTGAAAATGAAAAAGATGGCATTATTTCATGATAAAATGTTCAATTCAATCAATAAGAAGACAACTATCCTACCTATACCTGCACCCAATGTCAAAGTATCCAGATTTATAAAACAAATACTACTAGATTTAAGAGATATACAGTGCAATAATAGTGGGGGACTTCACTACCCCACTGACAGCACTACACAGATAAGTGAGGCAGAAAACTAACAAAAAAAAACCACTCTGGACTTAAATTGGACTCTTGACCAAATGTACCTAATAGACATTTACAGAATATTCCACCCAACAACCACAAATATACATTTTTTAAATCATCTGTACATGGAACATTCTCTAAATTTGACCACAAGCTCGGTCATAAGGCAAGTCTCAGTTTCATTTAGTTCTGCTCTAATATTTCTTATTTCTCCTTTTCTGACAGCTTTGGATTTGGTTTATTTTCCTAAGTCCTTTAAGTATGACATGAGGTTGTTAATTTGAGATCTATCTTTTCACGTAGGCATTTACCACTACAAACTTTCCTTTAAACACTGCTTTTGCTTTACTCAAGATGTGTTGGTGTGTTGTGGAAAAACACAACCTCCTAAGATTGAACCAGAAATAAACTGAAATCTTGAATAAACCAATAATGAGTTAGGTAATTGAAGCAGTAATAAAAAATCTACCTACCAAAAATAGCCATGGACAAGACAGATTCACAAAAAAAGCCAAATTCTACCGAAAGTTCAAACATCTGGCACCAATCTTTTTTTCGTTTTTATTTTGTTTTTTTGTTTTGTTTTGTTTTGTTTTGAGACGGAGTTTCACTCATGTTACCCAGGCTGGAGTGCAATGGCGCGATCTCGGCTCACCGCAACCTCCGCCTCCTGGGTTCAGGCAATTCTCCTGCCTCAGCCTCCTGAGTAGCTGGGATTACAGGCACACACCACCATGCCCAGCTAATTTTTTGTATTTTTAGTAGAGACGGGGTTTCACCAT
Organism: Cebus imitator; assembly: GCF_001604975.1. Lineage (NCBI taxonomy): Eukaryota > Metazoa > Chordata > Mammalia > Primates > Cebidae > Cebus > Cebus imitator. Next base: position 8,598,550 of record NW_016107369.1, on the reverse strand, counting down.
GTTGACCAGGATGCTCTCGATCTCTTGACCTCGTGATCCACCCGCCTTGGCCTCCCAAAGTGCTGGGATTACTGGCACCAATCTTACTGAAACTGTTCCAGGAAATCAAGGACAATTCCTCTCTGCTTCATTCTACAAAACTAGCATCATCCTGATACCAAAATCTAGCAAAGACACAGAAAACAAAAAACAAAAAACTACTGGCCAATATACTTTCTGAACATAGATGCAAAAATCATCAACAACATACTAGCAAACTTAATTCAACATCAAATCAACCAGACAATTCATCATGATCAAGTGGGTTTCATTCCTAGGAAACAAGGATCATTCAATATACACAAATCAATATTATTTACCACACAGAATTAAAAACAAATCCCATATGATCATCTCAACAGACACAGAAAAAGCATTCAATAGCATCCAGCATCCCTTCATGATAAAAACCTTCAACAAACTAGGCATCAAAGGAACATACCTCAAAATAATGAGTCATTTATGACAAACCCACAGCCAACATCATACTGAATGGGCAAATTTGAATGAATTCTCCTTAAGAACTGAAACAAGACAAACATGTCCACTGATATGCTTTGGCTGTGTCCCCATTTAAATCTCAACGTGAACTGCAGTTCCCATAATCCCCATGTGTTGTGGAAAGGACCCAGTAAGACGTAATTGAATCATGGAGGTGGTTACCTCTATGCTGTTTTCGAGATAGTGAATCAGTTCTCACAAGATCTGATGGCTTTGTAACGCACTTTCCCCCTGCCTTCACTCTGCACTTCTCCTTCCTGCCATCATGTGAAGGATGTGATCACTTCCCCTTCTGCCATAACTGTAAGTTTCCTGAGGCCTCCCTATCCATGCTGAACTGTGAGTCAATCGAACCTCTTTCCTTTATAAACTACCCAGTCTTGAGTATGTCTTCATAAGCAGAATGAGAATGGATAATACATCCATACAACACAGTACTGAAAGTCCTATACAACATAGTACTGAAAGTCCTAGCCAGGGCAATCACACAAAAGAAACAAAAGGCACCAAAATAGGAAAACAGGGAGTCAAACAATCTCTGTTTACTGCTGAAATAGTCCTATACCTAGAAAACTTTAAAGATTCATCCAAAAGACTCCTAGACCTGATAAACAAATTCAGTAGTTTCAGGATATAAAAATCAATGTACAAAAGTCAGTAGAATGTCTGTGCACTGTTAACATTCAAGCTGAGAACCAAATTAAGAACTCAATTCCGTATAGAAAGAGTCCCACAAAAAAATAAGTAGGAATATGTTTAACCAAGAATGTGAAGGACCTCTACAAGTAGAACTACAAAACACTTTTGAAAGAAATTATAGATGATACAAACAAATGGAAAAACATTCCATGCTCATGGATTGGAAGAATCAATATAACTAAAATGACAATATGGCCCAAAGAAATCTACAGACTCAACATAATTCCTATGAAATTACCAATGTCATTTCTCACAGCATTACACAAAAATTACTGTAAACTTAACACTGCACCAAAAAAGAGCCTGAATAACCAAAGAAATCCTAAACAAAAAGAATAAAGCTGGAGGCATCACATTACCCAAATTCAAACTTTACTACTACACTACAAAAACAGAGTCATAGATGAATAAAATAGAGAACCCAGATATAAAGCCACACCTCTACAACCAGCTGATCTTTGACAAGGTTGGTAAAAACAATCAATGGTGAAAGGACTCCCTGTTCAATAAATGGTGCTGGGAAAGCTGGCTAGCTATATACAGAAGAATTAAACTGGACTTCTACCTCTCATCATATACAAAAATTAACTCAATTCAGACTAAAGACTTAACTGTCAGACCTGAAACTATAAAAATCCGAAAAGAAAACCTAGGGAAAACTCTTCTGAATACTGGCCCAAGCAAAGAATTAAAGACTATTACCTCAAAAACAAATGCAACAAAAACAAAAATAGACAAATTGGACTTCGTTAAACTAAAGAGCTTCAGCATAGCAAAAGAAACGGTAAATAAACAGCCTACAGATAGGAGAACATATCTGCAAATTACCCATCTGACAAAGGACTAACATCCAAAATCTATAAGGAACTTAAATAAATCAAAAAAAAAAAAAAAAAAAAAAAAAAAAAAAAAAAAAAAAAAAAAAAAAAAAAAAAAAAAAAAAAAAAAAAAAAAAAAAAAACATTGAGTTGAGAAGTGGGCAAAGGACATAAACAGATTCCTCAAAAGACAAGCAGCCAACAAACATGAAAAAAAAATGCTCAACATCACTAATCGTCAGATAAATACATCATCTAACACTGGTAATATGGCTATTTACTAAAAAGTCAAAAAAGAAATAGATGTTGGTATGGCTGTAGAAAAAAGAGAATGCTTATAAATTGTTGGTAGGGAATGTAAATTAGTTCAACCCCTATAGAAAAAGAGTATGGAGAATTCTCAAAGAACTAAAATAGAACTACCATTTGAGCAGATGGCAATATCTGACATGTGCCAGGTGCATGGAGTAATTCAGAGAGCAGAATAACAGAAGGAGGTCAGAGCTATGTAGGGTACATGGAGAGGGTTGAAGAAGGACATGAGGGGGAAGGAGAATAAGCTTTGCAGCAGGTCTTAGCAGTGCCCTATGTTAAGCATGCCACTGAAGCACTTGTGAAAATAAATAATAGAATGACTTGCTAAAGTTTTCCCACTAGGAAAAGTGATAGGATTAAGTTGCCTTCACAATAGACAGAGGGGGGACTCACAACCCACTGAGACCAGGAAACTCAGGAAATGTTTCCCAGAGATGTATCCTGAGCTGGGCTGTGAAGAATAAGCAGGAAGAAGGAAGACAAGAGTAAGGGTAAGAAAGCCTAGGTACAAGAACAGGCATTCAAAGGCATAAAGGTATTAGAAACTCTTCCAGGAATTGCACTGTTTGGTATGCAAACTCTTTCATAAAAGAGATTATTTCCCAACTCATATGATGACATAACCTTGTTACTAAAACAAAATAAGAACTTACAGGAAAGAGAATACTACAGGCTAATCTTACACATAATATTAAGTATAAAATCCTAAACCAAATCTCAGCAAATTAACCTCAATAGTATATAAAAAAGGTGATACAGATAATATCATGAAAAAGTAGGGTTTATTTCTGAAATACAAAATTGGTTAACATTTGGATGAAAATGCAAACAGCATAATCCATCATATTATCAGAAGAAAAGAGAAGTATTCTGTTATCTCAACAGATGCTCCTCCCAAAAAAGTACATATAAAATGTGTTTGATAAAATTGAAAACTACTAGATTTCCACTTTCTGCCATAGTGGAGTAACTGGTACCAAATGTGCCCTTACACTATTAAGAACTAGAACACTAGAACAAACAGAACAAATACATGAAAAAACTACTTTCAACTCTTAAAAAATGGTTGGCACAGAACTATAACCTCTAAAATTCATTTGAAACATAACAAAGTTGGAGTTCTTACACATCCTGATTTCAAAACTTACCACAAAACTACTGTAATCAAAAATGGTATAGTACTGGTATACAGACAGACATATGGACTAAAGGATACAATAGAGTCTTTCAAACACATGGTCAATGATTTTCGATAAGGGTGCCAAAACTATTCAATGGAGAAATAGTCTTTTCCGCAAGTGGAGTTGGGAAAACTGGATATCCACATGCAAAAGAACGAGCTGGACCCTTACTTTACAGTATATTTAAAAATTAACTCAAAATGCATCAAAGAACTACATGTAAGAATATAAACTGGAAAACACTCAGAAGAAAATAGGGAAGCACTTAATGACACTGGGTTTGGCAGTTTCTTGGATGACACCAAAAGCACAGGCAATAGAAGAAATAAATTGAATGTTATAAAAATTAAATTTTGTTGTACATCAAAGGACACTATCAACAGAGAGAAAAACAACTCATACAGAATAGGTGAAAATCTTTGTGCATCATAAAATTAACACTGAATTCACATCTAGAATACATAAAAGAACTTCTACAACTCAAAACCACAAAAAAAATACCAATTTTAAAAATGATGTTTGACAAAGTCAACAAAAATAAACACTGGGGAAAAGATACCCTATTCAGTAAGTGGTGCAGGAAAAACTGACTAGGCATATGCAGAAGAATGAAATTGGACCTCTAACTCTCACCATATACAAAAACTAGCTCAGGATGCACTAAAGACTGAAATGGAAAAGCTCAAATTATAAAAATCCTAGAAGAAAAGCTATGGAAAACTCTGGACATTGGCCTAGGGGAAGAACTTATGACTAAGACCTCAAAGGCAATGCAACAAAAACAAAAAACAGACAAATGACACTTACTCAAACTAAAGCATCTACGTAATGAAAGAAACAAGATAATAAACAGAAAACCTACAGACTGGGAGAATTTGCAAATTATGCATCCAACAAAAGACTACTATCCAGAATCTACAAGGATTTTAAATAAATCAACAAGAATAAAACAAGTAACTCCATTAAAAGTGGGCAAAGGATATGAACAGGTGACTCTTTTTAAAATTTAGATTCAGGAGGTGCACATGCAGGCTTGTTACATAGGTATATTGTGTGATGCTGAGGTTTGGACTTCTAAGGATGCTGTTGCCGAAGCAGTGAACATAATACTTGGTAAGTTTTTCAATCCTTGGCCCCCTCCCTTCCTGCTTTTGGAATCTTAAGTGTTTACTGTTCCCATCTTTGCATCTACGTGTACCCAATGTATTGCTCCCACTTGTGAGAATATGTGGCATTTGGCTTTCCATTTCTGTGTTAATTCGCTTAGGATGATGCCCTCCAGCTGCATTCATGTTGCTGCAAAAGACATGATTTAATTCATTTTTATGGTTGCATAGTATTCCATGGTGTACATGCAGAATTTTTAAAATCCAATCCACTGTTGATGGGCACATTGATTGATTCCATGTCTTTATAGTTAATAGTGCTTCAATAAACATATAAGGGCAGGTGACTTTTTAGTAGAATGATCTACTTTCCTTTGGGAGGATACTTACTAATGGGATGGCTGGGTCGAATGGTAGTTCCATTTTCAGATCTCTGTGAAACTTCCAAACTGCTTTCCACAGGTGCAGAAATTTTACATTCCCACCAACAGTGCGTAAAGTGTCCCCTTTTCTTCACATCTTTGCCAATATCTGTTTTTCAACTTTTTAATAATGGCCATTCTGACTGGCATGAGACGGTCTCTCACAGTGGTTTTAATTTGCATTTTTCTGATGATTAGTAATGTTAAGCATTTTTTTGTTTGTTGGCTGCTTGTATGTCTTTTTGGAAGTGTCTGTTGAGAGAGTCCTAGCCAGAGCAATCCGGCAAGATAAAGAATTAAAAGGCGTACAAATAGGAAAAAAAAGGAAGTCAAACTATCTGTCTTCCGTGACAACTGATTCTATACCCAGAAAACCGTAAGGATTCTGCCAAAGACTCCTAGACATAATAAATAATTTAAGCAAAGTCTCAGGACACAAAATCAGCATACAAAAATCTGTAGCATTTCTATGCACCACTAATGTTCAAGCTACAAACCAAACCAATAATGCAATTCCATTTACAAGAGGCACAAAACAAAATACCTAAGAATACATCCAATCAAGGAGGTGAAAGATCTCTATAAAGAGAACCACAAAACATTGCTGAAAAAAATCATAGACAACACAAATAAATGGAAATGCATTCCATGATCATGGATTGGCCAAGACAATCCTAAACAAAAATAATAAAGTCAGAGATATCACATTACCTGACTTCAAACTATACTACAAGGCTACAGTAACCAAAACAGCATGGTACTGGCTTAAAAACAGACACATAGACCAATGGAACAGAATAGAGACCCCTGAAATAAAGCCACAGACCTACAATTGATATTTGACAAAGTCAATAAAAACAAAAAATATACACATCCAGTCTAAATAATTTAAAAAATACAAATGTTCAGAGCACTAGAATAGACCATGTTTCAAAAAAAGCTAAACAAATAGCCAATAAGAACGTGAAAATCTTAATATCACTAGTCATCATTGGTAGTGATCTACTTTCTACCAATAATATCAGGTGATTAGTGATATTAAGAAACCAGTGTCGCCGGGCGCGGTGGCTCAAGCCTGTAATCCCAGCACTTTGGGAGGCCGAGGCGGGTGGATCACGAGGTCAAGAGATCAAGACCATCCTGGTCAACATGGTGAAACCCCGTCTCTACTAAAAATACAAAAAATTAGCTGGGCATGGTGGTGCGTGCCTGTAGTCCCAGCTACTCAGGAGGCTGAGGCAGGAGAATTGCCTGAACCCAGGAGGCAGAGGTTGCGGTGAGCCGAGATCAGGCCATTGCACTCCAGCCTGGGTAACAAGAGCGAAACTCCGTCTCAAAAAAAAAAAAGAAACCAGTGTCATCCCGGCTTGCACCCATTAGGATACCTAAGTATTGGTAAGGATGTGGAGAAATTGGAACCCTCAGGGATTGCTGGTTGAAATGTAAAATGGTACAGCTGCCATTGAAAACAGCATGGTGGTTCCTTAAAAAGTTAAAAACAGAATTACCACTTCTTAATACATACACAAAAGAACTGGAAGCAGGGACTCAAACAGACATTTGTACATCAGTGTTCACAGAGGCATTATTCACAACAGCCAAAAGGTGGAAACAACTCAAATGTCCACTGAAAGATGAATATACAAGATGTTTGTAGACACACACAGACACTGAAATGTTACGCAGCCTTAAAAAGGAAATTCTGACACATGCTACAACACAGATAAAACCTGAAGATATCATACTAAGTCAAGGGACAAATACTGTATGATTCCATTTATATGAGGTACCTAGTCAATATCAGAAAGTAGAATGGTGGTTGCCAGGAGCTACAAGAAAAAGGGAAAGTGGAGCTACTGTTTAATGGGTACAGAGTTTCTATTTTGGATGGTGACAAAGTTCTGGAGATGAATAATGGTGAAGCAGAAGTACAACATAAATGTACTTCACACTGATGAACCAATACCAAAAAAGTGTGCAAAAGACCTGAAAACACAAAAATGAGTATCCAAGGAGTCAAATCATATGAAAAAATGTTCATCACCAATTACCAGAAAATGTAAATTGCAGCCCCAAAAAGATACCACCGAACACCCAATGACTAAATTTTTCCTTGACAACATCAAGGGTCAACAAAGGTGTAGAGCAACTGGAGCCTTATACACTGCTGGCTAGAGTATAAACTGGTATAACCACTTTGGTTAAGTATTTTCACATCATCAACTAAAGTTGAATAAAGGCAGGTTTATGAGCCAGCAATTTGAATAAAACAGTAAAATTAGCTTAAACAACAAATGTATTGTCTCAAAATTCTGGAGGCTGAAAATCCAAAATCAAAGGGTGGCAGGGCTATGGGCTATGCTTCCTGTGAAACCTGTAGGGGAATCCTTCTTTGCCTCTTAGCTTCTGGTGACTGGCCAGGTGGCATCACTAGGATCCTCCATCTTCACATGGCATTCTGCTTTTGTCTCTTCACACAGCTTTCTTTTTATAAAGACACCAGTCATATCGAATAAGAGGCCCATCCTACTCCAGTATGGCCTCACCTTAACCCATAACATCTGCAAATCCTGTTTTCAAATAAGGTCACATTCTAAGGTACTGGGGATTAAGATTTCTATATACCTTGTTTGGAGAAGAAGAGGACACACTTCAGCCCATAACATATACCAAAAAGCAATATAATATTCATAAAATTAGAATATTCCTGAAATTTCATATTAGAAATTCATAAAAATAGAATATTCAAAAAAGCAATTTTAACAGCCCAAAACTATGAACAATACAAATGTCTATCACCATTAGAATGAATTATAAAGTTGTAATATATTTATGCAATATAATACTACACAGAAATTAATATAGCTACAAATGAAACAACTTTGATGAACTTTAGAGATAAAAAAGAAGCCATACATTAAGTGCACACACTGAACCAATTATATTAAATTTAAAAAATAGGCAATCTAAACATTTTTAGGGATGCACGGTTATAGAGTTTAACTGTAAAGACAACAAATGATTATCATAAACTGAGGATGAAGCTGGTTAAGCATTAAAATTAGAAGAGAACATAAAGGAGTTTTTGGGATACTAGCAAAGTTCCATTTCTTAACCCATATAAGTTATATGGTTACAATGAGTTTTACTCCATTACTGTGTGTACTGTTCTGTATGTGGTAATTTACAGTGTAGTTGAAAGAAAAGGAGCTTTGCTGGAAAAAATAAAAAATACTTAAATTAAGCAAAGTTAAAGAGCTTATATAATATGCTGTCTTTTATATAAGAGAATAAAATATCTACTCATTTGTGGGGGAAAAAAGACAGTAAACTAGAGAATAGATTGATTACCTTAAGAAGGTAAATTAAAATGGGTGGAAAGAAGTAATGGGTAGGTATGGGGAGAAACTTTCAGACAGCACTGACATTTGGAACCATGTTAACATTTCATATACCCCAAAATAAGACAAAAAGAAATCATTAAGAATGGGGGGGGGAAGCAAAATAGAATTCAAAATAAAAACAAATAAGCTGAACCATCTATTAAATGAGTAACATAACCACACTGAAAAAGGAAAAAGAATTAACCCAGCCCAAGTAATTTTTTAACACAGTACTGAACTATGTGTCCTGAGGCTAAAGACCAGGATTCAAGCAAATACTGAACTAAATAGGGGTGTTTTTTGTTTGCTTGGTTTTTGAGATGGAGTCTCGCTCTGTTGCCCAGGCTGGAGTGCAGTGGCATGATCTTGGCTCACTGCAAACAACCTCTGCCTTATGGGTTCAAGTGATTCTTCTGCCTCAGCCTACAGAGTAGCTGGGACTACAGGCCCATGCCACCACACTCGGCTAATTTTTGTATTTTTAGTAGAGACTGGGTTTCACCATGCTGGCCAGACTAGTCTCAAATGCTTGACCTCAAGCGATCCACCCATCTTGGCTTCCCAAAATGCTGGGATTACAGGTGTGAGCCACTGTGCCTGGCCTACAGGCCTCCTTTTTGTAAAAGTATAGGTTCCTCCGCAATTTCAAAACTTCACTGTTGGCCAAGTGCAGTGACTTATGCCTATAATCCCAGAATTTTTGGTGGCTGAGGTGGGAAGATGGCTTGAGTCCAGTAGTTTGAGACCAGCCTGGACAACAAAGCAAGATTCAGTCTCCACAAAAAAGTTTTAAAATTAGCCAGGCATGGTGGTGTACACCTATTGTTCCAGCTACACAGGAGACTGTGGTGGGAGGATCACTCGAGTCCAAGAGTTCAAAGTTGCAGTGAGCTGTGACTGCACTACTGCACTCTAACCTGAGCAACAGAGTGAGACCCTGTCTCCCAAAAAAACAAACAAACAAAAAAACCTATGTTATTATTCTAGCATTAGGCAAATAAGTTAACACACTGTGGATAATAGGAACCAGAATAGTCATCAACACAGATTTGCCAATATGGAAGAGAACAAGGTAAACTTTGTGGTGATGGACTAAAATTGGAAGTATCAGTATGAACTGATGGTACCTTTTAATATAGGTAGAATACACAGATAGACATGGATGTATATGGATGTATGTGTATTCACTCACATACATACGCATATATCTATTTCCTGACTGTCAGTTGAAAGGGCCTAGAAGCAATGACACCCTGGTAGCAATGAATATACCCAGCACACAGACCTTGACTTCCAAATGCTATTCTCCACTCAAAGAAATAGAAGTGCCTGGCTCCAGGTTTGAAATACGCCTGGAATATCTTCTTGTGCTAAAGAGGAAAGAAAACACTCAACGTATGATGACGTCACATCAAAAGGACACAGCATCAGCTTGAAGGGGCTCCCACTGGCCCAATTTAGGATAATTTGGGCATCAATATGAATGACAGTAAAGAAATGTACCCAATGAATAAAATAAGAATCCAGGAGTCCACAACAATATTTTTAAAACAGGGGGTGGCAAAATGAAAGTTCTTATTTATAGCAGAAAGCTAACTAATAACATAGAACAATGAATCAGAAAATCACCATTTTGGCAACAATCAGAGTAATAAATGACTCAGGCAAGACTTATCAATGGAGGCTAGCCAGTGGGTAAAAGTTTGAGAAATAAAAAGATACTCAGAGCCTCAAAATATTCCCCACAATATACTTGTAACTTACAAAAGGAAAAAAAACTTTAAGGTGGAGTAACCTTGCAGACACTATGTTAACCAAGGGATCAATGTCAACATCACCAGAAGGGGAGCAAATTGACAGCATGTATCTCCATAGGCATCTTTTCTATGGCATTCCTCACAAATATGCATGAGGTGAATTTCATCATGAGAATGTAGCAAACACACCCAAATTGAGAGACGTTCTACAAAATGAATGGCTTCAACTCTTCAAATATCAAGGTTATGAAAAAGAAGCAAAATTAAAGAACTATTCCAGGTTACAGGAGACTGAAAAGACAACAACTAAATGCAACCCATAACTCAGAATTTTCTTCTGCTGTAAATGACATTATTGACACCACTGGTGAAACATGAATAAGATAGAGAGGGGGGAAAGAGAGAAACAGCAAGTGACAGGAGAGCAAGAGTTAGAGACAGAAGAGAGAAAGAAAAGTAAAGACTAAAATACAGAAAAATATTAACAGATGGAGAAGTAGGGTAAAAGGTATATTTAAGAATTCTTTGTACTATTCTTATAACTTTTCTGTATGCCTGAAATTATGTCAAGATAAAAAGTTAAAAGACAAAAATCTCTCACAATACATAAAATCAGACATTTCATAAAAGCAGAAAACAAAGATGAAAAATTGTTCAACCACTTTAAATACTAAAACATCACTTTTGCTACTTAACACAAAAAACATAAATGACAAAATTCAGTGGTAGCAATTGTGGAAAAACTGATACATATTTCGTACTTTGCTGTTTGATGACTAGTCCAATCTTTTGAGGGACAACTTAGCAATATGGACTAAGAGCAATAAAAATGCAGAGACTCTAGCGATATCACTTCTGGAACTCTATCCTAAATAAACAAATACCAAATATTGAAAAGGCATTATACAAAGATATAATCACCGCAGTCTTATTTAAAACAACGTAAATCGGGAAAAATCCCAAGTGTAACACAGAAAGAAAACTGAGATATAATCATTCAGACACTAAAACAGTCTATAAAAACTATGTAAACATGGGAAAAAGCTTACAATAGATAAAGTAAAATTGTATGAAAGCAGTGATTAAAGTACAGTTTTAAAAGCATCTACATGCAGCAAGCACACTCAGCCCCCTTGTCATGAGATATCCTGTGCCGCCTAGGGACTCTGCAGACTTCCTACCAGCAAGAAGGCCCTCACCAGATGGAGCCACTCAATGGATTTCTCAGCCTCTATGGCTGTTAAAAAAAAATACATTCCTTTTCTTTATTGAAAAAAAATTATCTCCACACAGAGTAAGATTAAAATTCCCAACACTGTTATAGTATTTATAGGGTAATGGTATTGGTGAGTGAGGTTTATCCTTTTTGTCATCTTTCAAAATGTCAGTAACTAAATACTGAGGAATATATAACTAACAAAAGGAAATATGCTTAGTTACTACTTTAACATCCTTTGTGTCTTCAAAGTGCATCTGAAAAATATCAGTTATGATAAAGAAAAAAGTCATAATGAAGCAATATATACAAATATCTTTATTTTGCTTTTAAACGTATCTACCAGTAAACATGTGAGTGGGTAGGCCGCACAAGCCCAGGAGAGGAAAGGTTACAGAAGATGTATAACAAATATTCACTAGAAATCATGATCGGAATAATATCCTTTCTCTTTGAGATGAAGTCTCGCTCTGTCACCCAGGCTGGAGTGCAATGATGTGATTATCGGCTCACTGCAACTTCTGCCTCCCAAGTTCAAGCAATGCTCTTGTCTCAGCCTCCTGAGTAGCTAGGACCACGGGCACCCACCACCATGCCCAGCTACTTTTTGTATTCTTAGTAGAGACAGGGTTTCGCTACATTGGTTAGGCTGGTCTCGAACTCCTGACCTCAGATGATCCACCAACCTCGGCCTCCCAAAGTGCTGGGATTACAGGCATGAACTACCGCACGTGGCCTAATATCCTTTCTTAAAGAATAAGTGCATTCCACACAAATAAGATGATTACAATAAAGTACCTTAAAGCTCAAGAGCCACAGTACTGAGGTATGATAACTGGCATGAGGAGTCTTGCACGCTTCTCTTTTGTCTAATACTCACTGAAGTCTCATCCGTTTTTCCGGGGGGGCTTTAGCACTCACTGTCTGTTGTACATTCTTTGTGGTCTCCTTCTCCTCAGATTTTACAGTTTCTGGTACAGGTTCTGCCTCTTTCTTTGTCTGATCCACTAGATATCAAAAGTAGATTTTTTTGGAAGGGGGATATAGATGGAGGGATGAGAAAAATCCAAACAATGGTTAATATGAATGATTCACATTTTCAAATTCACTTTTAATTGCTTATCTCAAATTCTAGATCTAGCTGTTTCCCCAAGCAGATGTATATAAGAACCTAGTTACAAACCTAACAACCTGATAACTCAAGGAAATTAGTAATACTAGACAAAATTATACAGCATTTAAGACAGTACGTTAAAAACAAGATATATAATTATTCTAACCCAGTACCATGATGTTTCAATGCCTATTTTCAATAATGTAACAGAAAACACCACTGTGTAAAAATACACATAGATTTGATGGAAAAAACCTTGAATCGCATTGGCTTCCTCACACCTCAATACCTACTCTTTCCCTCCCCATTCATCTTTTCACTACCACAAACGCTACCACAGTGGCACCACCTGCTGACAGCTGAGCAGATCTCAAAGGTTAGGAGTAAAAAATTACAATGAGAAACTCTAGAACAAGATTGTCCCACCTGTGGCCCAGGATGGCTTTGAATGTGGCCCAACTGAAATCTGTAAACTTTCTTAAAATATTATTACTTTTGCTTGTTTTAGATCATCAGCTATCATTAGTGTTATTTTATGTGTGGCCCAAGATAATTCTCCTTCCAGTGAGGCCCTGGGAAGCCAAAAGATTGGACATCCCTGCTCTAGAAGGACAAAATGACCATAGCTCATTTCACATGCTGCAGTTGTTACTGATTTACAGGCTGTTCGATCTTATTTCAAGCTTAATAAGAATATTAGATGAACCATACCTGGAACAGGCTTTTCTCCAGACTTTTGCTATGATTTTTTAGAAAACAGGGAGGGAAAGAGGAAAAAGAAGAAAACAGGTCAGATTGGCAAAGTTTCTTCTTCTTGATTTCATATTAATACAATGAAAACTTCATCCAAATTATATTTCAAATGACTTTGTGAAGAAAAATTTCTATTTAGATACTATAAATTTATCATTTTCTACTTCTTATTTCCCATTCCAGAAAAGACATAAATCAAAAACTAGAACAAGATAGTCAACCAACCATAAAAACATTTGAACATTTAACATTGTAGCCATGTGTGGACCCAGGCTACAATGCTTTATAAAAAGCAATTCAGTAGAATCCAATGGGAAAAAATAATGAAGTCTTTCAATACTCTAAAGTCTTATTTTCTTTGGGGATATGAATTATGCAAAGAGAGAATGAAGTATGGATGAACCAGGACTTTTAAAGTTGGCAGGCAAGGGAAATTTGGAGGGAAAAGAGATTTCTGATGAGTGTATTATTAAAAACCAATCTATAGAAAAAAAAGAGCATCAGAGGTCAGAAACAAGGTCAGATCCTTCACTCTGTACAGCAATTCTTTCACTTGATTAAGCTGTCATCTCCTTTGCCCCATTCTCCAAGTTAAATGCTCTAAAACAATCTAGTCGTCTTCTTCAAGGTTCACAACCTACCCCCTCATTCTCATCCGATGACACTGTCTCCCATGTTTAAAAACAACAACAAAAAAAAAACCAGGATGCCAACACCACCAACTTCCTTACCACCTATCTTTAAACTTATTATAATTTTATACACACACACACACACACACACACACACACACACACACACTTAAAACACCTTATTACTTCCATATCATCTAAGAAGAAAAAAGTTATCTCATTTCACTTCTAATGTCTCCATCTGTTTGCTGAATCTTTCTGGATTTACATGCCCTTCCTAAGCCTTCTTACCTATTGCCATTCCTAATAACTACAAAATTTTCTGATATTACACATTCCAGGTTCTTGCTGACAACTGCCAACTATCCTACTCCAACTGCAAGTCCTGGGAAACTTTGCGCTTAACAAGACCAAAACTGAGCTTCATATTATTACCCACTGTGCAATAAAAGGGTTGCCATAGAAGGCTTGAGGCTGCTATACTTAGAAAAGCCTGCTCGCAAAGCTGGCCCTTGGCTAGTGTCTAGAAACTTTGGATTTTTGGAGGTTTCCCACCATTCCCTGATAACAGTGACTCTCTGTGCCTAGACTCTACAAAAAATGTGATTTGGGTTAAATACCTGCTTTCTTCAGAGGCTGTGAAATTTTGGTATGTGCTAGGTAGAGGGTACCTACATGAAGAGCCTCACCCCCAATTCCATAAAAACGCCTTGGGTACCGGGTATCTAATGGACTTCCCTGGGCAGACATATCACACATACATTGCTGCATTTTCACTGTTGAGAAGAGTGCACTCTGTGTAATCTCTTAAGGGAAGAAGGAAATATAAGGAAGCCTGTACATGGATTATTCCAGACTCTGCTGTCTTTTTCCCTTATGATCTGGCTATATATGTTTACCACATTACGGCAATAAATCTTAGCTCTGAGTACAACTACATGCTGAGTCCTTTGAGTCCTGCTAGCAATCTGCAAATATGGGAGTCATCATGAGAACCCCCAACAAAGCCATATATCACATTATCTTGTGCAAATATCAGTATTTAAACATGTCCAAAGTAATTCTGAGGAAACAAATCATTTTTCTTTAAAATAGGAAAGGAAATATAGGGAGGAACATTGAGGAGAGTAAAAAAATTGAAGGGGGGAATTTTTCTACTGCCGGCACTGAATCATTTAAGCTATACTGGACATTGAACTATATCTGGACATTGGAATAATGTCATTATTTACCCAACATAATACACTGTCTAATCTTTTCTAGATTAGACAGGTCTGCCAGATGAGTAGAACAGGGTTTGAGATGGGGATATACAGCAAGGGTGCCTCTTGGAGCAAATTTAATCAGGTGGCTTCGGTTTAAATAATCCTAGTTGAAGTAATATCCTATGGTATTCTAGTAGCTTCTAAAAACAGCACTAAAAAAGACAGTCCCCATAAAAGGCTCTGAGGACCAATACTCTCATCACATCGGTGTTAGTGCAACTTCCAGCAGTAACAACAATTAAAATATGAAAAACGGGGCTTCAAAGAAGCAGGCAGAACTTCTCTATTCTCCTGAAAGTCCCCTTATAGGGGCAACATTCCTGGGTACCACAGGCCCAATGCGCAATAAAATTGGTAAGTAGGAATACCTTCTGTATCCTTATCCGAAGTACAAATAGTTCTGGAGGACACAATGGGTAAAGAAAAGAAGAGTTCATATGAGCTAAAAGAAGTTCTGGGAGGCTTCAAGGAGATTTTTTTTTTCTCTAGATCTGAGGCTAGAAAAAATTTTGGTAAGAAAAGCAAAAAAGATTATTAATAGTTGTAGAGAAAGCCATCTTTCTCCTAGTTATGTTACACAGAGCTGAACATTATCTTTGGCAGTTGTTTTTTGGCCCTTGGATGGTCAAAGAAATGTGGAGTTCAGGAATACGATGATGTAAGTATGAATGTGGCTAAACCTTTAAAAGAAAAAGGTAAAAAACCCACTGAAATGATATGAAGTATACAGTCTGCTTAAAAATAACTGGGAGAAAGCAGGGGAAGAAGAGATAAAACAAGCTTGGCCATTTTTGATAACTGTTGAGGCAGGCTAAAAGGTATACGGGGTTTCACTTTTAATTATTCTCTCTGCTTTCATGTTTTTAAAATTACTGTGCTTTTCTAAAGAGGTTTTTGTTTTTTTATTTTATTTTTTTCTGAGATGGAGTCTCACTCTGTCACCCAGGCTGGAGTGCAGTGGCGCAGTCTCAGCTCACTGTAACCTCTGCATTCCGAGTTCAAGCGATTCTCCTGCCTCAGCCTCCTGAGTAGCTGGAACTACAGACGCATGCCACCATGCCTGACTAATTTTTGTATGTTTAGTAGGGACGGGGTTTCACCATGTTGGTCAGGATGGTCTTGATCTCTTAACCTCATGATCAGCCTGCCTCAGCCTCCCAAGGTGCTGGGATTACAGGCATGAGCCACCATGCCCAGCCAAGGGTTTTTATTTTAAGAATCAAGAGAGTCTTTGAGCTTTCTCTACAATGTCTAGACTAGCTCACCAGGATAGAACAGCAAATAAGATTCAAGGCAGCATCCCTAGCCAGGGAAAAAAAAAACTGTCTTTCACTAGAGTACTTCAGAACTCAAATATAATGGGAAACTACTCAGTGTTCTGTAGGTTGGTCAATGAAAACCAAACACCTAACAACTGTATTTAAACCAAAATCTGTGTTTTTCCCTGTATTCTGAATTTTAGTTAACAATACCAATGTAATTCTAGGCATGAAACCCCAGAATCACCCTTTGTCCAATTTCTCAAAATCTAACCACCAAATTAAAGCAATCCTAACTCTGAAATTACCTCCTACATCTGTCTCCTCTCTATCCTATGGCCACAGAATTAATTCAAGCTTTCCACAATCTAAGTGCCCTGAATCCAAACTTTACATGTGATTTCCTAAGCATCCCCCACCATACTGTCACTAGTTATCTTCTAAAACACAAAACTGACTACATTACTCCCTTGCCAACTACTTTAAAACATCCAATGGGTCCTTATTGCCATCAGCAATAATTCTCAGCTAGTCACTTGAAGATGAGGCAGCAGAGATTTCAGCGGGAATACACTCCTAGAGAGCATATACTTGAAAAAGAGTATACAAAATTTCCCCTGGTTTGGCCGGTCTTTGGTTATAATAGCTATTGTTTTAAATCTTCAAATAACTCTGAATGTATCCAGAGCCCTGTTACGTTTATAGGAGAGGTAATGGGTTATAAGTTTAAAATAGAGAAGAAACACAGGCCTACAGGATTAAATCCCTACTCCTTTGCATGGCATACAAAATCCTTCTCAACTGACCTTAATCCACCTTTTAAGTCTCATCTTCCATTACTCTTCCCCTCACAAACACAAAGAGTAAACCCTCAGAAGATTTTTCTGGTTTCTGAACACATGTTCACTAACTCAACTCATGTTTCTGGTTTTGCATGTTCTATTACCATTTTCTAGATCAGGACTGTTCAAAAGAAATGTGAGCCACAAATGCAAGCCATATGTGTATTTTTTAATTTTCTCATCACATTTTTAAAAACAAACATTTATTTAGCCAAATATATCTAAAATATTATTTCAACATAAAATCAATATTTTTAAACTACTGAGATATTTTACATACACTCTTTTTCATACAAGTCTGAAATCCAGTATGCATACTGCACTTACATCACAACTCAATCTCTGGACTAGCTGTGTTTCAAATGCTAATAGTCACATGTGCCTCGTGGCTACCATACTGGACAGCACATGTCTAGCTGTCTCCCCCTGGCCTACCTAGTATACATTATGTACTCACCAAATGAATGCTCAACTACACCTAACTTCTTACATTTTGTAGATATCACTCATCATCCTACACACAGCTATAATTCATTTATTTATTTATTCAACAATGTTCCATCTTCAAGTGCCATTCATGAGATTCCTCTAAACTAGCTTTCCTGTTCTGAGTTCCATCTTGTGTCTTCTGCTCTCTTCGCCACCACATCACAATTCCCATAGCACCCATCTTTCACTACAGCAGAGTCAGGGAAGAGAGAAGGGGAGGCCTGTTCTAAAGTCAACTCATGAAAAATTTCATTTAGTTTAAAATTTCCCTTGGAAAATCCCTTAAAGAGTTCCTAACAAAAACAGGGCATATAATTTTGTGTGTACACCCTGTAACGGTCCTTAAGAACTGAGACAAGCCATGAGAACAGCATATTCATCAATTACATTACATACCTATTTCGCTCCAAAAGCTCATTTAGTAGAATGGCAGGTGGATTTGCTATTGTTGTTAGAATCTCCCTGCCCCTCCAAATCACACAGTGGAATTCGTATAACTTAAAGCCCCAGTGTTGTGTTATTAATCACTATTAATCACTCCTGCCTCCTCTATGTATATTGCCAAACACTCTACCTCAGATATTCTGTTCTTTTTGTTATTCTATCATTTAGGTTGTTCAGATATCTATTACCCTAGGCTGGAAGGCGGCACATAGAGTAAAAAGAGCATGAGTTCCATATTCTAGTTTTGTTACCACCTGTGACACCTTCAGCAACCTTTTTAATGAGAATATTATCGATATGTAGTCCTCAAAGTTTGTGAAGATTCAGTAAGAAAAACAAAACAGTGTTAAATCCGTTCCATTTGCCCATTTCTTCTATTAAGTCTTTCAAAACCTTTCCTCTGATACGGAGATTTTTTAACTAATGAGGAAAATCAATAATTTTAGGTCACATCTGAAACAGTTCTCAATTAAAAATAAATATGTATGCCACACAAAAGAGGTAAAGATTAACCACACATATTTTATTTTCATTACCTGCACAAATCTGGGTGGAAATTTTTGTCTGAGGTCTACAAGTAAAGCATCCACACGTTGTCTCTGAAAAATAGAGCTTGGTTCTTCTTTCCTTTTGGCTTTAGGTCTGACTTTATCTATTAAAATATGAAGTCTGAATCAAAACATTGCCTACTTAGTTTGGTGTCTCATATTTTACAAATCTTTATCCACCATGAACATACACAAACTTCACCTCATATTTTACAAATCTTTATCCACCATAAACACACATAAACTTCATTACCTGCTATACCAAAGATAATTCCCCAAATCAGGTAAACACAGCATATATACAGAAGTGTTGTAACTCTTCCTCTTAACTGAAGTTAAATTCTACCATTTACGGTGATACACATCTTTTAAAGCTACTTCAGTTTTGGTACATAAGCATACACAAACTTAAGAGTCTTAAAGCTCAAGTTTTTCAGAATTACCAAGATCACAATCCAAATTATTGGTCTGAAATTATCTTTGCATTTTTTTTTTTTTTGAGATGGAGTCTCATTGCCCAGGCTGCAGTGCTGTGGTGGAGTCTTGGCTCACTGCAACATCCGCCTCCCGGGCTCAAGTAATTCTCCTGCCTTAGCCTCCCAAGAAGCTGGATTACAGATGCCTGCCACCACACCCAGCTAATATATTATATTTTTACAAAATACAAACGGGGTTTCACCATGTTGGCGAGGCTGGTCTCGAACTCCTGACCTCATGATCTGCCCACCTCAGCCTCCCAAAGCGCTGGGATTACAGGCGTGAGCCACCACGCCCAGCCTTACCTTTGTATATTTTAAGTGTATTAAATGGTCTTTTCCCACAAAACCTATTAAGAACAAATTAAAAAATACAGGCTTCAAAAACTCAATCTGCCATATTCAATTATTAAGACTGTAATTCACCAAAAAAAAAAAAATAATATAACAAAACAGAAAATCATGTAGACAAAAAAAAGAAAAGAACCTGAAAGAGAAATTCTGAAGTTAATCACATGTGGGATTTGCCCTTGGGAGGGAGGTGTATTGGGAAACTGTCTCTAAGCAAAGTGTTCCAGATAAGTGTTATTCCAAACATTTGGTTATGGTAAGAGAAAATAGCAATTGGGCCAATTTTAGTCAACATTTCTTTTATCAAATGTTCCTGCTTATACCTACTATTAAGAAGATGATACAGGTCTGAATTCTATAGAAAGGCCATGTTTCCTCAGTAATTTACTCTGAGTTGCTATTTCTCAGAAAAGGAAATGCAAAATACAAGTATGCTGTTATAGGCACATTTCTTGAGGTAGCTGAACAGTAAAATATGATGAACACAGTAGCAGATTAGATGGAAACTTAGAGGACCTGGAGCCACAAGAGGTGATGAGATGGAAGGATCAGAAAACAGACTGGCCATCTGGAGATAGGGCTCTAAAAGGCAATCTCTCTCGACTCCTCCGCTTTGAAGACTGGAAGAATAACAAGTTCCAGATTCCAAGATAACTCAACAGTCAGGGAATTAGGGAATATCATCTTTGCTCATTCCAAATCACTGTCTCTCCTATGTCTCTATTTTTATTTTTAAGAGATCAGGTTTCACCATGTTGCCTAGGATGATCTTGAACTCCTGGGCTCAGGTGATCTGCCTGCCTTGGCATTACTAAGTGCTGGGATTAAAAGAGTGAGCCACCATGCCTGGCCCCAAATATTTTAAAACCTTGAATCACCTTAACAAAGACTACCAGTTACCTAACAGACTAAACTTGTATCTGTTCCTATGTGAAAGCTATGATTACCATATCTACTTACATGAATCTCAGCTGCAACAAAGTCACCATCCCACAAAAAAGTGATACACACCTAGAAAAGATCAACAGCCATTTTCCTAAAGAAAACAGCTTCATTCTCAGAGGATCAAAAGTGTTTTAGGAGGGTCTGGGTATTCTACTTACCTTGCTCTTCATGATCTTTGAAGTGCCACCAATACCCTTTGGAAGGATGATATCGACAGTATGACATAGCTTCATCAAAAGCTGACTGAATACCATGCACTGCAGTAAGCTTGTAAAAGGAAAAACAAATTCTAAATTTCTCATTAGGTCAACCAAAATTTCCAAAGTAAATACTCACAAAATGTCACATATGCAAAGACAGAACCTATTTTTCAGAACCTAAATTACTATATAATTGTAACTATGAAATATACTTTGAGCACTGACTTGACTCAAAGTAACCACAGTTCAAAACATTCTAATAGTCAACACTTTATAGCAACTTACACAAGGCAGAGGAGCTCATTTGATTATTGGAAGCAAGGTAGCTAATTAAAAGTTTTCTTTAGTGCTTAAAGAATGTGAAGACCACTTACCACTCTAGAGTTTATAACTGATCCCAAGTCTGGTGCCTGATAGATCACTCCAGCAATGATATAGTAATCAGCTAGTGGGATAACTAAAACAGTAGGAAAAAAGGTTTATGAATACAGCTATGGACACAAATTGCTAAACAGACTCTCATAAAAAAACTAAAATCTGATATTTTCCCATAAGGTGGGGTTTAGCAATTACTGCTTTGGTAAAGCTGTACTAGAAAACAGCCACATCCAATCATTTACCTATCTATGGCCGCTCTGGCAATAATTGAGCAGTTGTCACAGAGACTACAAGGCCCACAAACCCCAAGTATTTAGTCACTGGCCCTCTTCAGAAAAAATATGCCCACTGTTGCCCTCCAGCAGTGCTTCTCAAACTTTAACGTGCATCTGTATTACCTGGGGATGCTGTTAAAATTAGATTCTTATTCAGTAGGCAGAGTGCATTTCTAACAAGTTCCCAAATGATGCCAGTACTGTGTCAGTCAACCTTACTTAAAGGAGTAAGACACTGAGCAAGAGAGACTTTGGGTCCAATGTAAAGGTATCAAACGCAATGAGCTTGCTTTTGTGCCCCTGTGCTGGGTCCTAATGAATAAGACAGCTGCTAGTGAGGCTAGTGCCGTCTTGTATAATTTCTTTACCTTGAATCCTCTCACCATGGAAATCTTGTCTTGTCCCTAGCGTTGCCTTAGTTCTAACGTTCTCTTTTACTCTGGGCAGGTACTCTAGATCCTTGATTTTGAAACTAAATTTGGATTCTGGAATCACAACTTCTTTACCAAGTCATTCTCTGAAATCAATGCCAAGTTAAAGGTTCTTCATAAATGTCTTAATGAGGGTATAATTGAGAGATGTAGCTGTAATAACACCCATCTGGCTCCCCTATCTTAAATCTTCTCTTCAGTATGACTCTATTCATGGTCTTGGCTTGATTCTAAACATCTTTGATTTCTGGTTGTCGCTGGAAAAGGTGTCTAGCTCTTTAATTCAAAACCAGATCTGGACTCTATACCCTTCAGTGTTGCTTCTAAATCAAGTTTTCCGTAGGTAGTATAACCCAGGTAAGGCTTTTAGTTGGATCCATCAATGAGAATTTTCAATTGGTCCTCCATTAATTTGGTAATGATTGCATCTACCACGCATTTTGTAACAGAATTAACTCAGTAGACTGAGATGAAAAGTTAATTGTGGTTGTCAACAAAGCCTGAGTCCTGTCCTCTTGCTCTCCTCCCTGGACAGCATGAGCTTCGCCACTTGCTCCACACTCTCCACCAACAACTGGTCCCTGAGGTCCATCCAGGAACCCCGCTGACGTGCCTGGCTGGTCAGCGGCACAACCAGCGTATGTGCAGGCACCGGTGGCTCTGGTTCCTGGATCTCCATGTCCCGCTCCACCAGTTTCCAGGGCAACTTGGGGTGCAGGGGCCTGGCCATGGGGATGGCCAGAGTCTGGCAGGAATGGAGGCATCCGGAATGAGAAGGAGATCATGCAAGCCTGAAACTAACTGGTTCAAAGCCTGGCCTCCTACTTGGACAGAGTGAGGAGACTAGAGACTGAGAACCAGGGGCTGGAGAGCAAAATCTAGAAGGGACCCCAGGTCACAGACTGGGGCCATTACTTCAAGACCATCAAGGACCTGAGGGCTCAGATCTTAAATACTGTGGACAGTGCCCGCATCGTTCTACAAATCGACAACGCACGTCTTGCTGCTGATGACTTTGAAGTCAAGTATGTGACAGAGCTGGCCATGCGCCAGTCTGTGGAGAGCGACATCCATGGGCTCCACAAGTTCACTGATGACACCAATGTCACTTGGCTGCAGCTAGAGACAGAGATTGAGGTATCAAGGAGGAGCTCCTCTTCATGAGGAAGAACTATGAACAGGAAGTAAAAGGCCTACAAACCCAGATTGCCAGCTCTAGGCTGATCGTGGAGGCAAATGTCCCCAAATCTCAAGACCTTGCCAAGATCATGGCAGACATCTAGGCCCAATACAAAGACTCTGAAGAACCAAGAGGAACTATAAAAGAACTGTTCTCAGCATATTGAGGAGAGCACCATAGTGGTTACCACACAGTCTGCCAAGGTTGGAGCTGCTGAGGTGATGCTCACGAAGCTCAGACATATAGTCCAGTCCTTGGAGATCGACCTGGACTCAATGAGAAATCTGAAGTCCAGCTTGGAGAACAGCCTGAGGGAGGTGGAGGCCCACTATGCCATGCAGATGGAGCAGCTCAACAGCATCCTGCTGCACGTGGAGTTGGGCCTGGCACAGACCCAGGCAGAGGGGCAGTGCCAGGCCCAGGAATATGAGGCCCTGCTGAACATCAAGGTCAAGCTGGAGGCTGAGATCGCCACCTATTGCTGCCTGCTGCAAGACAGCAAGGAATTCAATCTTGGTGATGCCCTGGACAGGAGCAATTCCATGCAAACCATCCAAAAAACCAGCACCCATCAGGTAGCGGACAGCAGAGTGGTATCGGAGACCAACACCACCAAAGTTCTGAGACATTAAGCCATCAGAAGCAGTGTACTCTTTGAGAAGCAGGAGGCCAATAAAAAGTCCAGAGGTCAAGGAAAAGAAAAGTTACTTGGGATGCTTGATGTTCAGTTGGTATCCCAACTGTGAGGTAGCTTTGATGCAGTGAGTTGTTCTGACTGTTAGTACTTGAAGAGTTGTCCTTGGGCATGTTTAAAGAGTCCTGGTATCCAACTATAAACTAGTAGAACTGGCTTTTCAAACATTTCCTACATGATAGTTATACATGTTGTACCAGCCTCTGCAGATGACTTGTACAATGTGATTATAGTGGACACCAGATTTCTTTTAGACAATCTAAAAATTTGGTAGGCAGAGGATGTCCAAGCTACCAGCCTTCATTAAAAATCTCTGGCTCAAAGTCTCAAATGGACTTCCCTGAGCAGACATATTGAGTGCAGCTGCATTTCATTGCTGTATGGAGGGCACACTCAGGTATGGCCCTTCACAAGCAAAAGGGAAAGCGTAGGAAATTTGTACATGGATTCCTACAGACCCTACTGACATGTCTTTTTCCAGTACTAATCTGGCTGCGTACCCTTACTGTGTTGCCGTAACAAATCTTAGCTGTAAGTATAAGCATATGCTAAGTCTGGTGAGTCCTCCAGCATGGTACTGAACATGTATGTGGTCTTGGGGACCCTCCAAAAAGAAACCAGTCAAAAAAACAAGTTAGGTCAAGAAGGAAATACATCATGATATTTTAAATAGAAAACAATGCCTTAAGTTTACACATTTTACCTTGAGCAGGTGACTGCCGCTGTTGCTTTCGAATGATGAAAAGAATGGGCTCTTGAGCATGTAAAAGGATATATTCGATTCCAACCATCTGACTGAAAACACAACACAGATATCCAAAGATCTATAAATGCCCTACAATAATTTCAAATAACATTCAAATTATTATATAAAAATTTGGCAACACTAAATAGGATTAAAACTGCCTATGTTTGGTGTTATAATCTGGCTATTGAGTAAAACTGGCTATTTTCCCAGACAGGTGGCATATAGATAAAGGAAGATTTATTTTTTAAACAACAAAATTTCTCTACAGAAATGTGTTATAAATTTAAATCTGATTATTTTCAGTCAGGAAAGTACACCGAAGAGTGTCCGTTTCAAAAAGGCAACCAAAATGCCATGATGCTTCCTGATTAAATCTATAAATACATATAAAATATAAAAATAACCATGAATACTCAACTATATATACTACCAAACTAGAAAACATCAAAAACTTTTTCCTCACCCCAACAAATTTTTTTACCTGACAGATTATGTTTAAAAGCAACAATATGTTGTCCCAATAGCTGTATTTGCCCCACAACAAAAGCCGTTTAAAATACGACATAAATTTAATTTTATAAGCCCCTCCTCAATATTTAGCTGACAACAGGAAAATTGTATCAACAGTTGTTTCATATACTTTAATAATATAAAATAGATATAGAAGAGACAATAATTACAGTTCCCTGGTTGATAATAACAGTAACATTGCCAAAATCACTCATCAGGTCAAAATCAAAACTTGTTACATTTAAAGTAAACATTGTGAAGTTATACAGAAAAGACCTCCGTTAAAACTGAATACTAATAATTACCTTGCATGTCAAATTTGTACAAACCCAAATAAAACTCCAAAAGTTCTACCCTGCACTTCAAAACCCACAGCTTGAAAGAACTGTTCATTGCAAAACTTGTATTTGGTAAAAATGCTACCTTCTTAAAATAACTTACTTCAAGTGTTCTAATGTCAGCCTCTGCATTTTGACCACTTCATTATTACATGTTCTGTCATAAAAAGGATTACTTCTTTCTGAAAAGTAATCCAAGACACTACCACTGTTCAAAATAGGGATCCAAGAGCTGTCAACCCAAGAAATTCCCAGGAGATTGTCTACAGGAAAGAAAACAAAATGATAAAGGATTAGAAAAAAAGAAAGAATTCAATCCAACAAACATTTATCATACATCTAATGTAGCAGGCACTATGAATATAAGGATGACATGGGTCCTAACCAACACACTCTCATGATGTAACAGAAGAGATTATTCAAGAAAGCAATAACATGATGTAAGCGTTATAACAAAGACACGGTGAAACCCCATCTCTACTAAAAATACAAAAAATTAGCTGGGCATGGTGGCAGATGCCTGTAATCCCAGCTACTTGGGAGGCTGAAGCAGGAGAATCGCTTGGCCCCGGGAGGCAGAGGTGTAGTGAGCCGAGATCTTGCCATTGCACCCCTGCCTGGGTGACAGAGCGAGACTGTCTCAAAAAAAAAGATATGAAGAAATGTGTTATGAGACTATACAGGAATGAGCAGAATAATTTACCTGAGGGAATGAAAATGATTTTTCACGGGGTGAGAAGGTGGGTTTTAGCATAATATGTTAAATAATAAATAAAAACTTACATAGAGTAAAGGGCAAAGTAATTCCAAGCAGAGACTGTATATACAGAAGTGTAAAAATATAAAGTATATTATAGCTTTAGAGAATAATTTCATTAGGTGAAGAAGTGATAAGATTTAAAATTTAGAAATGATTTAATTGGAAATTCTTATATGCTGGCAAGGAATTCAAAATTTTCAAACAACATGTATGCCCAAGAGAACACATCCATAGTCACTAGTTTAAGATCTCTAAATTAGGGATAGAGAAGTTAGGAAGCTATTATTGTAGATGAGATGATAATGATGTAAAAGCTAAAGGATAAACAGGAAGTAGAATGCCCTTAACTACGGTGACACAGTTTCATATTTAGAGTAGAATTAAATCATAGCTTTTAAAAAGACATGATAAATAGAGCTAGATATTTTTAATAAATGAGCTTTTACTGGCTAATGGCTTCAATGATACTTCATACCACTGACTGTACTGAACACCACTAGGTGTAAATCATGACCATCAAAATACCTATACAATACAGGTTGAAAACCTTCAGCCTCTCTTATCCTTTTATTACCTCTGACATCTTCAAAGAAGTCAGACCTAATTCAAGGTGGCAAGCAGTTTTGAGCAAAATGACTCAACTGAGAAAAATTATATAAAGGTAAAATGTACTTTATGTGCTATACAGCAGGAGACAGATAAAGTATGTTAATAACCAAATAATTAGTACAGATCATTTACATGGTCCATAATAACTGGATCATGCAATAACCAAATACACAACAGACCAGGAAATAAGATTTTGGAAAGAGTCTTTGTAATGAAAAGCAACTAAAGACAAGCATCATTCTCAGCTTTAAATACTACAGTGCAATTATTAACATAGGTTTATTTACATTAAAACTTCTTATACATTTATTTCCTTAGCATGATTATATTAAAGTATTTCTAGAAGGACAGTTTCGGTTTGTTTTTCACAGGACACTATGTCTATATGGTGTCATAATCAATTATTAATAATAGTGTTAACAACATAATTTCAGCAGAGGTGGAATAATCCACAAAAACAAATAAATGTGTAATTATAGATCCTACCTACAAACAATTACAGGAAGTTAACAGATTCATTTAGGGATATGATGATAATGAACGTGTCTTGGATAGATTGGGTTTAAGTATGGAATCAGACTCTCAGAATTAGAATCTTAAACGTCATCTGCTCCATGTGACTTCAGTAAATTCTCCCTGTAAGTTCTCTTTACAAAGCTGTTTCCACACTTACAAAACTCTTCATCAGCATTTATTTCTAATGTATTTTAATCGTCTAGTAAACTAATTCAAAGAGGAAAAATGAGACATATATGACATACAAAACCAATGCAAATGGAAATAATCCTATTTCTCATTTTTGAACACTGACTTTGTGCCTGGCCCTGTTCTAATCACTTTACCACACAATAACTCAAAGAGTTTGGTAGTATATTACTATTTTACACAAGAAGAATCTAAAGCATGGGAAGGCTAAGTAACTTGTCACAGAACTACTAAATGGTGGAGCTGAGATTTGAATCCAGGTATCCTAACTCTACAGATCACAGTCATACACACTACACTGGCTCAGAATGAAAACGCCCACTACAGAGATATTAAGAACTTGTGAGAAAAGCCAGAGGTCCTACTATAAATTTGAAGGCCACAGAACAATGAGTATTGTTCTAGAGAGGATGCAGTCTCATAAAATACATTTCCTCTTCTTCATCCTTATTGCCACTGTTATTTATTTAATCTTCCAAATGTCACTCAGACAACAGCTTCCCATTGGGCTCCCTGCCTCTAAGTCTTCCCTCAATCCTATTTGGCCTTAATTATGCTATGCTTGCAAAATAATCAAACTATGTCACAGTTTACTGCAAGAATGGTGGTGCACACTTACTGTCCAAAAGATTAAGATCCAAATTCCTTAATATGGCATTTCACAATCTAGCTACACTAGATTCTCACTTCACTGCCCGCAATTATCTACCACATAGCAGAATGACACAAGGAAATAAAACTTCGGCAAGTTAATCTCCTTGTGCCTTAGTTTCCTCATCTATAAAATGGGATCATAATAGTATCTACATACTAAGGTTACATATGTAAAATGCTTAGCACATTGTAATAACTCAATAAATACTACTTGGGATTACGATGGTGTTGGTGGTGGCTTCTTTCTCTATGTTCTCATAGCAATCTTTATACACTTTTATTTTCATAACCTAGAAGCACAAGCAACTTCCCATTAAATTATGAGTTTTT
Source organism: Cebus imitator (assembly GCF_001604975.1). NCBI lineage: Eukaryota > Metazoa > Chordata > Mammalia > Primates > Cebidae > Cebus > Cebus imitator. The sequence continues at coordinate 8,570,183 of NW_016107369.1, read as the reverse complement.
AGAGAACTGGGGCTATGTCTTACTCACCAGGAACCAATATAGGACCTGATTTAAAATAACCAGCAAATGTTGATTAATTCATGATTGAGGACCAAGTACAAGTACTACATTGGTCAGTGGTTTTTCTCAATCCATTTATGAGCTCAAGTATCCAAGAATATTTTTCTAGAAAATGGTTAAGAGGTAAGAGTTATGGTAAGAGTTGAGGTAAGAGTTATGGTCTACGGCTATGAAAATGAAATTATCTGTTGCACTTGGAGATTATCTGTGAACCCAGCCCCATAAAAAGAATACACTACCAAGTCAGGCAGATTCTAACCACTTTCTACCATCTCTGTTGTTATCACTTTAATCCAAGCTATGTCCAAACCTCCATGCATTATCGAAGTGGCCTCCTAACTGGTTTCCTTAATTCTACCCTTGCTCTCTTACACTGTTCCCAGCAGCCAATGTATTCCTAAAAAAAAATCATATCACATCATTCCTCTGATGGAAACCCTCCAATGGCTCTCCATTTTATTTGGAGGAGAAGCCAAAGACCTTATCATGGCTTTCAACATCTTTCTGACCTCATCTCCTTCCCACATCTTCTCTCACTTCCCTCCAGCCACATTGGCCTCCTTGCTGGTCCTTTAACACACCAAACACACTCTTAGAGTCTTTACCATGATCCCAACAAATCTAAATTGTAAGTAAAAATTATACAAACTAAGTATTTGAAAATAGTCTGATAGACTAAATGTTTCTCTTTTTTATTTTGTAGCAAGGCAACATGTTGACATAGCCCAGGCAGTTTAAGAGCATTCTAACAATCGGCAAGGATGAAATTAGGCATTTGAAACTTCCACTTATAATGAAAGAAAGGTATGTAAAATCGTGATCCAGAAGTGTTTAAGATCACCGGATAACTGTAAATGAGAATGTTTGTAATAAATGTGCTAGACCCCAATCCAGTTACTATGGAAAAAGGTGCCTCAGGTCGGGGGCAGTGGAGTGAGCCAGCACTTTGAGAGGCCGAGGCGGGTAGATCACCTGAGGTCAGGAGTTAGAGACCAGCCTGACCAACATGGAGAAACCCGTCTCTACTAAAGATATAAAATTAGCCCGGCATGGTGTCGCACACCTGTAATCCCAGCTACTCGGGAGGCTGAGAGGCAAGCGAATCGCTTGAACCCAGGAATTGGAGGTTGCGGTGAGCCAAGATTGCGCCATCACACTCCAACCTAGGTAACAAGAGCGAAACTCCGTCTCAAAAAAAAAAGAAAGAAAGAAAGAGAGAGAGAGAAGAAAAAGGCACAGCATCTCAAACACTTCCCTTTAAAAATCAAGTACTGTATATACGAACAAAAACAACTCTACATGCTCCCCAAGATCATTAATGGGTGGCATGTCCATATATTTATTCACTGATTGATTAAATATTTGAGTACCTCTACAGCTCAGGTGTGAAAAAGATACGACCCCTGCCCGTAATAATTGATGGATGTTCGATGTAAAGTATTATCGACTCAAAAATAAACCTTACAACAGAAAACATTTGGGATTCATGCCCAGGGACTCGTGGGGAGCGATCGTATTAGGGAGTCACCGCGCCAAGTCCCATGACATGAATCAAATCAAGTTGGCTCATTACCCCACTCCCTTCTCTGCCCAAAGGCCATTCCTTCACCCCAACAGAATAGCTCTGCTGTTGCAGAGATATGCGTGTAGAATACTCCAGCTCTGAAGACTCAAAGCCCAGAGTTGCTTCCAGCCCCTTCTCTCCCACGCTTCCAAGAGACGCTCCAAGAACTTGGAAAAACTCGTCAGTGTTTAGCTCGACCAGTCTTAGGTCGTCCACAAAAAACAGTAAGAAAAGCTTGAGACCTAACACAAAGGAACCTGAACCTTGAGCCTGCGAGCTATAACATCCCAAACTAGTCCACAGACAATCAAGAGACAAAGTATAGCAATACAATATACCTCGAATATCCACCGCCGCCATAATTCCGACAGCCTTCACAGGTTCTCTTTCCGGCGCAAGGTAAACGTAAGCCTAGGCCGCCGGAAGCAGCCGTTTGAAGAGAGTGCGCAAGGGTGAAGAGGAACGTAGAGCGGAAGAGGGGGCGGGGAGGACAGGAGAGGGGCAGGGCTGAGAGATACGAGCGGAAGAGGAGGGGCGGAAATGGAGAGAGGCTGGGAGGCGGGAAACGCGGGGCGGGGCG
>NW_016107369.1:8561637-8567479 GCF_001604975.1 Cebus imitator | reverse complement strand
GCACTTTGGGAGGCCGAGGCGGGCGGATCACGAGGTCAAGAGATCGAGACCATCCTGGTCAACATGGTGAAACCCTGTCTCTACTAAAACTACAAAAAATTAGCTGGGCATGATGGCGCGTGCCTGTAATCCCAGCTACTCAGGAGGCTGAGGCAGGAGAATTGCCTGAACCCGGGAGGCGGAGGTTGCGGTGAGCCGAGATCGCGGTATTGCACTCCAGCCTGGGTAACAAGAGCGAAACTCTGTCTCAAAAGAAAAAAAAAAAAAAAGAGAAAGGGAATACCCCTGGGTCCCAGAGTAATAGCAAATGTCTGCATTCCAAGTAGTCTGGAGTAGGTAGCAGGACTCCAAAGAGGGAATGATTCTGTGTACGGGGAAACTACAGAAAGCCTCAGATTCTCAAGCTCCAGTGTGGCTCTAAAAGCAAAACGATAGAAAAATGTGCAAACAACACACAGATACTGGGAAGAGGATACCAAAATCTGAAGGAGGAATGAGGGTGGGTGCCTACAGGGGCAAGAGGGAAAGACCATGAATTTAATTGGGATTTTCAACCTCATAGATAAGGAATTCAAAATTTTTAAACCTCAGTAGAATAAAAGTATATGGCCTGTACATTTCAGTTTGGGGATTTTCTGCCTGAGATGGTATGTGTAAAATAGGTGTCCCAACAGAAATATATGGCTGCACAGAGTAGAATTTGAGAGAATTTTTCAGGAAGGAAATTTTCAGGAGGGCCTGGTTGGGACCCTAGTGGGAGGACATTGCAAAAAGGAGGCATATCATGTCCACTAGAAGGAAGTGTGATAGATACATCGAGGTTTTTGTTTCGTTTTTCTAGTTTTTTGTTTCTTGGTGTTTTGTTTAGGCTGGAAGGAGATTAGGAAGAAGAGTGACAGAACACACATCTGTAGATAATAAAACACATGGTATGCATGATAAATAAGACCCGGAAGCTAAACCTTTATCTTGTAGGCCATAGGAGAAATGTGATCAAGCTTCCATTTTAGAAAGATTACTTGAGGAGGATGAGTTGGAGGTGTTTGTAAGACTCAAAGCAGGGAGTCCATCTAGGGGATTCTTGCAAAAGGCAGTGGTAGCTGAAGGGAAAGAGAGGATTAAAGATATTTAGGTGACAGAATCAAAAGGGCATTAGTGACTAATAAATGGGCTTGATAAGGGAGAGAGAAGAATTAAAAATGATTTTCAAGATATGGTTTATAAGACAAGTGCCATTAATCAGATTAGGAATAACAAGTAATAAGTGAATAGGTGAGAAAAGAGGTAGTGATTTATTTCTGATCATGACCATGTTGTTCATAAAGTATTTGCAAAACATCCTGTAACCAGGGTATCTTAGCCTTTGCACTATGGATATTTTGGGCCAGTTCATTCTTTGCCTAAGGCAAATGTATGTTTAGTAGCAGTCCTGGCTTCTACCAACTACATGCCGATAGCACCCCCTCCCAGCAAAACTATTCCCAGTTGAAAACCACTGCTATACACTGGTATCTTTAGGAATATGAAGTCAAAGCAGAAGAGTTTCGAGAAGAAGGAGTACTCAACAGCATCAAGGAAACAAGTTAGGTGAGGTAACCGCCAAGAAGCAGGCATTGGATTTGGTAAATTGGATGCCCATAACAAGAATAATTTCTGTGGAATGGTAGGAAGGGGCAGAAGCCAGAGGAAGATATGTTCAGGAGTGAAAGGAGGTGGCATTGGGTGTAAACTGTGCTTTCAAGAAGCTTGGCTGAGGAGGAAGGCTAGAGCTAAAACACTACCTAGAAGGGAATGTGGAAATAATAATAGGGAAATGTGAGTATGTTGTTAGATATTGTGAAAGACCCAAAGAGAATATATCCAGTTTATCTTAAAATTGTTCATCCATTCATCAGTCGGTCATCAAGTATTTAACGCCTACTATATGCTTTGCTCAGCTCTCATTTCAGAAGATAAGCCAGTAAACGGACAAAGCCCCTGGCTTCAAAGAGCCAGCAGCTCTGATGGAAAAGAAAGACCATGAACAAGTAAACAAATAGAGAAGAACATTACAGCCTCACACCTGTAATCCTAGCACTTTGGGAGGCCAGGATGGAAGGATACCTTGAACCTAGGAGCTGGGGACCAGTCTCATCAACATAGTGAGACCCCATCTCTATTTCTCTTATATTAATTGTTTCAATTAATAAAGAAATATAAATTTAAAAAGAAGAATATTACAGATTGCAGTAACAAAAACAGGAGAAGACGAGACAGGGAGGAAGCCACTTGGATAGGATGGTCAGGACACGCCTCTGAGGAAGTGATACCTGAGATGAGACCTGGAAGATGAGAGTGAATCACTCATGTGAACAGCTGGCGCACAAGCATTTCAGACAGAGGGGACCATGGAATCTACAGTGAGAAACAGGGTGGTCTCAGAAGCATAGAAAGGCCAGTGTAAGCTGGATTATATGAGTGAAGGATAAATGGTGGCAAAAAGGAGACTGGGAATGAAGGCAGGGGCCAGATGTTAGAGAGTCTGGTCAATAATTTATTTTTTATTCAAAGAAAATAGGAAGCTCTTAAAAGATTTGAAAGAGTAGAATGCCACAAAGGTATTAGTTCTGAGTGGAAATTTGTTTATGGATGTCCAAAGTATTCGCTGTGCTTATTGAGCCACTTACTATGGATGAGGCACTGTGCAAGCACTTTGTTCCCTCAAAACAACCTTGTGAGGCAGCAGCTATTACTCCCATTTTTAAATGAGGAGACTGACTGAAGCAGATGAGCTAGCTTCTCGCCAGACTTAATATCTACTTGGGTATATAGCTGTGCTATATATTCCACCCCTGTTCCACCTGGATGAAGCTATACAGCCAGTTCACATCAAAGGACTGTGAATGGAAGTGATAAGCATTACCTCCAGGCCAAGGTAGTGAAAAACACTGGTTCTGTATTCACCTTCTCTCTCTGTATTCACCAGCTAGATGCCAGAAAAACCTAAGGTCATGAATTAAAAGTGGTGGTGGTGAGGAGGAGCTGGGAGTGGGGTCTCTGAATGACTGATCACAGGTGCTGAACCACCTTGCTGACCTAAACTGGATCCAAAGCAAGAAATAAGATTTTCTTGAGTTAAAACACACACACAAAATTTTCTATGTATTATCTCCTCCATAAAATCAGTAATACTGATGTAACCTATTTTCTGTAGGATATGTTAAAATGTGTACCTGCCTCCCCTATATAGAGTGTGACCTTTTGAAGCTTTATGATTTGGAGACTTAGATGGAATGTAAATGTGAGAATGCAAGTGAAAGAGAGAGAGAAAAAAAAGATCTTCAGTAAGAAAGTGGGAATGATTTCCGATTGGTTAAAGATGAAATGATACTCATGGATACTCATCTTCCGCCATAGGATCACCATCTAGCTAAACAGCTTTTCTTCACACAAGCTCCCTTTAAATACCTGACGCCATGATCCTTCCTCATTACTATGTTTTGTTTTCTCTAACATTCTCTCCAATATTCTAAATTTACACAGGTCATGTCATCCCACTCTGTACCTACAGAAATGTGTGTCTTTCCTTATAGGAATACCTCTATGATTGCAGGGCCTGAATTCAGACTCTTTTCTAAAAAAGAAATTCTCTAGACTGCAAACTCTGTGAGGACATGGTCATGTCTGTGTTTCCCTAGTGTTACTTACTTAATCTCCTCCAGGGTGTTTTTTATATAGTAGGTGTTCAACAAATATTTGTTGAATGAACAAATTCATGTATAAGTGAATGGATGATATGGCAGCCCTCAGATAAATAATAAACTTCAATTAATTCAATAATAAATGAAATATGAGATTGTTAATGGAGATTAATTTATGGGACGTTATAAGAAAATTCTTAAAATCTCTCCTGATGTTAGAATAATGCAAAATGCACATCAACTTTATTTATACTAATATTCTAAACAAAGACAACATGGTTATATTTTGTTTGGTGTCAAAATGCAGCAGGAAAGGCCGTGGGAAACAGATCTCCCGAACACCGAATACCGAAGAAATTTATTAAAGCCAGGAGCTGAGGAAATGTTCTGTCCAAATTCAGCTCATCTAACAAAGGAAGGTTCTGCCTTTATATAGGCCTATACTTTAGATATTACACATAGAATAATCTTAGGTTTATAGCTTTAGAAATCACATATGAAAAGGGTCTTGGTTTACAGCTTCAGGCATCACATATGAAAAGAGTTTCGGTTTACAGTTTCAGGAATCACATGTGAAAGGGTTCCGGTTTACAGTTTTAGGACTCACATATGAAAAGGTTTCTGTTTACAGTTTCAGGAATTACATATGAAAGGGTTCCAGTTTACAGTTTTAGGACTCACATGTGAAAACGTTACAGTTTTAGGGATCACATATGAAAGGATTCCGGTTTACAGTTTTAGGACTCACACATCAAAAGCTTTCTGGTTTGATATTGTTTTAAGTAAAAATACTGCCTTCCGGAGTTTCCCCAAGACCAAGCCTGCCACCTACAGGAAGGTGAAACAGGAGGTGCCAATCGGTCAGCCTTTTCTTCTATTGAAATGCAGTGTGATAGTCAAAGGGGAAGTTGATCTGAGATGCCTGGGTCTCCTTCATCACTACCAGGAAAGTATTTTAGCAAATGATAAATGTGTGAGGTGTTTTTCCTTCTTATTTAGTGAGGGAAAATCCAGCTGCTTCATTATACAAGACAGGGCAGAAAATTGCCTTAGAAATACTGAGGAATTCTTTTGGAAAAGTTACCTTGGAAATTCTGAGATTGGCCCCAGTGGTCCAGGGAGAGGTAATGTACCAATTTTTTTGTGATTTCAGAACCCCTTAAGGCAAATGCCAAAACCTGACCCGAGGCAGTAATTTTGAAAGCAGCTGTTCACCTTAGGAAGTGACTGTAATCATAAACCAAAAAAATCGAATCACTAAGCTTTAACCCTAGAATCCTAAACTTAAGAGTACAAATAAGCTTGGTCCAATCAGAATCATCTTCCCTCAAAGAACCTTGGTGGATTTTCCTCTAATTGCAGGTTAGTTGTCAAGGGCTCATGAGATTACACAGAGCTAACTTTAAGTAAGACTCCAAGAGGCATCAAAAAGCAATAACAAAGACAAGCTAGATAATCATACTCCAGTATGGTATTAGAAGATATTTAACAACTCCCACACTCTTTGGGGTGAGTATGCCCCTGAGATGCTTGGTTAATTCTGGAGCAGAGCAAAGAGAAGTATCCCAAGGAAGATCCTTGACTATCAACTCAATATAGCAGGTAGGAGCTCAAAGTCAATTTGCTGTATCTGAAGTAACAATCCCAGCAAACCCTGAAAAGGAGGTGGCTGCAGCAATATCTTGGAAATCTGCTGGAAGTTCTTGCTTTACACTTAAGAACCTGTGGGTAGAGGATGAGACAGTTTCCTGAAGAAAAACGCAGGGAAGAAAGTAGTAATTCCGGGACCTTATCAGTAATAAAATAGTTCAACGTATTCTCATATTGTCCTTTTAAGCTGGGCTATATCTATGCCCATGTCTCCCTTTTTAATCACATTTGTTTCTTCTTTTTTTCATGTATGAATGTCACCAAAAATTTATCTAATTTGATTCTATTTTTAAAGAATGAACATTTATCTTGATTAATTCATTTATGGTATATTTTCTGTTTCACTTATTTCTGTTCATATTTTTGTTCATACTTTTATTCTTTCTATTTCCTTTGGTTTTATTCTGTTTTCTTTTTCTAATTTATTGAGATGAACATTATTTAATTAATCTTCGGTTTTTATTTATTTTTTTTTTTTTTGAGACAAAATCTCCCTCTGTTGCCTAGGCTGG
>NW_016107369.1:8512272-8561614 GCF_001604975.1 Cebus imitator | reverse complement strand
TTTTTTTTTTTTTTGAGACAAAATCTCCCTCTGTTGCCCAGAGATGCAATATTGGCTCACTGCAACCTCTGCCTCCGGGGTTCAAGCAATTCTCCTGCCTCAGCTTCTGGGATTACAGGCGCCCACCACCACGCCCAGTCAATTTTTTTGTATTTTTAGTAAAGACAGGGTTTCACCATGTTGGCCAGGCTGGTTTCTAACTCCCAACCTCAAGTGATCCGCCCCCCTCAGCCTCCCAAAGTGCTAGGATTATAGGCCTGAGCCAGTGTGCTGGGCCTTCTATTCATTTCTTAAGTAAGCATGTAAGGCTACAAACTTTCCCCCAAAGAAACACTTTAATTGCATACCTTAATTTTTGATGTAAACTATTTTCATTATCATTAAGTTCTAAGTGTTTAAGTTTTGATTTGATTTTTTCTTTGATTTATGAGTTTTGTTTAAATTCTCAGGTATATGGAATTTTAAAATTTATCTTTTTGTTATTAATTTTTTTTTTTTGAGACAGAGTCTCACTCCATTGTGATTCTCCTGCCTCAGCCTCCCCAGTAGCTAGGATTACAGGTGCATGCCACCATACTTGGCTAATTTTTGTATTTTTAGTAGAGATGGGATTTACCATATTGGCCAGGCTGGTCTCAAACTCCTGGCCTCAGGTGATCCACTCACCCCCGCCCAGCCTGTTAACTTGTAACTCAGTTGCATTGTTCTCAAGGAACGTGTTCTACATAATACCTATTCTTTAAATTTGGTTTAGATTTGCTTGATGCCTTATATGATCATATGTGCTTAAGAAGGCAATGCATACTTTAAGTGCTGGGTACAGAATCTGGCAGTGTTAGATACTCCAGCTTCTCAATACTGTCTTTTCTCAGTCTCCACAGTACTACCCTCCACTAGTATTTTTGCCACCTCTCAGACTATTTCTATTCCTTGCACTGGCTTCTCTTCCTTTGTTTTACCTATAAGACCTCTAATCTTCAGATCTTCCTATCTTTCCTGTCTTCCTGCTTTTCACCCTCCTCTATGGATAATTTAATTCACACTGTGGCTGCAGTTTTCATCTATGTTATCATGACTCACAAAGCAGCCTAATCTAGAACTCTCTCCTGAGCCCCAGGAACATATTTGTAGCTGCATACTGGATAGCTCCAACTTGCTGTTCTGTTTCAAAGTTCAAGAGATTCACTCTTACCTGTATCCTTGATCTTAGCTTAGAAACCTTGCCACTCCCTCTTCCGTACCTTCCACACTAATCTAGTGCCAAGTCTTGTCCATTCTTCTCAGGCACCTCTCTTGAATCGGGCTTCTCCTCTGCATCTCCACTGCTATTCTTTTCATCCCAATACACATTCCGTCTTGCCTGAACATTGTTGCCAGGGTAATTTTTCTATAAATAGTGTTTTCTTGCTCTAAAAGCTTTACCGACTCTATTTTCAGCCCACAGCATGAAATGTAAGTGGGCCCCAACCTACTTTTCAGCATTATCTCTCAACCCCAAATCACCACTGCACACACTGAACCCCTGCCACATGAGCTCCTCACAGATCCCCGGACTGTAGGAGATGTTTATGTCTCTGGGTCTTTGGACATGGTTCTACCTGGAAACTTGGAATGCTATTGTCTCTCTATCCTCACTTACACCCTTAACCCAGTACACAGGAGAGCAAATGTGTATGCACACATGCATACACACAAACATACATTTATCTGGAAAATTCTACTCATGTGCAAGCAAGGTTAGAATATGTAAAAAAAAAAAAAAAACTTGAAAAAAGGTTTATTATTCTGCAGATGCTGACACTTGATGATTAACAAAATTTTAGTTGGAGACAAACAGGTGGGTAGGGAGAAGGCAGGAAACAGGAAGTAACATGTCAGCAAATAGTTGCCTTCTCTTCATCATCTCTCTACTGACTTGTTAGGAAATTTTCTTAAGCCACCATAAAATAACATGTTCAATTCCACTTCTTCTCAGACACCTCGCTGCCCAGGTATTTGGCTAATTGGAAGACTCTATATTCCAATTCACTTTCATGTTACTTTCCCCTGGGATTGGTCACCTGGTAACTCTGATACCAGGCTTGTCTTTCTGGTAATTATGTTGTTTGTATTCTCTAATAATTATCACCTATTGAGTTTTCCTGAAGTTTATATTTATTTCTAAACCTACAATATGTGGACATAAAGAAATATGTTATTTTCATAGGCTCATGTATAGTATATATTCATATAAGAATATTTACCAGATATTTATTAGTAAGAAGATAAGTTCTGAGTTTTTGTTCAATTTCCTGCCAGATGAAAATGACCCTCTACATACCAGTGTTTGTCCATGTGAGTATGGCTTTATGTGATTTTGACACATAAAGTTAGCTAATTCTTTATATTTTTGTGGGTGGTCAAGAGTAAGATTCAATGTCATTTCACAGATCAGGATTAAAAGAAGATTTTAGGCTGGGCACAGTGGCTCACACCTATAATCCCAACACTTTGGGAGGCCGAGGCAGGTGGATCACCTGAGATCAGGAGTTTGAGACCAGCCTAGCCAATGTTGAAATCCCATCTCTACTAAAAATTTTTTTAAAAATCAGTTGAATATGGTGGCATACGCCTGTAATCCCAGGTACTCAGGAGGCTGAAGCAGAAGAACTGCTTGAACCAGGGAGGTTGAGGTTGCAGTGAACCAAGATGGCACTACGGCACTCCAGCCTGGGTGACAGAGCAAGACTCCAACTCAAAAAAAAAAGTCCACTTCCTTCTTTGGCTTTTCATCATCTTTGGCATTTAGGAGTTGCTGTGCCCTTTCACGGAACAGATAGAGCCTTTAAAGTATTTGGTGATGTTCATGTTGCTTATTATTAAAGCAGAGCACTAGAAATACCTGGCAAGACTCTCAGAATTCCCAAAATAAAAAAGCTTGAGCCCGGATTAATAGTTCTTGATAGAGTTATACTTACAAGGGTCACTGCCACATGACAGTTCAATATAACTTGTTCAGCCACACTCCATGACATACAGCTGTGGTAAATATTAAGGAATAAATGAACTAGAGTTGGTAATGCTGTTACCTTGGTTATTCAATTCACCCAAGCTAATATAATTCTAGGTATAAAAGCCATTTTAACTGAGTGTGGTGGCACATGCTGGTAGTGCCAGTTACTTGACTGAAGGGAGGATTGCTTAAGCCCAGGAGTTCTAGGCTGTAGTGCCTGAAGCTCCACTGGGCGTCTGCACTAAGTCCGGCATCAATATGGTGACCCCTTGTGAGCAGGGGACCATCAGGTTGCCTGAGGACTAGTGAACTGCCCCAGGTTGGAAACTTCTGTCAAAACTCCCGTGCTGATCAGTAGTGAGATGGTGCCTATGAACAGTCACTGCACCCCAGCCTGGGCAATATATCAAGACCCTGTCTCAAAAATTAATTAATTAATTTAATTAACTTTCTTAAAGTCAGTTAAGCTAAAATATAGGGTTGAAGAAAATGTCAGCAAAACTAGAATAATAGCTAATGTTTACATAGTAAGTACTTGTAAACTGCCAGGCACAGACCTAAGTGCTTTAGAAAAATTATCACATTTAACCCTCCCAACAACCTGATGTAATAGTTACTATTAAATCACCAATTTACATATAAGGAAACAGAAACTTAGGAAAGTTAAACAAGTCACTCAATCTTACAAACATGATCAATGGAAGAGCACAAGTGTCCAGAATCCTTACTCTTTCCCATTTTGCTGTTCTGCCTCTAATATATTGGACACAGCAACTGAAATTTGAACTAGGAACTGAAAGTTGAGTATGATTTTCCCGGTAGAGGAAAGGGAATGGGCACTTTTTTCTGGCTGGAAGAGATGGGGGAGCTGGTAAAGAGTCACAGAAGTGGGAGGGATTTTCTTCCAAGAGGAGCAAATACACTGTGCCTTGTGCATACAATGTGACAGTGCTGGAAGGTGAGATTGGAAGGGACACTTGGGCCCTGTTTGTTAGGGCTCTTCTGCATGTAGGAATTTTGACTTGACTCTAAAGACACTGGCTAGTCAATGAAGGCTTACATTAGAGAATGAGAGCTCAAATGTCAGTGCGGAGGGTATATTGGATGCATATTAAGGAATACTTCTTAATAATCCAGACAGGAGGTGATGGTGAACTAAACTAAGGCGGGAACTATCAAAGTAATAAAGATATAGACCTTGGAGGTGTAAAAGAAGAAATATTCTCCCCACCTTCCCCAGGCGCACAGGTGCAAGCCCTTCAGTGGGCTGCTGGGTACGTGGTCAGCAAAAGAATGCTGTCCTGAGTTTTTCACACTTCAGCAATTTTTCTTGCTGTGAGTTCTTTACCAATCCAGATGGGGAATCATCACTTGTGACTTCAGAGGAAAGAGTAATTGTAAAATTCATTAAGTTTCTGAATGAAGATGTGTAATGTCTTCCAAGAAAATAATTAAACCACCATGGGGCAAAGACTCTCTTCTTTACAATTTAAAATTATGAAGTGGGTCATTGCTTAGTGTCTCATTTCTCATTTACATGTAGCTAATACATAATCATTCTCCATCTGGTTAAAATTAATCACATTATTCTGTGTGCCAAGAAAAATATTTGTTTCATTTTGGAGGTTTTGGTATGCTATCAAATTTAGTCTAATGTACATCTGAATTATTTGTTCTCCTTTTCTTGAAATATTTGAATCTTACTAAAATGAAAAGAAAAAGTAGAATATATGGTATATTCAATAAAAGTTCTCAGCTTGGGTGTGGTGACTCATGCCTGTAATCCCAGCACTCTGGGAAATCAAGGTGGGCATATCACTTGATCCCAGGAGTTGGAACCAGTCTGGGCAACATGCCAAAACCCCATCTCTACAATATATACATATATATACACATATATACTATATATATATACACACACACACTATGTATATATGTAAATTAGCTGGGCATGGTGGCATGCACCTGTAGTCCTAGCTACTCCAGAATCTGGTGGGAGGATCACCTAAGCCTGAGGAAGTCAAGGCTGCAGTGAGCTGTGATTACGCCACTGCAGTCCAGTTTGGGTGACAAAACAAGACTCCGTCTCAAAGTAATAATAATAATAATAATAATAAAAGTTCTCATTTCAAAGAGCACAGACCCGTAATAGAAGAAGGCTGGAATGGAATATTCTTATTCCTACTTAAAAGACAGGGAAACCAAACAGACGTGTGCCAAGCTACCATGCGTTGAGGTGCCCAATTAGGACAACAAGCCAAACTGAAAGTAACAATCAATTCATTTGCTGTGACAGTGCAGGCAAGAGTCAAAAGAGAAATGCACTGGCTCCCTAGTGTTTTTTCCCAATGGAACAGTGCCAGGCAATGGTCAAATGGAAGCACAGGTAGGGGAAATCATTTCACTACCAAGGAGCTCCAAACAAAAGATTCCTGCTTTGTATGGACTTGTAGGGCCATGGAAAGAAAGGGGGAGGGGGGAAGAGCTAGGAGTGAAAAGGTCTGGAGTCAAAGTGGATAAAACTGTCTCACCAAGGCCAACAAGGTCTCAGCAGAGGTGCCTGGGAAGTGTCTCAGGCAGTCAAGAGGCTTCTGAATGGAGGTGCCTGAGCTGGGGATGCAGTTATACATACTAGCATTGCAGCCCAAAGGGGCCTACGTCATCAACTGCAACTCCCTCCAGAAAACTAAAATGCCCTAATTATACAACAAGTCAGATGTGGGGAGAGCAGCTTCTCCCATGAGGCCTGCCAGGTAATACCTTGCAATTGCCTGTGGTAGGGCCTGAAAGATCGCACATGGGACTGAGTCCTGGAACCACACTCCAAGAGTATCAATATCTGGTAATAAATGGGGTGGATTCGGGTGTCCAGTATGTCAACCTGCCAAAATTCACACCTTGTGAATAAAGAGCATAAAAGAAATGTTCTGCTTTAATGTCAGGCAATTCTAGGGGTATTGGCTGTCTTGATTTTATATATCTGGGAAGCAAAGACCACACATCAGACCCAGTGCTTGGGTACAGAAAAGATAAACTGAAATTTTCTTTTTCATTTCCTAACTCTGCTGATTCCCCACCCATCATACTTTGAAAAGAAAAAGAAAGGAAAAAAGAATGGGGTTCTGAAAATATTTGACCTTCCTCAGTCCTGTCATCATTCACTGTGTCAGTCTTCGCCACAAGAAAAGTAGGCAGCAGCACATACTGTGTAATTCAGAGCACTGACAAGAGTCTCCTCCATCTGCCTTGGAGGCAACTCATAGTTCAGAAATCTCTTAAACGTGCCCCCAATTCTCATTCTTAGTGCCTCTCACTTAGATTATTGTAATAGACTCCTGATTACTATCCCTGCCTCTGGTTTATTTCTCCCCCCAGAATATCTGGCAAGCAATAAGAGATATAGAACTGGAACTTCTTTGGAAGTTAGTTGTGTAGAGGTGGTGATTGAAACCCGTTAGGAAGGAACAAGCTCTCCTGGCCAGGAGTGTAGCTTTAAAAACAAACAACTTTTCCTCCTTTTTTTTCTTTTTCCTGAGACAATGTCTCCTTTTGTCACCTAGGTTAGAGTGCAGTGGCACAATCATGGTTTGCAGCAGCCACAAACTCCCAGGCTCAAGCAATCCTCCCACTTCAGCCTCCTGAGTAGCTGGGACTACAGGCATGAGCCACCATGCCTAGCTCACTTAAAAAAAAAAATTGTAGAGATGGATTTTCACTATGTTGCCCAGGCTGGTCTCAACTCCTAGATTCAAGGAATTCCTCACCCTGGCCTTCCAAAGTGCTGGAATTACAGGCTTGAGCCACCACTCCTGCCAAAACAAAACAAAACAAAACAAAAACACACATTTTTCTACTAGTGAATGGGGGGCATACCTTTTTGTTTATTTGTTCACAAAATCATTGTGAATATTTATTATTATATAATTACTATACTCCAGTCATTAAAATATTCTGCTAGAAAATAATAAGGTGGGGTTTCCAGCAATGGTTTCATATACAAGATGACATTTAAGAGAGAAGGAGAAAGGAAGAGGAAGAAAAACATGTGAGCGTAAGGCATCCTGACATATTCAAAATTTTGCAAGCATTTCCCTGTGTGTGGATATTGGGGGTATCTTAATCCATTTTGTGCTGCTTCAGCGGAATATCAATAATAGTGGAGGACTTCAACATCCTACTGACAGCACTAGATAGATCACTGAGGCAGAAAAATCAGTGAAGAAACTCTGGACTTCCATTGGACTCTAGACCAAATGGACCTAATAGACATTTAAAGAACATCCTTCCAACAACCATAGAATATGCATTCTTCTCATCTCTATATGGAACATTTTCCCAAATTGACTATATGTTTGGCCACAAAGCAAGTATCAATAAAATTTTTTAAAAACCTAAATCATATCAAGTATCTTCTTAGATCATAGTGGAATAAAATTAGAAATCAATACCAAGAGGAACTTTCCAAACTACACAAACTTGGAAGCTAAACAACTTGCTCCTGAATGACTTTTGTATAAACAATGAAATTGAGAAATGTTTTTAAAAATCTTCAAAAAATAAAAATAAAAATACAATATACCAAAACCTCTGGGATACAGGAAAAGCAGTGTTAAGTGGAAAGTTGATAGCATTAAATGCTTACATCAAAAGATACAAAGATCTCAAATTAGTAACCTAATGCCACACCTCAAGGAAGTAGAAAAACAGGAACAATCCAAAACCAAAGCTAGTGGAAGAAAAAATAAAGATGAGAGAGGAACTAAATGAAACAAAGACCAAAAATATGACACAAAAGATAAACAAAACAAAACGTTGGTGTTTTGAAAGGGTAAGCAAAACTGATAGACTTCTGGTTAAATAAGAAAAAAAAACAAGAGAAGATTCAAATAAGTGCGACCAGAAATGTGAAAAGTGGTATTAAAACTGATAACCCAGAAATACAAAAGTCATCATAGAGTACTATGACCCCCTCTATGTATATAAACTAGAAAACCTAGAGGAAATGGATACATTACTAGAAACATACAACCCTCCAACATTGAACCAGGAAGAAATAGAAACCGTGAACAGACCAATAATGACTAATAAAATTGAATCTGTAATTTTAAAATTCTAACCAAAAAAAAAACCCTTCCAGTTCCAGATGGATTCACAGCCAAATTCTACAAGATGTGGAATCAACCTAAATTCAACCTAAATGTCCAACAACAAATGAATGGATAAAGAAAATGTAGTATATAGACACAATGAGATATTATTCAGCCATAAAAGAATGAAATCTTGTCATCTGTGATGACATAGATGAACCTGGAGGACATCATGTTAAGTGAAATTAGCCAGACACAGAAAGATAAATACTGGATGGTTCATATGTGAAAAAAAAAAAAAAAAAAAGGTGTCACAGAAACAGAGAACAGACAGCAATTACCACATACTGAAGAGAGAAATGAGGAAGGGAGGATAGGAGAGGTTGGTGAATGAGTAAAGTTAGGATTGGATAGGAGGAATAAATTCTGATCATCTACTGCACAGTAGGGTGACTATGGTTAACAGTAAAATATCGCATATTATAAAATAGCTAGAAGAGAGGCTTTTGAATGATCTCACCGCAAAGAAATGATAAGTACATAAGGTGATGGATGCCTTAACTACTCTAATTGGATCATTTTACAACATATATAGGCATTGAAACATCAAACTAACCTCATAAATATGTATAACAATATGTAAATAAATACAATAAATTTAAATTTTTAATAAAATAAAGAGAGAGAGAGAGAGAGAGTGTGTGTGTATAAAAGCTCAAAGGCCAGGATTTTTGTCTGATGTTCAGAATATGGTACAACACATACTATGACATATTCAATAAATATTTCTTGGTTATTCAATGCAAAATAGTGGGTCAAATGTCATTTCTAAGTATTCCCATGAGAATCTCAGTGACTTTTTAGATTCATGAATCTGTATAAAATGAAAACTTTTGACATCTCAAGCTGTTGTTATTACCAGCATTTCAAGACTCATGCATCATGCACTTGGTTCACTCCCTCTTATAGGCTACATGCACTGGAGCATGTGATGGGATGATCATTCCCAATGATGGACTAGCAGGAGATGCAGATCAAGAGAGAACTTCAGAAATCTTTCCATTTCTGATTACATGTTAATATCACTAAATGTGACTGATTTTACCTTAAAAGCACTACACTATAAATGGATATTTTTGTGTTATTATTTATTAATTCATTCAAAAAATATTTACAATGTGACCTCCTTTGCCAATCACTGTGCTAGGTGATGGAGAAATTGAAGTAAGATAGACATAGTCTGGACATTTCAGTCTAGTGAGGGATACAGACAAAAACACTGATAAACCATATTGTCATCAGAGCCATGAGGAAAGAAGCAGAGTAGTCTGAGAGCATGAGTGACCCAAAACCTTCTGTTTATTCTGAAGGAAGTCCTATCTGCCAAGCTCTTCTAGATGCTTTTCATTCCAGTCAGCTCACTACATCACAGAGTCCTCACTGTAATCGCTATACTGGGCTACATTTGAAAGAAGTGACTTAGAGAGAGTGGTAATGAAGGTTATCTTGTTTTTTGGAAACAACTGCAACTGACTTTTTAAGTGTTTGAAATAAGGTAATGCCAAACCTCTCCTTTCTTTGCAGCTGCCACAGACACATAAATAGTCCAATGAACTCCCTTCTCTAATGTTAATTCATCACTGTACAAAATTAGGCATTCTTCCAGGGAAGAAGAGCCCAGCCTAGACTAGAATGATGATAAGCACTTGCCTAAACGTAAGTTAGGTTGACCACAAAACTTTAGTGGGATTCCTTCAACACCAAATCTTCTACATTCCCCTGCCCCCACTTCCATTTTTAGGGAACACTACAGTGTTTCTCTAGTTTGACAGTAAATCTCTCTATGTCTCAGTTTTGACTAAATAGTAACCACTGACGTTGGGTTACTATTAAACTAGAGACAATATTGTTTCATGTAAGCCTCACAACAATGCTATGAGAGCATACTGGAGCTTAGAGAGGCTAAATAGTGTTCCCAAGGTCACAGAACCAATGCCCTAACAACAATGTTATCCTGGCTCCTATTTTTTATCTATTACTTGTGTCAGTGATGATACTTACCTCAACAATAACTAACTTGTGTGGAGTATTTACTATGCCCTAGAAATTCAATGAAAACACTTGATAAGATTTTAGCATTTAATCCTCCCGACAGTTTTATGAAGTAAGTATACTATTATCTCCATTTTTTTTTTCAGACAGGGTCTCACTTTGTCACCCAGGCTGGAGTGCAGTGGCACAAACACGGAATACTGCAGCCTCGTCCTCCTGGGCTCCAGTGATCCTCCTGCATCAGCACCGACCCCCCCCCCCCCCCCCACCACACCATCAAATAGCTGGGACTACAGGCACAAGCCACCATGCCTGGCTAATTTTTTTTGTATTTTTTTGTACAGATGGGGTTTCATCATGTTGCCCAGGCTGGCCTCAAACTCCTAAGCTCAAGCAATCTGTCAACCTCGACCACCCAAAGTGCTAGGATTATAGGCATGAACCACTGCACTCAGCCAATTGTCCCCATTTTTAAGATGAGGAATCTGAAGCCTAGAGAAGTTGTCACCTGCTGAATGCACCCAAGTGACAGGTGGCAGAGCCAGGATTTGAATATGAAAAATCTAACTTCAGAGACTTTACTATAATCACCATACTTTGGCCTAGGTGACCTCTAAGGACCGTCTTCTCCTACCCACCTCTCACCATCTATTCAAAGATTCTGTTATTTGTTCCTGTACCATGATGGCTTATCACATTTTATCTCACATAAGATATACTATTAAAATTATGATTTTGAATGATATATAGACTTTATAATATTAGGATATTTAAGTTTAGAAACTTTATATTCAACTTGGTTTAACAAGTTCTTTGGCCTCAGCATTGGAAGTAGCTGAGGAGAAAGGGGCAGGTGAAACACTACAGGTTGGCTCAGGGCCAAAATGAGGCAAAAAGGTTTATTTTTCAATCCTATAGGTACAGGAAAAGGGCTGAGTCACCCCACTTTCCCCAGCTAGATTCTGGAAGAATCTAGCCCCTTTCCATACAGCAGACGACACCTTTGCCATTGACAGCCTCTGCTTCACCAAGCAGTATTCTATTGGCTCTTCTTTTGGCTCACAGAAACACTAGGGTGGCTAGATTTCCTTCTTGGTGCTCAGGAAGAATTCCAAACCCCCGATATATCGAGACAAAAAACAAAACAAAATATATTTTACCTTTCTCTGGCTTTGTTTTTTTAACTGAAAGAGGATTGGTAAAGGAGATAATCCTAGTTTTTTAAAAATATATATTTTAAATAAATCCTGGGCATGGTACTCCCCAAAGTCTCTAAGCGAATAGGTTAGATTGCAAAATGAACACCTGGCCTCTTTTATTGTACTTTCCCTCTAACTGTCTCATAGGCCCCAATTCCCACAACACCTTTGAACTGCCCTTTCAGTCCCACAATTCAGATCTAACAATTCTGATTCTGAATTTTTCTTTAGACCTTCCCTCTTTTCTTCCACATACTGAGTTGGCTCTGATAATGCTATAAAGTAGTAGCATTCCTACTTTGTAACAGGAATGGAAAGGAAATCTGGCCATATTCAGGAGTTCTATGTTTATGAATCCATATTACAAGGTAGTAGCATTATCAGGGCCAACTTAATATGTAGAAGAGAGGGAATTCACTTTGTAAATTAAGTAACAGCCAACTTAAAACAATACAGTCTCTTTACTTCTTAGCACAGGAAAATATTTAATGCAGATTCAATATATCTATCAATACAATGCAACTTAGTTGCTGGCAAATAGAAAGTAAAGAAAGACTTGAAGAAGAGAAAAAGGAAAGAAGTAAGAAAGAAGGGAAACTTAGTAAATTCTGTGTGTGGCATAATATGTGCTTTTATATTTCTCTCAATAGTATCCTTAAACAGCCTCTTTAATCCCCACCAGTGAGCCTGAACTTTTATTTACTGGAGGAGTTTAGAATGCCCTGAATTTCTGGTTTTGACAGGGCAGGTATTTCACATTCCTAGTGTAAGATTATCTGGTTCATGTAAGAAAGTTATGAGGAAATGAAGCTGTATGTTCATCCTAATTTTTTCTCTCTGTCCTACCCACCCTTGTGCCCAAATACCTTCCTCCTAGGCCTACACTCTAGTCCTGAGTTTACCAACAAAGTCTCAGCATCTCTACATATGGAAGGGCTGGGGCGGTATACAAGAACAGGAAATAAATAATGGATGCTTAGCTTGGCTGGTGACAGGCTGTTGCAGCACTGGCAGAATCTGCAGGAGTTCAGATGCAATTCTGCAGATCTGAAAAGATCTTGGGTAAAAGAGAAGGGAAGGGAAATCTGGCCATATTCAGGAGCTCCATGATTATGAACCCATATTCCATAGTTATCACAGGGCAACCAGAGTGATCCCACACAATTCAAACATTTGTGGTAGTCAAGAGTGTGATGTGAGGCACATGGAAATAGCCACCAGTTCAGAAAGAGGTCTCTATTTCTGGGTCTGAAATGCCCCTTTCACACATCAAACCTTGATGACATCCTAGTTTCAACATTAGGACATCAAAGGAACTACATTATATCACTCAGGTACACAAATCCAAAGGGAACTGATGGAAAGACTTTAGTGGGAGGGAGTGTTGTCAGCAAGATGGTGGAATAGAAAGATACAGGCCCTCCTTTCCCCACAGTTATTGTTAACCCAACTGAGTTAACAATATATAGACCAGAAAAACTCTGTGAGAACTCTGGAGACAGGTTGAGAAGCTACATCACCCAGGTGATTGTAAAACCAAGAAGGATTCTGGCAAGATGGATAGACAATTTTGCAGCATCTGGCATGCCCATCTGTGTCCTTTCCTTTATGTGGCATAAACCTGAGCAGCTTGGGAGTCAACAGAATAACGATCCATGCATTCAATGTTCTGGCTTATCTGGGGGCTGCCCAAGGGATTAGTTTCTTTCTCATCTAACAGAAATCAGGGCTGACAGGACCAGGTCAAGCATTTGGAAGTCACCAAAAACAGAGGTGAGTAGCAGGTTAGAGTTGCAGTTCCACAGGCAGACACCAGAAGGAGTAAGAGATCAGAAAAGGTTTGCGAGGTCCTAGATCCCACAGCAGGGCTGATTGGTGAAGGTCTTTTCCTCTATGAAGCCAACTGGAAAAGGTCTTCAAATGCCCAAGTTCTAGCAAAACATTGTAAGACATCCAAAGAAACAGAGAAATGTGGCCCAAATGAACAAATAAAACTTCAGAAATCAATTCTGAAGAAATGCGATCCATGAGTTGCCTGAAAAGGAATTTAAAATGACTATCATAAAGATGCTTTAAAAAAAAATAACAAACACTATCATAAAGGTGGTATCAAAGAGATAACAAACACTGATAGGCAACTAAATAAAATCAAGGAAATGATGCACGAACCAAATGAGAATATCAACAAGGAGATAGAAATTATAAAAAAAGAACCAAGCAAATTCTGGAGCTGAAAAATATAATAACTATACTAAAAAAATTAGTAGAAGGAGCCAATAGCAGACTTGATCAGGCAAAAGAAATAGTCAGCAAACTTGAAGACAGGTCATGTAAAGTCATTGAGTCAGTCTTCAACAAATGGTGATGGGAAAACTGGATATCCACATCCAAAAGAATGAAGTTGTTTCACACTATATGCAAAAATTAACCTAAAATGGATTAAAGATTTGAATATGAGATCTAAAACTATAAAACTCTTAGAAGAAAACACAGGGGAAAATCTCTTAACATTAGTCTCGGCAATGATTTCTGAAATATGACCCCCAAAGCACAGACAACAAAAGCAAAAATAGACAGTTGGGACTACATAAAACTTAACTTTTGTGCATCGAAGGTCATAATCAACATAGTGAAAAGGGCATCTATAAAATGAGATTAAATATTTGCAAATCATATTATCTAATTAGGGCTTAATATCCAGAATATATAAAGAACTCCTACAACTCAACAACAAAATCAAATAACTCAACTTAAAAATGGGCAAAGGACTTGAATAGATATTTCCCTAAAGATGATATAAAAATGACCAGCAAGCATATGAAAAGATGCTCAACGTCACTATTTACTGAGAAATGCAAATCAAAACCATAATGAGGTATTAGTGACCACTCATTAAAATGGCTACTATCCAAAACACCAAACAACAGCAACAAAACTCAGAAAATAAAAATTGTTGATAAGGATGTGAAGAAATTGGAACACTTGTGCACTGTTGGTGGATTGTAAAATGGTGCAACCACTATGGTAAACAGTATGGATTGTCCTCACCAAATTAAAAATAAAACCCATATGAGCCAACACTCCAGCTTCTGGGTACAAATCCAAAACCACTGAAAGCAAGGTCTTGAAGAGCTACTTGTACACCATGTTCACAGCAGCACTGTTTACAATAGCCAAAAGGTGAAAAAATCCAAATGTCCATCAACAGATGAACAGACAAGCAAAAGTATTACATACAATGAAATGTTATTCAGCTATTAATATAAAAAGGAAGTAAATCCTGTCACAGGCTGCAACATGAATGAAACTTGAGGACATTTTATTAAGTGAAACAAGCCAGTCACACACACACAAAAGGCAAATGCAATATGATTCCACTTATATGAGGTATCCAGAGTAGTCAAATACATAAAAACGGAAAGCAGAATGGTGGTTGCCAGAGGCTGGAAGAAGGGAAAATGTGGTTGTTTTTTAATGGGTATAGAGTTTCAGATTTGCAAGATGAAAAAGTTCTGGAGATTTGTTTCACAACAAAGCAATTATACGTAATACTGCAGACCCATACCCTTAAAAATAGTTTAAATGGTAAATTTTACATCATGCATTTTTTACCACAAGTTTTTACAAACACTATGAGGGTCTGGTGGGAGGAGGGAGTGTTTTAGTGTTTAGTGGGTGCAGAGTTTCAGTTTTGTAAGATGGAAAGAGTTCTGGGATGAATGGTGGTAATGTTTGCACAACAATGTGAATGTACTTAATGCCACTAAACTACACTTAAAAATCCTGGCCAACATGGTGAAACCCTGACTTTTACTAAAATTACAAAAATTAGCTGGGCGTGCATGCCTGTAGTCCCAGCTACTCAGGAGGCTGAGGCAGGAGAATCACTTGAACCCAGGAGGCGGAGGTTGCAGTGAGCCAAGATTGCGCCACTGCATTCCAGCCTGGCAACAGAGCAAGACTTAATCTCAAAAAAAAAAAAAAAAAATTGTTTCAGGGCCAGGTGCAGTGGCTCACATCTGTAATTCCAGCACTTTGGAAAGCCGAGGCGGGTGGCTCACCTGAGGTCAGGAGTTCAAGACCAGCCTGGTCAACATGGTGAAACCCCATCTCTACTAAAAATGCAAAAATTAGCCAGATATGGTGGTGCACTCCATATCCATATTTATGTTTGTTTGCTAACATAAATAAGTAAAATACTACAAGAAAAAAAGGCTATGGAGTAGCTATCAGAATCACCAGGTAAGCTAAATAACTAGACTCAAGGCTGCATAAGCAGGAAGAGAGCCCCAAATCATACAACTAAAGAAAGCCACAGTACAGGCAGCATGTTACCTCTGGCAGTTACTGGACCCTGTGGTCTGTACCACTCCACCAGATTCTGTCACTAGCAATACTGTCAAAGCAGCACACAAATCCTGACTCCAAAAGACTAAAAACTAAGTATCCTATCCGGGCATGGTGGCTCACGCCTATAATCCCCGCATTTTGGGAGGCCAAGGTGGGCAGATCATTTGAGGTCAGGAATTTGAGACTAGTCTGGCCAATATGGTGAAATCCCATCTCTACTAAAAATACAAAAATTAGCCAGGCATGGTGGCTGGTACCTGTAATCCCAGCTACCTGGGAGGCTGAGGCAGGAGAATTGCTTGAACCCAGGAGGCAGAGGTCGCAATGAGCCGATATCTTACCATTGCACTCTAGCCTGGGTGACAAGAGCAAGACTCCATTCAAAAAAAAAAAAAAAAACTAAGGAAACTTAAGGTAGTGATTGACAGCAAAATCTTATGTACCCTTCCTGTCATCAGAGTAGCTTCAAAGAAATGTTCCAGGAGCCAGTGATATTTTACCATCTTAAAAATGTTCCTATACTTTAAAAGTAGAGTTAAATTTATAGAAAATTGAAAAACCTAAAGAGCTTTGAGCTCTAAATTCCTTTCAATATCTTGACCTTTATAATAAAAATGTGTGTTGTATACATTATTGTGATCAATGGTCAACTTACTTTATTTTTTCTTTTGATATAACACGAATGGCTTCTTAGGCTCTAGCATATGGCTAAGTGCAATACAAAATACAATGCTTCCTTCACTTTTAGGTAGCCAGCCTCTAAAGTGTCTCCTCAGTATTTCTCACCACCTGGTATTCACAAGCTATGTGGTCTACCACTTGCATCAGATTTAGTTGGTGTAACCAACAGAATACCGTTAACCCTTGAACAAGACAGGCTTAAGCTGCATAGAAATCAGGTGTGGCAGCTCACACCTGTAATCCTAGCACTTAGGAAGGCTGTGGTAGGCGATCACTTGAGCCCAAGAGTTGAGACTAGCCTCAGCAACATGGCAAAACCTTATCTCTACAAAACGAAAAAACCTCCACAAAAATTAGTGGTGGCACACACCCGTAGTCCCAGCTACTTGGGAGGCTGAGGTGGGAGGATTGCTTGAGCCCAGGAGGAGGAGGCAGCAGTGAGCCAAGATGGCACCACTCAAAAAATAAACTATAATAAACTGCATGGATCCACTTATATGCAGATTTTTTCAATAAGTATATTGGAAAATTTTTTGGAGATCTACAAAAACTGCAGACAAATTACATAGCCTAGAAATATTTTTTAAAAAAAGGTCTGTCATGATTGCATAAGTATATATAAACACTAGTCTATTTTATCATTTACTACCATAAAATATATAAAAATCTATTATTAAAAGTTAAAATTTTGGCTGGGCGCGGTGGCTCACGCCTGTAATCCCAGCACTTTGGGAGGCCGAGGCGGGTGGATCACGAGGTCAAGAGATCGAGACCATCCTGGTCAACATGGTGAAACCCTGTCTCTACTGAAAATACAAAAAATTAGCTAGGCATGGTGGTGCGTGCCTGTAATCCCAGCTACTCAGGAGGCTGAGGCAGGAGAATTGCCTGAACCCAGGAGGCGGAGGTTGCGGTGAGCCGAGATCGCACCATTACACTCCAGCCTGGGTAACAAGAGCGAAACTCCGTCCAAAAAAAAAAAAAAAAAGTTAAAATTTATCAAAATGCACATAAACACTTATAGACTGTGCATGGCACCATTCTTAATGGAGAGAAATGTAAACACATGTAAAGATGCCATATATAAATGGGTAAAATAATGGCGCAAACCATACTACTGTAAGAGTGTTGTAGCCACCTTCTCTCATTATTGCAGTGAGCTCAAGTGTTATGAGTGGTCACTTAAAACACTCTAATCATCTCTCTTGGAGCAGTTCCTCTCTTCAGTAAATTGTGCATCACAATAAAAAGTGACTCTTTTGGTTCATCTTGTTTAGTGCAATATCATGAACACTGAATAACATTAGGGGAATCCATATGAAGTGATACTAATGATGCTAAAAGTGTTCCTGAGAACAAGAGAAAAGTCATGACATTACAGGAAAAAGTTAAATTGCTTGATATGCATGGTAGATTGAGGTGTGCAGCTGCGATTACCCGCCATTTTACAATAAAAGAATTCACCATAAGGAACACTGTTAAAAAAAAAAAAAAAAAAAAAGCAAATGTGCAAAGCCACCACTGCGGCTACACCAGCAGATGCAAAACCCTACACTTTTGGTGAAATACCTTTTTGTCTCATATTTAAAATGCAGCTTTTAGGCCAGACACGGTGGCTCATGCCTGTAATCCCAGCACTGTGGGAGGCCAAGGTGGGCAGATCACTTGAAGCCAGGAGTTCGAGTCCAGTCTGGCCAATATGACAAACCCCAACTCTACTAAAAATACAAAAATTAGCTGGGTGTGGTGGTATGTACCTGTAATCCCAACTACTTGTGAGGCTGAGGCAAGAGAATTGCTTGAACTAGGGAGGTGGAAGTTGCAGTGAGCCAAGATTGTGCCACTGTACTCCAGCCTGAGTGACAGATGAGACTCTGTCTCAAAAAAACAAGAAAGAAAAAAAATGCAGTTTTTATGTGGGGGCAGATTACTATTAGAAAGGTGTACCTATCAACTCTAATATGATTCGAGAAAAAAGTGCAGTCATTGTATGACAAATCAAAAGTAGGGTGAAGGATCTAAAGGCAGAGAATTTAATGTCAGCAAAAGATGGTTTGACAATTTTACAAAGAGGTGTTTGGCTTAAAAGAAGGTCAAGATAGAAGAAGCAGCTTCTGCCCACCAAGCAGCAGCAGATGAGTTCCCAGGTGCCATTAAGAAAATCATTGAGGAGAAAGGATATCTGCCTGAACAGGTTTTTAATGCAGATAAAAGTGCCCTATTTAAAAATAAAGTCCATGAAGGACATTTACTAGTATGGAAGAGAAGTGAGCACAAGAATTTAAGGCAGGAAGGGATAAGCTAACTCTACTGTTTTATGGAAATGCAGATGGGTTTATAATCATGACTGCCCTTACCTATAAACCTGTTAACCCCTGAGCCTTGTAACAAAAGGATAACAGCAGCTGCCAGTCTTTTGGTTGATAAGGAGGCCTGGACAATGAGAACACTTTTTCTGGATGGGGTCCGCAGATGCTTTGTCCCTGAAGTCAGAAAGAACCTTGCCAGTAATGGACTGCCTTTTAAAGTTCTTTTGATATTGGACAATGCCCCTGGTCACTCAGAGCCGTATGGGTTCAACACTAAAGGTGTTGAAGTGGCCTACTTGCCCTCACACACAATGTTGTTAATTCAGCCTCTAGAAAAGGTGGTCATAAGGATCTTTAAAGCTTATTAAACATGGTACTCTATGGAAAGGATTGTTAATGCTGCGGAAGAAACCCCCAATAGAGAGAACGTCATGAGTCTAGAAGAATTACACCATTGCAAATGTTATCAGTGCTACAGAAAAAGTGGTGAAAGTTACCAAGCCTGGAACAATAAGTTTCTGCTGGAGTAAACTGTGTCCAGACGCTGTGCATGACTTCATGAGATTTACAACAGAGCCAGTCAAGGAAATCATGAAAAGAGACTATGAATGTGAAAAAAAAAAAAAAAAAAAAAAGGCAAGGGATAAAGAGTTTCAAGATATGGATCTCAGAGAAATTCAAGAGCTATTAATACCAAACCAGAGGAATTAATAAAAGATGACCTGATGGAACTGAATGCTTCCAAACCAGTGCTAGACGATGAAGAAGAAGACACAGTAGAAGCAGCAGGGCCAGAAGATAAACTGACAATAGAAAATCTGGCAGATTTCCAATTATTCAAGGCTGTCTTCGACTTCTTTCACCACATGGACCCTTCCATGATAGAGGCACTGAAACTAAAGCAAATAGTGGAAGAAGGATTTGGAGCCACATGGAAACATTTTTAGAGAAACAGAAAAGCAAAAAGGTCAGATAAAAATTATGATGTATTTCCATAGAGTGACACCAAGTGTGTCTGCCTCTCCCTACAGCTAGTGCTCGACTTATGACCACGATTGGTTCCGACAGACCGGTCGTAACACGATTTGGTCATAAGTTGAGTAGGCTATATGCACGCAGAGATGGTAGTGCTGCCAGAAGCTGGTCCACACTGTCGTATGCCCAGCTGGGCAATGTTTGTGCTGCCAGACGTGGAGCAGTTGTGGCTAGCGATTGTGGTCGTAAAGTCGAATGGTCGTAAGTTGCATAGGTTGTAGGTCAATCAATACCTGTACTCCCTTCCACCTCCTCTACCACTTCCTCCTCTGCCACCCCTGAGACGGCAAGACCAACACCTCTTTATCTTCTTCCTCCTCAGCTTACTCAGTATGAAGATGATAAGGATAAAAGCCTTTATGATAATCCACTTCTACTTAATGAATAGTAAATATATTTTCTCTTTCTTACGATTTTCTTAATAACATTCTCTTTTCTGTAGCTTATAGTCTATAAAACATATAACACAAAATATGTGTTAATCAACTATCTATGTGTTATCATAAAGCTTCCAGTCAACAGTAGTCTCTTAGTTAAGTTTTGGGGGAGTCAAACATTATACGAGGATTTTTGACTGTACCAGGGTTGGCACACTTAACCCCACTTCCCAATTCTTCAAAGGTCAACTGTACATCAGAAGTGATGACATGTCACTTCCAAGACTTGGTTTTAAAAGATTATGGCTCTCTTAGATCTCTTTTTCTGGGGGAACCTGGATACCATATTGTGAGGACACTCAGGGCCTGTGATGCAGAAGATCATCAAGATGCCAAGATGTTCAGCCAACAGCCAGCAAGGAACAGAGGCTTGCCAATAATTATGTGACTGAGCTTGGAGCTGGAATCTCTTCCAGTGGAGGCTTCAGATAATGTTAGTCCTGGCCAACAGCTGGACTGCAACATCTTAAAATAACTTTAGCCAGAACTACACAACTAAGAGACTCCCACAAGAACTGTGAGATTGTTGGAAAACAATAAATGGTATTTTAAGCTGCTAAGTTTTGAGGTAATGTGTTACACAGCAACAGATAACTAATATATCTCTTTAGCAATTCTGTAGGAAAAAAAAGTAGTGTGATTGGCAGGGTTGGGGGATTCAAAAAAGACTGCTAAAATGTTAAATGCCTGCTAACGGAAATCCAAGGTTACAGTGTCAGAGATTCATATAAAATTATAAGGAGCAAGACAATGACCAAAAAAATCTACATACAACCAACAGCAGAGCTGATCTTAGCACTTGGCCAAATAGGCTGCTGCTAAGTAGATAGAATTTGAGAGCAAAAAGTTCCAATTACCCTTAATTAGCCTGAAATTTATCATTAGAGATTAATTTCATTGAACCTTATAGCATCAGTTCTTTAAAATTCTCCTGTAAGGGATTATATCTTAAAATATATTTATAATAGGATTATGACAGAAGACAAAATCTAACTAATGAATGGTTTATCTGAAGAGACTTTTAATACAAAGACTATTTATAGACGTGTGGGCATGGTTAAAGAAATCAAGAAAGAATGTTGAAGTATCCAGAGACTAGCAAGAGAGGGAAGATATTTAGGCAAAAAAAAGAAAAGAAAAAGAAGGTGGGAAGGAAAGGAAAGGGAAGGCAAGGAAAGAGAGGGGAGGGGAGGGGAGAGGAGGGGAGGGAAATTGTATTACTAGAATCCATTAAGAGGTAGACTCAAGGAGGAAGCCCACCTCCCCCTAGTTATAATAGTGATACAAATTGACCACTGCTGAAACTCTGGTGCCAAAGCAGGGAGGAAGTAGGAAAAAAAAATGTTAATCTCTCTTCTTTCATCCTCCAGTCTCATGTTGGTGCCTCCCTTTTGCCAAAGCTAACCCTCAGTGAGAGGGCAAAGAGCCCAGCTGGTGCAGAGGTCAACCTCCTAGGACATAAAGCCAACAGAAAAAGACAGGGAATGGACAGCAGGGGGTGGTACAGTGCTGGAGCATCTTCGGATTGGAAAGAATCAAAGATCATCCAGGAACATCCACCAGGCATTCCGCAGAGATCCTCTTTATTGCAGGAATACTAAAAATTCTAAGGAAGCCAAAAAGCATGGAGTCAGGTAGACCTGTTTTCAAGGTGTGCTACCTTGGGCAAAATTACTGAACCTCTGAAAACCTCAGGCTTCTTCTAAGTTGAGCATCATAATAACAACCTCATGGGTACAAGGTGAAATTAAATGATATACACAGAGGTGTGGTGACTAGCCTTCTCCCTGACAGGTAAGCTACTGCCTTAGTTAAATATGAAGATGTGATGCAACAGATTCACACTGCAACCTAACTTTTCCATTAGTTAAGTGGTTTATCAAAACACCTTTGTTACTACTTAAATCCCATTAACTGAGGCCTGATGAAAAACATTCTGATGTACTCATACACATATTATACAGCTATGTTTTAAAATGTAGCAGTTCTATATACTGATTTCCAAGATAATACTTGTAATTGAAGATGTATTACACTGAAAGCTAGAGAGACAGATTAACTCTGGAGTGGTACATAAAAAACAAGTTAACAGTGAATGCCATTGGGAAGGATTTTGGAAGGCTGGAGGCTGGGGAGAAGGAAAAACATAGTATTTTTAATATACATTCAATTATATAGAGTACTGTTTGAATTTTTTCCCATGTACCTGTACTATCCTTAAAAAAAAAAAAAAAAAAAAAAAAAAAAATAAAAAAAAAAAAAAAAAAAAAAAAAAAAAAACTAAGGAAACTTAAGGTAGTGATTGACAGCAAAATCTTATGTACCCTTCCTGTCATCAGAGTAGCTTCAAAGAAATGTTCCAGGAGCCAGTGATATTTTACCATCTTAAAAATGTTCCTATACTTTAAAAGTAGAGTTAAATTTATAGAAAATTGAAAAACCTAAAGAGCTTTGAGCTCTAAATTCCTTTCAATATCTTGACCTTTATAATAAAAATGTGTGTTGTATACATTATTGTGATCAATGGTCAACTTACTTTATTTTTTCTTTTGATATAACACGAATGGCTTCTTAGGCTCTAGCATATGGCTAAGTGCAATACAAAATACAATGCTTCCTTCACTTTTAGGTAGCCAGCCTCTAAAGTGTCTCCTCAGTATTTCTCACCACCTGGTATTCACAAGCTATGTGGTCTACCACTTGCATCAGATTTAGTTGGTGTAACCAACAGAATACCGTTAACCCTTGAACAAGACAGGCTTAAGCTGCATAGAAATCAGGTGTGGCAGCTCACACCTGTAATCCTAGCACTTAGGAAGGCTGTGGTAGGCGATCACTTGAGCCCAAGAGTTGAGACTAGCCTCAGCAACATGGCAAAACCTTATCTCTACAAAACGAAAAAACCTCCACAAAAATTAGTGGTGGCACACACCCGTAGTCCCAGCTACTTGGGAGGCTGAGGTGGGAGGATTGCTTGAGCCCAGGAGGAGGAGGCAGCAGTGAGCCAAGATGGCACCACTCAAAAAATAAACTATAATAAACTGCATGGATCCACTTATATGCAGATTTTTTCAATAAGTATATTGGAAAATTTTTTGGAGATCTACAAAAACTGCAGACAAATTACATAGCCTAGAAATATTTTTAAAAAAAAGGTCTGTCATGATTGCATAAGTATATATAAACACTAGTCTATTTTATCATTTACTACCATAAAATATATAAAAATCTATTATTAAAAGTTAAAATTTTGGCTGGGCGCGGTGGCTCACGCCTGTAATCCCAGCACTTTGGGAGGCCGAGGCGGGTGGATCACGAGGTCAAGAGATCGAGACCATCCTGGTCAACATGGTGAAACCCTGTCTCTACTGAANACGATGGCTCACACCTGTAATCCCAGAGCTTTGGGAGGCCGAAGCAGGCAGGTCACTTTGAGACCAGCCTGGCCAACATGACAAAACCCCATCTCTACTAAAAATAGAAAAATTAGCCAGGCATACTGGCACATGCCTGTAATCACAACTACTTGGGATGCTGAGGTGGAGGACCACTTGAACCCACGAGGCAAAGTTTGCAGTGATGGCGCCCCTGCACTGCAGCCTGGGGTAATAGGGTGAAATCCCATCTCAAAAACAAACAAAACAAAACAAAAAACCCTTCCTTGACACCAAGAGTTTTTAGAGTTGGTGTCTTGTACTCTTCCGTTTTTTCCATTTATTCCACAATGATTATAGAATGCCTGCTAACATATATACTAGGTGCTTGGCTGCAAAAAGAATAAGACACAACCTCTGCTTTCAAATAGCTGCAGTCTAGTTGTGGAGATAAAAAAGGAAGTAAATAACCATTATGCAGTGTAATGAGTGTGGCTTATCTTATTTTCTTTATTAAAAATGTGAAGACACACACACCCAATTTCACTTAAACTCTTTTTCCACTGCAATTATCATGTTCTAACAACCCACGTAATTTGCTTGTTTGTAATGTTTAAGTCTCCCCTCATTCTACGAAGGTGACAATTTTTGCCTTTTTTATTCATTGATCCTCAACACCTAAAACAGTGAAATAGTTTAATAAAAGTTTAGAAGTTTGTTGAATGGATGTTGAATAAATAAGTGCAATGCAGTATAAAAGCATGAAAAAGGAGCTACCAGATCATAGCAGAAGGAACACAAACCTTATATATAAAAGTCAGTGGGACTTCATAGTGGAAGTGACATTTGTGTCAGGTCTTTAGGCAAATCTGGGTGACTGACTGGAAGACCTAATATTCTAAGAGCAAGCAAATGAGAAATACAGAAACATGAAACACATAGGAAATGGTAAGTACAAAGGTACAGAGACACAAGAATAGCACATCTGGAAAACTGAACGTATAGCAAGAAATATTGGTTGTTGATAACTGTGTAAGCTTGGTGATGGGTTCTTAAAGATTCATTCTGCTACTCTTTTTTTATATGTTTAAATTTGTCCATAATACAAAGTTAAGAATAAATTAATAAACTATGTTTGTTTTGAGACAGAGTCTCGCTCTGTCACCCAGGCTAGAGTGCAGTAGCAACTCGGCTCACCGTGACCTCCGCCCTCTTGGTTCAAACAATTCTCTTGCCTCAGCCTCCAGCGTAGCTGAGATTACAGGCACCCACCACGGTGCTCGGCTAATTGTCGTATTTTTAGTAGAGATGGGGTTTCACCATGTTGGCCAGGCTGGTCTCCAACTCCTGACCTCGTGATCTGCCCACCTTGGCCTCCCAAAGTGCTGGGATTACAGGCATGAACCACTGCGCCCAGCCATAAACTATATTTTAGTGAGTATAAAAGAATAGAGAAAAGAATTTCTGTCTTCCAAAGTCTATATATAAATCTCAGAGAAAACTCTGATTGTCTCTATTTGGTCCTTGTGCTCCTCCCTTAAAGCAATCACTATGGTGTAGGAAGATAGAATAATATGATGGGCTCAAGACTGGAATAGGTACTAGCAAGTGGGGGGTAACGGGACAATGCAGAGTGCTAGAGGACACCATGATGGAATAGGGGAAAGAAGAGTGTCCTAAGGAAGGCTGGTAGCTGATCCAAATAAATGATATCACGGCCCCAAAGAGGGTTTCAATTGATATTGGAGATGAGGCAGTCAGCAAATGGATTGGGTGGTAGGAGACAGTACAGATAGGTAGAGAGGCCGTATTTTTCTAAATAATGTCAGGCCGAACCAAGCTCTGGAATCATAGAAAAATTTATTGTTGGGCTGGGGTTGCAGGCAGAAGGTAGAATGAATGAAAATATGAATATCACATTAGCTACATCTGGACATGAAAAACTCAAAAATCTCCTGCTTTCTCTCAGAGGGATATTTGAAGATTTGAATATGGATAACATCTGATAATATAATTTTGTCAGGTAAATTGTAAAATTTGATGCAATTAGAAAAACATCCCCAAAATAGCTTTGATTTGGCTGTCATGTGACCAAACCCTGAAGAGCTTAGCTTAGTACAAAAGATATTCAAATACATGTCTCACATATGCTCAAGAAATTGAGCTGAAGGAAGAGACAAAGCAGCACAAGCCATCTGTTTCGAAAGTATGCAAGCTCCAGAGTGAGTGTGGAGAGAAAGGCGGCTCCAGTCTTCCAAGACCAGTGGGTAGCAGAAGAGTCAAGGACTCCAAGAGTCAGAAACAAGATCCGACCTGGGGCAGACATAATGCCTAAAGCCTGTAAAGGAATGTTGTGCCTTCTAACGTTTACCATGCAAAGGCCTTTCCTTCAAAACCGTTCCACACACTTCTCTAGGAAATCTTCCAGCATTATCTCAGCAGTAATGAGCTATTCCGCTAGTGGTGTGAGCATCCACAGAATTCACTGGTGTGTGTTCAAGGCTAGCTTGTTCGGAAACAAGAGATAGGTTTTGATGACATTGGGCCAAAGTACCATGAGTACTAGAAACTTGCTGTGTGGCCCAGTCATCTTTCTCCTTCGTGAGGTTCATGAAGAATCCATATACGCTCGTGCCACTGACAGATGAGAAATTAAAACAACACTTTATAGTTACCTGAATAAAGCCCAATTCCTTAATGTAAAACTCTCCTTTAAAAACAAAGTTAGAGGCCAGGTGCGCCTGTAATCCCAGCACTTTGGGAGGCCAAGGTGGGCATATCAATTGAGGTCAGAAGATCGAGACCAGCCTGGCCAACATAGTGAAACCCTGTCTCTACTAAAAGTACAAAAATTAGCTGTGCATGGTGGCATGCATCTGTAATCCCAGCTATTCAGGAGGCTGAGGCATAAGAATTGCTTGAACCAGAGAGGCAGAGGTTGTAGTGAGCCAAGATCATGCCACTGCACTCCAACCTGGGCGACAGAGCAAGACTCAGTCTCCAACAAACAAACAAACAAACAAAAACAAACAAAACAAAGTTAGAGCCTATACTAAAGGCTTACAAGGGCCTTCCTCTCCCCATGACATATCAAAACCTTACTCACTTTTCATCCTGCCACATTAGACAAGATGCAGACAAAAAATGTACACTTAGCTATGCATTTGAGGAAGAGAAAACATGGCCAGATCCCAAGGGAAGGCCCTGATTCAGCTTACCTATTCCTGCTGCATTAAGAGAAAGCTGAATGGAGGTTCATATTTCTGTTCATGTTAAACACAGATCAACTCATTCCCTAGAATCTGGCCAATCTGTAAATTACTCTTTTCCAGGAAAAGGCGAATATTAGGAAAGAAGGGAAGATATTGAACCTCCCTTCCCTCTAAACACTTGCTCCTCAAAATGTGGGCCATGGACCAGCAATATCAGCAGCACCTGACAGCTTGTTAGAAACATAATCTTGGGCCCCAGCCTAAATTAACAGTCAGAAAACTGCACTTTAATGAGCTCTCCAAGCAATTCATATATACATTAAAGTTTGAGAAGCACTGATATTGTTTTTTATATTTTTTGTATTTTTTAATTTCAATAGCTTTTGGGGCACAAGTGATTTTTTGTTACATGAATTATATAGTGATGAATTCTGAGATTTTTAGTGCACCCATCACCCAAGTAGTGTACATTGTACCTAATGTATAGATTTTTTTTATCCCTAGGTCCTCCCCACTCTCCCCATTCTGAGTCTCTAAAGTCCATTATACTACTCTGTATGCCTTTGTGTACTCAAAGCTTAGCTCCCACTTATATATGAGAACATTTGGTTTTCCACTCTTATGTCACTCAGAGTAATGGCCTCCAGCTCCATCCAAGTTGCTGCAAAAGACATTGTTTCGTTTCTTTTAATGGCCTAGCAGTATTCCATGGTGTATATTATATCACATTTTATTTATCTACTCATTAGTCAACGGGCACATAGGTTGCTTCCCTATCTTTGCAATTGTGAAATGTGCTGCTATAATCATGTGGAAAAGCAGTGAGTTTCTGATCTTAAGTTCATCTTCAATTTTCTGTCATTTGGGTCTTTTCTCACCTTCTAAAATAGTGCTCTGCATATGGCCAATGGTTAATGAAAGAATGTTTAAGAAATTCTTGTTGGCATTTATTTAATTCCATTCGAAGGGAGAAAACCATTTCTGGGAAGCCAAAACACGTTTACCAGTGAGTGGCTTAAACAGAGACAGAAGCATACTGACAACAAGCAAACAGAATACTTCTAGACATACACACACAACTCTGTGGAGCGGGACAGATGGGCATAGTAATTCTCCTCTCACTCTATACAACCCCTCCTAATATTCCCTCCCTTCCGCATTCATGCTCGCCTTTATCGGAGCTACTACTAAGCTCTTGTATTGCGTTCTGCTTCATACACAGGGTAGTATTGCATAGCTTACATGTTTCTCATAGCCTTGTCCTCAAATCCAAAATCTAAGAGTGAGGTACTGCACCATTAAGCCAGCACACAGTGGGAAAATAAAAAGCAATTTGGCGTGTCAGTATTTCTTACCTTGAAATGGTTGCCACCACTGTGACCCAATTCATGTCTTATTTCTGACAGGAGCCAAATCCCAGGCCTGGATCTTTATCCAATGTTTGCCTCCTGTAGCCTGTCTTATCTAAGTTATTTTAAGGACTGGCAACAACAAAATTTCAGAGTGCCCAGCCTCCAATTTTTTCTCTTTGCTCTACCTGATGCAATACCTTAAAGTAAAAAGGTCCTGCGGTTTGCTAATATTTATGGATTAACTGAAGTTCTGTCACAACATTCTTATGGAATCCAATAATGACAGGATTAATGAGCAATAATTAAAGTTGCCATCTATCAAGCACTTATGATGTGCTTCACAACAACCCTATGAAGTAAGTAGTATTCCCATTTCATGAATGAGGAAATTTGAAGTTTTCATAAGTTGAATAACTTGCCCAGGAAATAGTAAAGACAGTATTCCAGCTAACACTTGTCTGAGTCTAGAATCTCTTAACCACTGAACTTATATGATGTCTCACTTATAAGATACCACTGTATGCCGGGCGCGGTGGCTCAAGCCTGTAATCCCAGCACTGTGGGAGGCCGAGGCAGGTGGATCACGAGGTCAAGAGATCGAGACCATCCTGGTCAACATGGTGAAACCCCGTCTCTACTAAAAATACAAAAAATTAGCTGGGCATGGTAGCGCGTGCCTGTAATCCCAGCTACTCAGGAGGCTGAGGCAGGAGAATTGCCTGAACCTGGGAGGTGGAGGTTGCGGTGAGCCGAGATCGTGCCATTGCATTCCAGCCTGGGTAACAAGAGCGAAACTCTGTCTCAAAAAAATAATAATAATAATAATAATAAGATACCACTGCAAGCACACTGTGTGAGCAGAGAATCACCTACCCTCTCTGGGGATAATGTCAGGATCAAATGAGATGAAAGATGTCAAAGCATTTAGGAAAGCAAAGAAAGATAAAATATAATATGTAATTTAGCATGCTAAAATTACGTCCAACTAAAAGCCCTCAGTTCTCTATAAATGACAAGTGTATATGTGAAAAATGTTCACCTTTATAGAGATATCTCAGTTAATTCTATAGCATTTTTAATTTATCAAATTAGAAAAACATTTTTTAAGAGCTCACCCTTGATGTTGGCAAGGAGGCAGTGAAACTAGCACATTGCTGATCGGAGCGCAACTCAGTACAACGTTTCTGAAAAGCAAGTTGACAATGTGTTTCAAGACTTTATTAAAACTTGAAATACTTTTTTAAGAAAGAATAGGACAAAAATTTAAGTATAAAGACAGTTAAGAGCATAGATTCTGGAGCCAGATTTCTTGGGTTTAAGTCCCAGCTCCACTACTCATTAGCAGTATAATCTCAGGCAAGTCTCTGTGACTTGGTATCTAAAATGAGGATAACAATAATACTGATTTCACTAAGTTATTATGAGATTTCAATAGATTATTATATGTAAAGTGCTTAACCCAATGCCTGGCACAATGTAAATACATATGTAGGTGGTATCTATTATTTTTATCTCAGTATTGTTTATAATAGCAAAATCTGTCTGACTCTAGAAGAATGCTTAAATACACTATAATAGACCTTACAATGGAATTTTTTTTTTTTTTGAGATGGAGTCTCCCCCTGTGGTCCAGGTTAGACTGCAATGGCGTGATCTCGGCTCACTGCAACCTGTCTCCCAGGTTCAAGTGATTCTCCTGCTTAGCCTCCCAAGTAGCCAAGATTACAGGCACCTACTACCTTGCCTGGCTAATTTTTGTATTTTTAGTAGAGATGGGGTTTCACCATGTTGGCCAGGCTGGTCTTGAACTCCTGGTCTCAGGTGATCCACCCACATCTGCCTCCCAAAGTGCTGAGATTACAGGCATGAGCCACTGCACCCGGCTTCTTACAATGGAATAATGTACAGCTATCAAAAATGAGGCTTTAAAAGAATAATTAATTACATACAATGTAAAGTAAAAAGCATGGGAAGCAAGCCTGGGGAACAGCGCAAGACAGTGTCTGTACAAAATATAATTAACCAGGGACGATGGTGTGCACCTATAGTCACAACCGCTCAGGAGACTAAGGTGAGAGATGAGAGGATCCCTTTAGCCCAGGAGTTCGAGGCTGCAGTAAGCAATTATCATGCCACAGCACTCCAGCCTGGGCAACAGAGAAATACCCTAACTCAAAAAAAAAAAAAAAGCAGTAAACAAATTGTGTATATTGTTCCATACCACTTATGTTTGCTAAAAGAGCACTTGTACAAATATAGATGCCTAGAAAACAACTGGTAGGAATTCCATCAAAATATTAACAAAGACTACAACTGGGTGTAGATTGGGGGATTCTTTATACCTTACTGTATTTTCCAAAATCTCTAGAGCAGTGTTTCTCACACTTTAATCGGTAAACAAATCACCTGGTATGCTCGTT
This sequence comes from Cebus imitator, assembly GCF_001604975.1. Taxonomy (NCBI): domain Eukaryota; kingdom Metazoa; phylum Chordata; class Mammalia; order Primates; family Cebidae; genus Cebus; species Cebus imitator. Next base: position 8,531,114 of record NW_016107369.1, on the reverse strand, counting down.
AAAATGCAGCTTCTGGATCAGTAGGTGTGGGATTTTGCAGATTCTGCATTTCTGACAGATTCTCCTGTGATGCTGATGATAGTGGTCCCAGGTCTACACTTTGAGTGGCAAGGTTTTAAAGGAGCATGTCTGAACCAATATACTGGTTAACTGGGACCCACCCCCAGAGTTTCTGATTTGGTAGGTCTGGAGTAGGATCATGGGATTTGCATTTCTAACTGTTTCCCAGGTGATGCTGACACTGCGGGTCTGGGAACAGCACTCTGACAACCTGTGGTCTAGAATATTTTTTCCTTAACATCTTAGAGGGGAGGGCACTAAAAAAATGTCAGGCTTCTCCATTGCCCACAAAATCAAATCCAAACTCTTCGTGCAAAAGCCTCTATAATCCAACCCCATCATTTCCCACTACTTCTCATTAGGACATAATATCAAACCTCTATGCCCTAAACACACCTGAGATTGTCCTGATGTTTGAAATCTCAGCTTCTCCATTGCCCACAAAATCAAATCCAAACTCTGGCTATCCCACTTTCTTCTATTTCCTCAGGCCAAATCCTACCCAACCTTCAAGGTCCTCAAATGCTATCTTCTCCATAAAGCCTCCTAATCTACCACTACTCAAAAAGCGACCTCTCCCTCCCCTCCTCAGGGCTGCACAGGACTTTTTGTTCCTCCGCAGTGACAGGCACCATCTGTACCTGGTCCAGCTACTGCACTGGTGGGAGGCGTCTCTTCGCCTGTAGACTGGGAGTTTCTTGAGGGCAGGGGAATGGCTTGCCTCTCTGCCTCTTAGCCTTAGCAAATTCCCGGTAAACAGCTGACACTCAGAATTTACCGAAAGAATGGGACCTCCTGAGGAAGGGCACAGAACTGTCCTGTAAATGGAAACTAGACCGGACGCACGCCAAGCCGATGACCCACAGTAACAGGTGCTCCATCTCTGATGTCTGTGATTCATTCTGCACAGCTGCGCACACACAGCGTACGCACACCCAGGCTCCCAGAATACGGCGCCCCACACGCTGTACAGCACGCCGCGTTCTGGACGCCCCGGCCGCCACACACACCGAGACACACCTCAGCGACAACCTGGATCCACAAAAAGGAGGCCCTGCCCCCTTAAAAATATTAACATCTTACTGCAAAGAACTAGAAGCCCCGGCTTGCGCCTGCGCCCCTTATTCCCCGCCGCACCTTTCCTTGTAGTTTTTAAGAAATCTATTTCTGCACGCATTTCGTCGCCGCCGCCCCCATCCGTACACACACACACACACACACACACACACACACACTCACTCACTCACTCCCCTTCCCCCTACACCTACCCCCTCCCTTTCGGACTCCGCGCGCCTCGGAGAGCGGGATTGAAAGGGAAAGAGCGGGGCCGTCTTTGTCATTAATCCTCCCCTCCTTCGGGCGAGCCAAGCTTCTTCCGGGTCAGCGACCATCCCCGCCACCCCACTCAGAGCCGCGGTCCCCCAGCAGCGCTAGCCCCCGGCCCACGAGCACACGCCCCGCCGCCAGCAGGTTGCGGAGCGAGGAGGGCGGGAGCGGGCGGAGCGGCGCGGGGAGGTGGGGGGAGGGGCCGGCGTCCCAGGCGGCGGCGGCGGCGGCGGCGGCGGGAGCAGCCTCTGGCAGCAGCGGGGAGAATGGGAGTGCGGGGCGCCAGACCGCCGCGGGGTGTCACGGCCGCCACCAAGCCTGCGAGGCGCGGGGCCGGTGCCCGCGGCTTTTAAACCCGGGAAGGCGCGGCGGCGGCGGCGGCGGCGGGCAGATCGCGGCGCGCGCCAGGCGCCCGGGCGGCGGCCGGATGGAGAGGAAGGGTTCGGCGGCCGGGGCCAAGGGGAACCCAAGCCCGCCTGCGGCCGGAGAGGGGCAGCGGCCACCGCCGCCGCTGAGCGTCCCGGGAGGCGGCGGTGGAGCCCCGGCGCGGGGCCAGGTCGGGGCGGCGGCCGAGCCGGCCGAGCTCATCCGGCGAGCGCACGAGTTCAAAAGCCAAGGGGCGCAGTGCTACAAAGACAAGAAATTCCGTGAAGCCATCGGCAAATACCACCGGGCGTTGCTGGAGCTGAAGGGGCTGCTGCCGCCCCCCGGGGAACGGGAGCGCGACTCGCGCACGGCCTCCCCTGCCGGGGGCCCCAAGCCCGGCCGCCTCTCGGAGGAGCAGAGCAAAACGGTGGAAGCCATCGAGATCGACTGTTACAACAGCCTGGCAGGTGAGCCGCCTCGCGTCCCCCGCCCTCCGCCTCCCGCCCCTTGGTCCCCCGTCCCTCCGCGGACCACTGCGGCGCGCCAGCGGTGCAGATTCCCCTGCTGTGACTGTGCTGCTCTGGGGAGGAGAGCCCGGGAGGGAGGCGCTTTGGAAAAAGTGTGACTTTCAGGATTATACCTTCCAAAGGCCATAGTCATCTCTCGTCCCTTCGCTTGCATACATCGTAAATCTCACCTATAAATGACTGGATAGATAGAAGGGGACCCAGCTGGCCTGGCGATGGCTGCTACTGCTACTGCTCACCAGTGGACCTGGGTCCAAAATGCGGAAGTAGCGCCCGGGGTGGGCCCCCGCACCCACCACTAGCCCAGCTTTTTCCTGCGGGATGATCCCAAGGGAAGCCACGCACCTGTCCACTCTCAGGTAGCACTGGCACCAAGGACTGGTCCTCTCCTTTTCCCCAACTAACCACCTCCCTGTAGGTAAGGTCTTCACCAAGTTTTTTGGCCCCAGTAGCAAAGGGGAGTTAGACACCGTGCCTTCAGCATCTTGAGCAAAATGGATTCCAGAATGCCACTTTCTTCTCTCTGAGCTATGCTGGGGCTCCCGGTTGCCAGGTGAAGACCACAGTCTCAAACGAAACCTGCTTCATGGCTGGGCTTGAACTAGGCTGCGTTCTCACTCTCCTCCCTGCCCCTTTCCCGCTATGTGTAGCATCAGCCCCCACGCCAGCTGGCTGCTAGGGGTGAAGGAAAAGGGGGCCCTTCTCTTGGGCAAAAAAGGTGTACATTCCAGCAGTAAGGAATTCCAGTACATGCCTTATCCAACTTTGAGGATAAGGGCCAAAATCAGGCATTTTTAAAATTTTTAATTTAGGCGCAGGAAAATTTAAAGTCTCTAAAAAAGGAAGAGTCTGGCTCTTGCCAAGGCCTTCCTGTGAGAAGGTGGGAGAGGTTGGCAAAGGCAATTTGAAAAGCATTCTCTCCTCTTCTCTTGCCCCATTTGGTGAGATTTTGGCGTGGCCAACCTTCTCCGATCAAATAAAGGGCAGTTCCTCCTAGTTCCTAATGTGTGAGGTTGCGGAAACTGTCTATGGACAGTTAGAGCAGGGTAGGGGTGGGAGTGTGACTGGGTGTGGCAAGGGATGGTGAATGTGTCTGAGGCCCAGGCAGTGGGGAGTGAAAATAAATACTGGCAATTCTGCTCTATTCTTAAATGCAGATCTCTCTGTTCCCTCTGAAGTTCCTAGTATTAGCCTACCTCTGTCTTCTCATAATGCCATGCCCAGTTTCATCTTTGATCAGGAAAAACCCAGGTTACAGAGGCACTTTGTAAAAAGTAGTTTACAAACTTAAAGGATTAATAGAGTAGTGGCAGCAGTTGGAGGAATGGTGGTGCTAATAGCAATACTAGCAGTAACAGCGGCAGATAAAATTGTTGTACAGCAAAAATGGACCCTTTCAATCCATTATAAGATACAGCTTGAGTCCTTTAGTTCCCATAAGTCTTTGGCATACTGGCTGCTGCCCCATGAATAAAGGGCAGAGCAGCCAGGAGTGGAGGAAGAGGCACTGTGGATTGCTAATACGGTGATTTTGGAGTGGTAATGGAGTCTTATATTTAGTCAGTATTATCCATGGACATTCTAGGGCTGCCAGCCAGTGGCTAGCACTGCCTGCCCTCCACCCTAGACATGGTTACATTTCCATGGTGAAATCAAAGATGTGTCCTTAGTCAGGGCCAGCCCAGTTAGGGTGGGGCCGAAATCTAGACAGCTCTGCCACTGCCATCCTCACCTCACACACTGGAAAACTTCAAGTGAGAGAATGGAAAGTAGCAATAGCAGATGTTCCCCTCTGCTGCTTTCTCCAGTGCCCACCACACTTATATTAATAATTAATTGTGTACGCTGTTAGGCATCCTCCATACATTGTCTCTTTAAATCTTTATAATCTATATAAAAGAAATATGATCATCAGTTTTGCAGAGAAAATGCTCAAGGCTCCGGAGCCATTCTTCTTCAAAGGCAATGTTCCTGTCATCATACTTTGATGCACAAAGTCAGCATCCATTGGGCCTCTGTCTCCCTTGAGCCCAGTTTCAGGTGGGCTTCAAAGCCTTGTACTTTGGAAATTCCTTTGGGAGTTCTCAGGCCTGGTAACCAGGAGAAAAAAATAGAGTAGGGCACTTTGATTCAAGGTTCTAATGGGGCTATTTGCAAATGTCAAGCTTCACCCAAGAAAAAAAAACAGATTACAAGCAAAGCAGTTTTGTCAAAGCTAAAATCTGTATCCTGTCTAGAAAATTCAGCTAGGAGGATTGTTCCACTTAAAAGTCACTTTGAGAAGAAGTAAAAGCCTTGTGTTTGTTTCCTTCAGGGCTAGGTATAAAATCAGTGATGACTATTTCAGAAGTCCCAGCTAATAGGAAAGTATCCTTTCTTGTTAGATTACAAAATAATCAATGCATATAATATGTATTTTCTTTTGTGAAATACTAAAACACTTAAAGAAGAAAATACACAGTTACCTTTAATCCAGTTAGAAACCCATTGTGGTGTATTTCCTTCCTGTATTTTTTTCTGTGAATAAATGTAAAGAGTTTATGAAGCTGAGGTCTTCCTGTGTCTACGATCAGGTATCCTGCTTTAATCCCATTTACTTATATCAGAAGCATTTTTACATTTCATAAAAATAGTTTCATGAAGATTATTTTAAATGGCAACAGAAAAATTTTGCATGTGTATTTATAGTCCTCATTGTCTAGAAAGGAAGGAAAGATGATCACTGGTGGTGTTAGAGCCAGAACAGTGCAGCATGGCCCATGAGATATCTTTTCCCCTGTGTGCCTGCTGAAAGGAAGGAGACCAGCAACTGGAGATTTATTTTGGAAGAATGGCAGCTGACCCTTCCACCAGGGCTGCAGCACCAGCTGCGTAGCCCATCAAGCTCCAGGTCTGGGGCAGTCTGAATATATTTAATCAAGGATCTGTCTGTCCTCCTTCTACACAAAGCTGTGCATAGAGAGAGAAGACTGGGGTTTAGGAGGAACTTGGACTACTAACCCAGAAGTCCAGGGAGTATAAGGCTGTGTTGCTAAGGGCATCGCTGCTCTAAACAAGAGGTGGCTAAGAGCCTTCTGGAATAAATCTAGGCTCAGTGAATGCTTGTATTCCACATGGAAGCCTCCAAAAGAATAGCAAGGGGGCAGTTAGAATGTGCTAAGAGATGTCCATCTAAAAATCTATTTGGATGACTTGAAGGGACATGTGAAGGGTGTGCAGGCAATTTGCAAAGTGCTCCAGGTTGTGGTCTCTTCTGGCTGGGATTTCCTTTTGGTTGGAAGGGATCTGGCCAGTTGTACAGGGCCCCTGGATGTGATTTTTGCATATCTTATTTTCCAAGAAATTCAAAGAAAGAGGTAGGGAGCATTCTGTTTCTTCAGAATTTCCAGTGATTCTGATATAATGATTAGAAAAGATACCCTGACCTTCCTGGGGAGACATAGGGATCTGATTTTTACAGAGGCTACAAAGAAGCATGTATTGGTCTGTTGGTGGACTCTTCTTGACATTGAACAAGACACAGGACTCCCCTGGGGCCTTGGAATGTTCTATGCTGAACCCTTTGAAGGGCAGAGACTTTTGCCCTATATCTGTTCCTGTGGGGCTGTGGGGGCCCTAGCTGAAGTGTGATCAAAGGGATAAAACACACAATGACTTTGTTGGTATCTTCAAATGATGTTCAAGGCTCAAATGCCAGCAGCAGAGATGGAAATCAACAAACCAAGGCATTGGACCTGAAGACTAGGAGCTTGTGCCTCTGTCCCTGGGATACGTTGTGACCTTGGATAAACGACTGCCATTTCAGTTTACCTCCATTTTCCCATCTACTTACAGCTATGTTTAGGAGATTTTTGTTTATCTTACCAAAAGGGTAGCTAATATCCACTGATCCCAGTTGAAGCCTCAGGATAGGGATGTGGCAATGCCTAGAGGGAAGTCACATTGGGAAAAGGCCTGGGATGCTGCTGCTTTGAAACAAGCTTTTCGGTGCTTGTGGACATGTCTTAAAGCCATGGGATCAGAGCCAGCCACATAGTTTGCTGGGCCCAGCGCGAAATGAAACGTAGGACTCTGTTCAAAAGGCAGGGAGGAAGTGTCGTTAAAGATCCTAAAAGATAAAGCTTTCTTCTTTTTTTCATTCTCTCTCTCAGCATGTTTTGTATTTGCTATTTAATGTCATTACAAATAAAATTTTTAAATGTAGTTGTTAGCATAGATTTTACTATTCTTTTTTTTTTTTCTTGAGCTGGCATCTCACTCTGTCACCCAGGCTGAAGTGCAATGGCACAATCTTCAGTTCACTGCAACCTCTGATTCCCGGGTTCAAGCAATTCTCCTGCCTCAGCCTCTCGAGTAGCTGGGATTACAGGCACGTGCCACCATACCCGGCTAATTTTTGTATTTTTAGTAGAGACAGAGTTTTACCATACTGGCCAGGCTGGTCTTTGGCCAGGCTGGTCCCAAACTCCTGACTTCATGGTCCGCCCACCACAGCCTCCCAAAGTGCTGAGATTACAGGCGTAAGCCACGATGCCTGGCCTGATTTTACTGTTCTTTATATTGTGTGATGCCAGTTTTAAATGAACTTATAAAAGCACTTTACTTATATGAGGGATTATAAAAATTATACAATTTATGCTTCTGTAGCTCGTACATGCATATGTATTTATTCTTACTAGAACAGTGGAAATGCTGCACCAAACAAACTGAACTATTTTTATTTCACTTTTTTATATGTGTACTTTATATGCATACTTCATATACACACTTTCTACCAGGCTTTCAGATGAGCTAGGAAAGGAAAAGGGGCTGTATATTACCCGACCCTTTCCTTCTGTGTCATACTTTTGAGCATAAGTGGTTGGTTGGCTAATAGGAGGAAGCAACATAGGTAGGAAAGGATATGATAGGGTTCCTAGATTATCTGTGTTTCTGAGAACGTTTTTTTTTTTCCTACATTTGAAGCCATTTCTAATTTGAATGGAAAGCATGGCCCTTTGGGACTGTCAGCTTGTTCACTTAGTTATGGGCATAATTAAGTCTTGATCAACTCTCACACATAATGAGGCTCCTCGAATTCTTTGCTCATGGAATATTGTGAATGCTATATGCAAATGGAGCAGCAAAGAGTGATCTTGTGCCCATCTCCTCTGTCCCTGCTCATGCTGTGTTGTCCCATCAGACTTCACTTACAAAACGCAAGTTTAAAGATACAGTGATTAAGAATTTCAAGAAGGTGGCTGGGCACAGTGACTCATATCTGTAATCCCAACACTTTGGGAGACCGAGGCGGGTGGATCACTTGAGGTCAGCCAGCCTAGCCAACAGGGTGAAACCCTGTCTCTACTAAAAATACAAAAAGTAGCCAGTTGTGGTGGTGGCATCTGTAATCCCAGCTACTTTGGAGGCTGAGGCAGGAGAATCGCTTAAACCTGGGAGTGGAGGTTTCAGTGAGCCGAGATTGCCCCACTACACTCCAACCTGGGCGACAGAGTAAGACTCTGTCTCAAAATAAAATAAAATAAAAAATAATTTCAAGAAGGCAATAGCAGAGTATTAAATGAAATACAGGACCCTTCTGAGTGTGGGGCTCTATGCAACGGCACAAGTTGCCTATCCTTAAAGCCAGCCCTCAATGGGACACCAGAAAATGGCTGGCTGGATACATCTGAGGTGAACAAAATTGGATACAGACTCTGAGGCAGAGACTAAGAACAAAGGGTATTCAACAGAAGTTGGTGTAAAGATGGATGAATTACAAATGAAAAACTCAGTGGTGAAAATGAGGTCAGGGACTAGAGACAAGCAGTAACCTTATAGTCAGAGGATGAATTGCTAGGGTAAGGACTGGTCCAAGGAAGGGGAAAGAATATAGGCCTCATGCTAAGATGCTCAGCCAAGATCTTGCCATCCAGATGGGAGAGCTTGACTGGCTAAGCTGTTGTTGACCTGAGGCTGTTCCTTAGGTAGCACCTTGACCAATAAATCTTAAGGGTCATGTAAATGGGACTTGTAATACCGTTTTCCAAGGAAGAAAGTGAGAATTGAAACTTGCAGAATGCTTTCAAGGAAGGTACTGGGAAGAACATTCCGAATTTAGACTTTGGGCTGAGTTCCTAAAGTGGATTTGGAAGCTCTGTAGTCCACCTCCAAGGGAAATCAGTCAGGTGGCTTTTAGCCAGGAATTCTTTAGGCCATCTTGAAATCAGAGTCCCTAAAGCCAAAATACATGGGAGTGCCCCCTCCAAGGCAGGGAGACTCAGCTGCAGACCAGACAGGAAGGCCAAGATGTGGAGCAGCCAAAAGCTGTGTTGTAGGTGACCTCCAGATTCACTATAAGGAAGTCCTCTCCTTACAGCTGTTGTCTTTCACCACCAGACTGTGCCTACGCCAAACAGCTAGGGTGATAACTGAATGTTTCCATCAACCAACTAGAGATTTCCTAAGCCCCTTTGGGATGGCAGATGTCCATATTTGGAACAAAATTTTCCATTTCACCCAGATGATTAGTGTGGCCCAGCCCCAGGCATGGAGCAGCAACTCTAAGATCTGGCTCGGACAATGGTTCCAGACATAAAGAAGCCAAAGATAATGCTATAGAGATTAAAGGACTTTAGCCTTCCTTGTGGCATTTATATGACCTTGGAATTATTCATTAGCACTGTAAAGCTCATTATCTTACATACACATACAATGCTATATCCCCATCAAAAGTATGAAGTGGTACTAGCAAGCTCAAGATTTCTGTAAAATCAGAATTTTTATTTCGGATTTGGATTTGACCCCAAATCCTACATAGGTACACGGATTCCCTTGCCAATACTACCAGCTTGTCATCGCACAGGAGCTAGGCATTTCCAATGATAGGGATATTCACCACCACCTGAAGCAAACTTTTTGACAACCATCACCACCAAAACAACTATAATAATAATGGTATTGGTAGCGACAGAAAGGATTACCATGTTAAGCCCAGTACATCATAGATGTCCCACAATTGTGTTTAAAATGAATGAAAGCGTTTGTCCTAGCATCTGTCTCACGTTAAGGATCCAATAAATTCAATCATTCCATTAATGCTTATTGAGCACTTACTATACAACACCAGACCCCAGGCATGGGGGCTGGGTATACAGCAGTTGACATGAAGGACAAGGTCCCCGCCTTACATGAACTTACATATATCTACTTTCATTTGATCTGTACAACTCTGTGAGACAGAAAAGTCAACCTTGCAACAGTTACGTTACTTGCCCATGGCCACATAGTGTTATGTGGCAAACTGGATGTCTCATCCACCGTGTCTGTAATTCCAAAGCCTGCAGTCTTAGCCATTCACCCTACCACCTCCATCTTTAGGGGTTTCTTCCTTAGATACTAAAGCTCGCCTCACTGAAATTTATTTTAATCCACCAGTATTCTACTCTTTGAAGCAGCATAGAATATATATAACCTCTGTAGCAAGGACAAACCTTGACATTTTGAGGGTAACTCTCTTGCCCATCTTCTAGTCTTTTCTTCTGGTGGTTAGACATCCTTTTGCTGTGACTATGCCTTGTGTGATTAGGACTCCCATTCTATGACCATCGTGGGTGGTTAAAGGGAGAGTGTCCTCTGTTCTGAAACCAGGTCATCGTTTCCCTAGGTCCTCCCATGTCACCAGGAAGATGACCTGAATTTGTATGGACAGTGGGGAGTGAGAAGCCCCATGAGTAATAATTTTTAATGAACATAGAGACTGCAGAAGCCCCACCCGTGTCTCTCCTCTTTCCTTCCTCCCTTGCTTGAGAGTGTGTGAATTCCAGTTAAGAGGTCTTCAGAAATCAAAGTAGAAATTTGAAGGCTAGTCCTGAACATAAGTAATATGTCTCTGGTGTCGAGAAAGGCATGACAGAAGGATTACCATAGGTGCTCAGCATCTAAGGTTCTTATTAGCTCCTGAGTATAGAAATCCCACGTGTTGGAGGCTCAGCCAGAGCAGCTGAAGCACCCAGAAGGAAGCTCACTCATTCATTGGATCTTTACTGGACACTTGCTATGGCTCTTCACAGCCCAAATCTAAACACTTTCTGTTTTTTTTTTAAAAAACATGGAGTAGGGGCCAGGGTTTTAGTCCAGGCTCTGCTACTAATTTGTTCTGTGACTTTGAGCAAGTTGAGCCTCAGTTTCCCCGTCTGTAAACACTGGGGGTTAGATCAGCTTCCCACCAAGCTTTCTTTCAGAAGCATTGAACTATGCAGGATTTCAAAGAGCTTCTAGCAACCCCCTCCCTGCCTTGATTTTTCTGTCACATTTGGGGAAGGAAACAAGAGACAAGCTCTCTTTTATTCCAGCTCACTGGTATGTGCTGACAAATAAGTATTAAAAGATCTCAACTGAGATTTCCAAGGCAACCCTTGAATATCTGGGGGTAAACCAAAGGGACATCGAAGCCTCCTTGGATGATGCAGTCAAACACTGGATTTCTGAGAAAAATATGGGTAGGAATTGAAGCCTATATAAAACATTATCTGGGCCCTGGAATCTAAGTTGATGGCACCAAATAGTACTCATTGCTGCTGTATCTCCCTAGATTATCCCCAAATCGAACGAATCAAGCAGCCATTCAGCATCAGAAACCTGGCAATGCTGGCTATATTAGGCCAGGAAGTACTGGCAGCAGTGAAAACAAAACAAAACAAAAGCTCTTGATAAACAGACTGGCAAGAGTTTGAGAGAACTGTTGCTGGCTAAGTTATGGCATCTCAGAGAGTGGCCACCCATGGCTGTAGGCTGGAAAGCCCTGGGGATTCTGGACTGGATCTGAGCATCTGAGGATGTGATTCTAGGCCTGTCGCTTATGTCCAGTCAGAACTGCACTCCTTTCTCTAATGGATCTGTACCGCCAGGGTGTGGAGACCACAGGGCCATTGGAAACTTGAGTGGAATCTGATGCCTATACAGAGAAGGGGGTATCCCACTTGTGCCCATGAGGATGGCAAGGAAGATAGAACACAGAGGAAAAGACAGGTAGCAACCTAGACCTCAGAAAACCTGAGGGGCAGTGTGGCATAATGGAAACTGGTCTTAGTGAAATCTGCATCTGAATCCTAGCTTCCCTACTTATTCCTCCATTAACCTTGGACAGCAACCAACCACTGTGGCTTCTGTTTCCATGACAGCATGGGAGTAATAGTATTGTACCACACAGGATTGTTATGGTGATTAAATTTAATGATACTTGCACACATGCCTAGCACCGTGCCTGGTTCATAAAAGATGCTTAATAGATGTTAGCTGATATTTGAATCTAACTCCTACTCTAGTATGTATGAAGACAGAGGAAAATATAGGGAAAGGAAGGGGAAAAGAATGCAGCAAAGAAGGCTATGGGGGAACATGGGAAGCAAGTGAACAAAAAGGTGAGGACAAAACAAGGGTCGGGGGAAGAGTTTCATCTCCCAAAGTGTCTGCAAGACAGGGGAGGTGAGAAGGTGTAAGCCAACAGCCTTTGGTGTGGACATTTCCTATCACCATGCCTGGTGCATTCCTGGTCTAGGGAGGCTGAGTGAACAAGCAACTCATCAGTTACCTGAAAGACTGCAGAACTCCCACCTGACCAAGAGCCCTTGGGTCAGGGGTCTGTCCGCCTTCCAGCTTCTCAGGATTTGGGTCAGTCTAAGAAACACTGAGAAACTGTGGGTTCTAGGCACACATCATCTCCAGCCTGAGATTCTATAAGTGAATAAGGCTCAGTGAGACAGTGCCTGTTCTCTGCCACTTTTCACACTTTGCCCCAGGATTCCCCCTGACCTTGTCTTTGAAATGAAACAGCAGGGAAAGAACTTCAGGCACTCTCACAAGTCAGACCAGTTGAGAGTCTAACAGCAGAAAATAAGGATTTGCCTGCCGGGAAGAGAAGATACATGCTGCGATCATTTGAGTCCCCAGGGGAGCTTAACAAGCAAGAAAGCTTTCTGGTGGGAAGAGAAACAGAGGATGGCAGAGGCTCGTGGGAGAAGGAGACATCCGAGAGAGAGGCTATGGGGCTGGCAGCCTCAGTCCTGCCCCGCCCACCCTCTTGTGCATCAGGCAGATGCCAGCTTACTGAGCTTCCTTATTGGGGTAGGAGGAAGAAAGTCCTTGGCTTAATTAGGCATTTTGGGAATGAGAACACTAGCAGGTATGACCCTTGGGTCTGCTCACAGGCTCTCCTGCACCAAAATACCCAGGGTCCCCTCATGACCCTAAGCCTTACCAGGACAGTGCCCCATGAACAGGCAGTGCTTTCTGCCTAGGAAACCCTTCTGAATCCCTTTTCACACCTCTCCTCCCAAGTTCTTCTCCCCCTTATCCCCCAGCTCTCTCTGAAGGGATAATGGTCAGAGGTGACTTTTTAAAAATAGCTTCTAGCCTGGGCATGGTGGCTCCCACCTGTAATCCCAGCATTTTGGGAGGCCAAGGCGGGTAGATCGCTTGAGGTCAGGAGTTTGAGACCAACCTGGCCAACATGGTAAAACCCTGTCTCTACTAAAAATACAAAAATTAGCCAGGTGTGATGGTACAAGTCTGTAGTCCCAGCTACTTGGGAGGCTGAGGCAGAAGAATCACTTGAACCCGGGAGGTAGAGGTTGCAGTGAGCCAAGATCGCATCCCTGCACTCCAGCTTGAGTGACAGAGCAAGACTTCACCTCCAAAAAAACAAAAAAAAGTTTCTAATTACACAAGTAAAGCATCATAATTGCAGAAGTTATCGATATTAAAAGAAAAACCTTAGACAAATTAAATTTAGCAAAGTTTAATTGAGCAAAGAATGACTCGTGAATCGGGCAGCCTCCCAAGCCCAAATAGGCTCAGAGAGACTTCAGTGCAGCTACATGGTGGAAGACGATTTACGAAACAGAGAAAGGAGAGCCACTGTACAAAAAAATGGAAGCAAGGTACAGAAACAGCTGATTGTTAACAGCTCTGCATTTGCCTTATTTGAACTCAGTTTGAACAGTTGGTTGCCTTCGATTGGCTAAAACTCAGTTGACTGGCGTAAGAGTAGGTTGCAGACTGTTTACATACCCAGCTAGTTTTCAGTTCACCATGGTTCACTATGTAGAAAGACATCTTTAGGCCGAACTTAGAATATGTGAGGAGGCAGCTTTACGCTAAACTTTTTAACATTGAAAATATCAGAAATTACACAGAAGAATCCCAGGCTAGGTGGTTCATGCCTACAATCCCAGCACTTGGGGAGGCTAAGGCGGCAGATCCCTTGAAGTTGGGTGTTTGAGAACAGCCTGGTCAACATGGTGAAACCCCATCTCTGCTAAAATGCAAAAATTAGCTGGGTATAGTGGCACACACCTGTAGTCCTAGCTACTTGGGAGGCTGAGGCAGGAAACTCGCCTGAACCCGGGAGGTGGAGGTTGTAGTGAGCTGAGATCGCGCCACTGCACTGCAGCCTCGCCTGGGCAACACAGTGAGACTCCATCTCAGAAAAGAAAAAGAAAAAGAAAAAAATTACAAAGAAGAAGATAAAACTGTCATTTACCACCCAAGATGACAACTCTTACCTGTTTTTGTTTATTTCCTTGCCATCTTTCTTCCCTGTGGATATATAATCATTTATATGTAAAACATCATCCAATTTCCTTGAGGTCTACCTTTCCTGATGTATTTAGGAAAGAAGGGGTTGTTCTCATGTGGGCTGGGGCCACTGCAGGTACCTCCTGTCTTTTCTCACCTCCACTCCCACAGGATGCTGCTCACTGTTTGCGTGACAACCAAGGGACCACTCAAGTTCCTGCTGCTGCTACTTCTTTTTCACATTCCACCGCACCTCTACACCCAGATGTATGATTTCACTAGACTTTACTGAAGGTTATGGGATACAGAAGGAGTTTACATCTCAAAAACTGATATTAGAAATTCTTCCTCTTAAAACTCATTTGGCCATCAGACTACCAGGAATTTCAAACGGACCACTCACCCTTTTTTTGGCAGGTTCCAGCTCCCCGCCATGCTGCTTGGACTCTGTCTCCCCTCCAGCTCCTCTTAGCTTCTTAGGTTTCCCACTCTCGGATTCCCTTCATTTCATATGCAAAGCAGCTTGGGCATCTTTTCATCTACCTGTGTGCCTACTACTGACCTCTAAGCCTCACCTTCCCCACCTGAAGCAGTTGATGGAGCCAGTCTCCTCCAAAAAGATAATTTCTTCCCGTAGAGAAACTCTGCTTTAGCTGTTACAAATTCTGCACCCATACAGAAGGAGCAGAACTTTTAAAAGAAAAAAAAATCTTCACACACACACACACACACACACACACACATTTATTTTTCACAACATGCAGGTTAATACTGCACAAACTTTAGCAACCTTCATTTTTTTCCACCAGTGTTTTCCATTGAAAATATTTTTCGGTGTCATTTTTCTACAGCATGATTCTAATGGCTGTGTAATGTTCCATTGCACCAATGTCCCGTTATTTATTTAATCTACTGACGGATACTTAGTTATTTCCAGCATTCTGTGATTACAACACAGTGCTGCCACAGAACTGTTCTTTCTGCTATACACGTGCCTATTAATTATCTGATCCCCAAACACATCTGATGGCAGGAGGGAAGGATGGTGGGAGAGGCAGTAGGAACATGGGAGATATCACTGGGGCAGGAGAGGGGTTCGGAACGGGGGAGACATTCCTTAATGTCCAAAAAGAGAACAAGATAGAGCTTTGGCTTCTAAGATGTTCCCTTATCCTGGCTTAGAGTTTCTGCCAATCGACGTGACGTGTGTACTTGGCCAGAACTGAGAAGAAAAAGATAATATTGGGCGATGAGTTTCTTCTGAGTATTTCTGGGAATATACTCATCCTCATATTCCAAATGGCCAATCTGACCCCTCCAAAGTTCTGCTACCATCTTTCCACTACCACCTTCTCCCTCTTTGTCTACCACACCAAAGGCAAGAGTGAGAGTAAGGGGCCATGGGTGGGATAACAGAAATGTTCTGCTGTAGCACCCAGATTGGTGCCAAAGGGCTGAGCTGACCTGAAGCTTTGGCATTACAACTCCCTTGGGCAGATTCCAATATGCCTTAAAGGACTGTCAACATAAGCTTTCAGCTTGTAGGATTTTTTTATTTCATTTTATTTTATTTTTTGAAACGGAGTCTCACTCTGTCACCCAGGCTGGAGTGCAGTGGCGCGATCTTGGCTCACTGCAACCTCTGCCTCCCAGGTTCAAGCAATTCTCCTGCCTCAGCCTCTTGAGTAGCTGGGAGTACAGGCGCTCACCACCACGCCAGGCTAATTTTTTGTATTTTTAGTAGAGATGGGGTTTCACTGTGTTAGCCAGGATGGTCTCTATCTCCTGACCTCATGATCTGCTGGCCTCAGCCTCCCAAAGTGCTGGTATTACAGGTGTGAGCCACTGTGCCTATAGGATTTTATACTGGCCTTCCAGCTTAGCTGTTTTGCCTGCCGCTTTGACAGCTATTTTTGCCAACAGAGGGTAATTAAAAAGAATATAAACTCCTTGAATGCTTTAATTTTCAAGATATATCTCTTGAATGCTTTCAATTTTCCTTGTGAAGCCCTGGGCACAGGCCATGATGAGTGAATCCTTATTGACTAAGTTCACTAAGAGTGCCTACCTGAAATTGCGTAATGATGATGAGTGGGAAGCAGCAGCTCTGGTAGTGATCCCAAAGCTGGGGCATATGTGAAGAATCAGAGGGATTCAGGGGAGCAGGTTGATTATGGTGAAAAGGAGAGATCTTCAGAGTGTTGCTAAAACAAAGAAAAGACACACTTGACAGTGTTTGTTTGAATCTAGTGCAAGCACATACTATATTGGAAAAGTGGAAGGCCAGAAATTAATGTGAATGAAATCAAAGGAGATTTAACCCCCTAGATAAAGCCAAACAGCTCCTGGTAGTGGGAGTAGCAGCAGCAGTAGTGGGAGACTCTCGGGGCAGCAGGCAGGAGAAACGGGTATTGTAGTGAACAAAGAAACGGCCACTTGTAGTAAGCTAACTCTGAGCCAGCCTCCTCAGTCTTCAGACTTGAAAGAGATCTTCAGAGATCAGCTAGTCCAGGTTTTCACCGTTACCACCAGCTCTGTTGGATTGGAACCAATATGGGATTTGGGGTTAAGTAACACTGGCTCTTTCCCTGTAAGAGCTGAGTGGGCTCAACAAGTCACTTAACTTCCCCAAGCCTCAGCTCCTGGAAGCAGAGCTAATTATACCTATTTCCCAGAGTCTCCATGAAGGTCAAATGAGTTGTAAAACACCATATATATATGTTAGGTCTTGCTGCCAATTGAGCATAACCACTGTGATAGGTGCTGTGTGAGAATTTAAAGACGTTCTAGAGATGCTTGTCTGAAAAAGCAAGGGAGACACATTTCATAAATACTGTAATGATCCTGACTTGGGAATGTGACTATGAAAAATAATTTTATTCTTTGTAAAACTAAACGGTTTATCTGATGATCATACCTGTAGATCTGAGTTCATTAGAGAGACTCCCAAACAGGTTCTGCAAAGCATTACCATTAGGCAAGGGTGTACTATAATTCACAGATATTTAAAAAATAATAATTTCCTCACAAGTTAGAAATAGAAATTTCCTGATCTCAGTTAAAAGCATCTACAAAAAAAAATAATAAAGCCAACACCACGGCTGATGACAAGAAATTGAATTATTTCTCTTATGATCCAGGAATTGCACTCTTGAGCCATTATCTTAGAGAAATAAAAGCTATACCTGACTGTTCCTATCAATTTTATTTATAATAACCAAAAACTGGAGACAGTGCAGATATCTTTCAACAGATGAATGGGTAAACAAACCGTAGTACATCCATACCATGGAATACTACAGCACAATGAAAAAGGATGAACTATTGGTGCATGCAACAACTTGGATGCATTGCAAGGGAATTATGCTGAGTGTAAAAAGCCCCTTCCAAAGGATTTCATGCTATGTGATTCCATTTGTATAATATTTCTGAAATGACACAATTTTAGAAATAGAGAACAGGATAGCAGTTGTCGGGGGTTAAAGAGGAGGTGAGACAGGAGGGAGATGAGGATAGAGGAACTTACACATGATAAAATTGTATATAACTAAACACCACACACATACATACTGAGTAGAAGTGAAGCTAGGGAAACCTGAATAAGATCTGTAGATTGTATCAGTGTTGATATCATAGCCAATATGTTGTACTATCAACTTACAAGATGTTACTGCTAAGGGAAAATGGAGAAAGGGTATAGGGAGTTTCTTTGTAGTGCTTCTTACAACTGTAGGTGAATCTATGATTATCACAATAAAAGTTTCAAGTAAAAAATACTAATCGGGGGGTTAGCTTTGTAAGCACTAGCTAAGCAAAGATAGGTGTTGTTTCAGGAAGAAACCAGAAACGTGTCATGTCAGCCCTATTAGGATAACAGTAGACTCTCAATGGAATTGGAGATGCTGGTGGTTTTAGAACTTAGAAAAAAAAAAAGCAGCAGCAACAGGAGGGAAAACTTGTTTTTTATTTTTCTCTCTGAATGCAAAGGAACTAGTGGGAGAGAAGGTTCTGGAGGGTTATATAGGAAGTTTCCAGATGAGAAGTATTTACATATAAAGTGAGAACAGTTTGGCACAATTAGGGTCTCACACTTAACCCCTACAGGAGGCAGCACTTATGCCTCAAATATGTCTAAAGAAAGAACTGAGTTAGAATCATTATAGGCAGGTAAGCATCCTAGGAGGGCAGTGTGTGTAATGGTCAAAAGCACAGTCTCAGGTGCCAGATGACCCAGGTTCAAATATTGGCTCTGACACTTAACTGGCATTGTGACCTTGAGCAATTCAAATTGCGTGTGATTCAAATTCCTAGGGCTTCCATTTTCCTCTCTGAAAAATGGGCAAAATACTAGAATCTACCTCATAGATTGTTGTCAAGATTAAATGAGTTAATGCTGAGAGCAGCCCCTGTCCCATTCATGCTCAATAAAGATCACCTGCTCTTCCTCTTAGTGCCCTCCTGGGAGGATGAATGGTTACTGTCCACTGGTCCAGGGCCAGATTCTCTTGAGTTCATCATGGAGCAACTCATTTTGCTGCTCCTTTTCCCCATCTCCTTGGCCAGGGTTCTTATTCTCCAGGGAGGTATTTCAAATCACTAAGAAGAGAAGTATCCAAATGTCACAAATTGACAGCATACTGGAGAACAGTTATTTGCCCACATGTGCGGATTTCCAGCTCTAGGACTTGGCCATCTGACACCTGTCTGCCCTTGTGGGTAGTCCTGGAGTTCCCCATTGCTGTCCTGGACTCTTACGGTTTAACCAACTGGATGGTTCTTAATATTAACACATATCGGCCGGGCGTAGTGGCTCACGCCTGTAATCCCAGCACTTTGGGAGGCCGCGGCGGGCAAATCACAAGGTCAAGAGATTGAGACCATCCTGACCAAAATGGTGAAATCCTGTCTCTACTAAAAATACAAAAATTAGCTGGGCATGGTGGCCTACACCTGTAGTCCCAGCTACTCGGGAGGCTGAGGCAGGAGAATCGCTTGAATCTGGGAGGC
>NW_016107369.1:8461511-8512172 GCF_001604975.1 Cebus imitator | reverse complement strand
CAAATACTGGAATGTCAGTATGCTCTCAGAAGGTAAGGAGGCTCACCTGCAGGAGCTCACTGGAGACTTACTAAAAATGTAGATTACAGGGATCCACCCAAGCCCTTTGGAACCTGAGTTGCTGGGCTTGGAGTCTGTGAATCTCTATGTTAAATAAGTTCTATGAATAGTTTTCTTTTTTTGAGACAAAGTCTCGCTCTGTCGCCCAGGCTGGAGTACAATGGCATAGTCTTGGCTCACTGCAACTTCTGCTTCCCGGATTCAAGTGATTCTCCTGCCTCAGCCTCTTGAGTAGCTGGTATTATAGGAGCACACCACCGCGCCCGGCTAATTTTTGTATTTTTAATAGAGATGGGGTTTCGCCATGTTGGCCAGGCTGGTCTCAAACTCCTGACCTCAGGTGATCCGCCCGCTTCAGCCTCCCAAAGTGCTGGGATTACAGGTGTTAGCCATCACACCAGGCCTAAATAGTTTTCTAAGAAATAGTCATAGCAAGGTATATTCATTTCCTAGAGCTGCTGTAATAAATTATCACACACTGGGTGGCTTAAAATAACAGAAATTCATTGTCTTATCATTCTGGAGGCTAGAAGTCAAAAATCAAGGTGTCGGCAGGGTTGGTTCCATCTGAGGGCGTGAGGAAGAATCTTCCAGGCCTCTCTCCTAACTTCTGGTAGCCTCAGGCACTTGTTGGATTTGTAGATGGCCGTCTTCCTAGATCTTATTGCATCATCTTTCCTCTGTGTGTGTCTGTCTCTGTGTCCAAATTTCTCCTTTTTATAAGGACACTAGTCATTTGGATTCGGGCCTGTTCCAACAATTTCATTCTAACTTGATAGTCTCTGCAAAGACCCTATCTCCAAATAAAGTCACATTCTTAGGTACTGAGAGTGAGGACTGTAACATATCCTGTATAGATGGATACAGTGCAACCCAAAACAGTGAGGCAGTCTTGTAGAGTGGGTTCTTCCTTCTCACTCCTGGCCCCAGATGGGTCTGGTCTTCCTTCTATTAGGCCTTGTTTCCCTTCTGTTCAGCAGATAAAAGCAAACTATAGTAAGTCAGCTATAAGAAGAAAACCGGTGATTGCATGAACTGTTCTTCCTTTCATAGTGAGTGGCATTTTGCCCTGCATGCACCAGGAAACACAAAAAAGACAGGTGCCAGAGCATGGAGAACTTGACATGCTTCAGCCTGAGGTCTCAGTGTGGTTGCTGTGGGGAACATTACACTTAGGATTTTCTGTCTATGTGCATGAGTATGCAAGGCGGCTCCTTGAGTAGCTGATTCTCTCATGTTTGCTAACCACAGACCCCTTTGTGAAGCTAAGAAGGCCTTCCAGTCCTTTTCATAAGATCACACCCCAACTGCCTAAGGCTGGCAGTGGAGGAGGAATCTGTACTTGGAAGGGGTAGTTGGAGATCTGCAGCTCCAATTATTGTGCCCCAGATTTGCCTTTCTCTTGTAAGTTGCACTGGCCACCTCTGCCATCACCCTGTTTGGCTCAAGGAAGGCTGTTTCTCTTCTAGCACTTCTTCCCATGCCTTGAGAGAGACTTAGTCTTAATTCTCCACAATTTGGCTGATTCCAGGCCACTGCATTTATTCAGCCTTTTCTGAAGACTCAAAGGCCAGAAAGCTAATAACATTTCTTTCAAAGGAGCTTCTAGACATGGTTATCTGAGAGCCCAGGCCCTTCGCCATGCGTCTCCCACCTGCATCTCTTCTGCTGCCAAGTGACTCCATTTTTGAATCCAAGTATACCCACAGAGCCCAGGCCAGGTTCCTTCAGCAATCAGTCCAGAACCTGCCTTCCCAACTCAACGGCCTCCTCTGCTCAGGATGATTGATGGTGGGGAAGTTTACTCCCCTCAGGCCTTCAGGGAAGATCTCACCCCTGTGCCATGCCTGAGGAAGACCCACATCAGAACATAATCCAATCTCTATGCCGAAAAAAAAAAGAAATCTACACAGCAGGAATGGAATTGTTGTCTTAGAAAAGCCCTCTTGATCACTGCTTTACCGGTTCTGATTGTCCTCCCCAACAGAAGACACCTGACCTTGATCAATAGGGAGAATGCAAATCCTTTTGAAGGGGAACCAGTGAAACAATTTTGTCCTTCTATTAAGTGCAAACATTCGTATTCACAGGCTGTAGAGCTGTAGATATGGTAGAGATTATTTACTGAAATTTAGGTTCCTCATTTTGCAGAGGCCCAGAAAGGGAAAGTGATTTTCATAATGTTGGCTAGTGCAAAGACAGGACTAGAATCCAGCTCTTTTGATTCCTAGTTCAGTACTCTTTAAGATATAGATGCATGCCAAATGGCAGAGTACAGAAACTGTGACACAATAAACCTTAATTCAAACAGAGATCAGGTCACCACAACATGGAGAAACACTTCTTGACAATCAGGAAATCCAAAATGACGATAAAGATCTCCTGGATAAGGGCTCTAACTCACCAATGTGGACAGCAGAGGGAAAATACTGCAGAGATTCCCTACTGCTGCTCATTTCTACCTCCTGGATGCCACTTAAATTGATCCGTTTCTCCTGCTTGTCTGCCTCCACTCTGGTTCCCCAAGTCACCATCATTTCATTGTCCAAATCCATTCTTGCCTCACAATGAAGACCCAGATCCTCTACATGGACCAGAAGGGTCTCTGTGTCCTGGTTTCTGTCTTTTCCAGCTTCGCCCTCGTTCACCCTTCCCTCTGGCTCTCTGCTCCTACATGGCATGCATGGCTTCCCAAAGTTTCTCAAATAGGCCATTTCCCTCTCGCTGGCTCTCTTTCTCTAGATCTGCCTAGAAAACATCTCCATTTCACCCAGATCAGTGGTTCCCAAACATGGGTGATTTTACCCCTACTCCCCCACCCAGGGGATACTTGGCAATGTCCAGAGACATTTTTTTGGCTGTTACAACTGGCATGTAGTGAGAAGAGGCTAGGGAAGCTGCTAAGCATCCTGAAAGACTAAATACATCCTCGTGTCACAGAAAATCATCCAGTCCAAAATGTCAAATAGTGCTAAGGCTGAGAAGGAATCTTTAGATCCCAGCTGAAATACCACTTCTTCCAAGAAGGCTTCCCACAATCCTTTCAATAAAGGTAAGGTCCCTCCTGCCTGGATATGCTCCTCCTCTACCTCTGTCCTTCATAGCACTTAGCCCACATGTGAATATTTGAGATAACATGACCCCGCCTGTCTGTTAGCCCTAGGAAGATGGTGTGAGGGGCTGTCAGCTCATCACCTGATCACACTGCTCCACCCAGTGCCCAGCGGTTAGGCATCAATTTTTGCTTGTTAGCTTTGGAACACAGCAGAAGGGAGTTTCCACAGATGATCTGTCTTTCTCCCCAGGGGCTGTGTGGGTTTCCAACAGCTTCAAATGCAGGCCCATAGACACCCCAGAGGTCAAGTGCACGGTCTTGGAAGCCTGACAGAAGTGGGCTGATATCTTAATTCTACCACCTTCCAGCTGAGTGACCTTCAGCAAGTTACTTCATTTCTCTGGAACTCGGCTTCATCATCTATAAAAGAAGCATAAAAATAGAACCTGTTTCATGGAGTTGATGGGAGGATTAAAAGACATAGTGTATGTGAAGTATTTAGCACCTCTGACACCAGAGAAGGGATTAATAACCATGAGGAGGACACACTGTGGGACAATGCCACTTATCCTGAGGTCCACTCACTGCAACCCCAGGTCCTGGCTAATGGCCATGGGGGCAGGGATGGAGCAATCAGGAAGCAGTCCACCTCTTCTTAATGTCCTCAGCCTTCACATGTGCCTGCCATCATCCCATCTTACCTATCCCATGGGCTTGTTAGATGTACCAATAGCCACCCACCCAAAGCAGAGAGGTGCCTAAAATCACTTGCAGGTAGCACCGTGGACAGCCTCCAGCCTGGCTCTCACCCTCTCCACCCCCGGATTCCCTTAAGAGTTCTGGCCTGGGCCAGGCATGATGGCTCACACCTGTAATCCCAGCACTTTGGGAGGCTGAGGCGGGCAGACCACCTGAGGTCGGGAGATTGAGACCAGCCTGACCAACATGGTGAAACCCTGTCTCTACTAAAACTACAAAAATTAGCTAGGTGTGGTGGTAAACACCTGTAGTCCTAGCTACTCAGGAGTCTGAGACAGGATAACTGGTTGAACTCAGGAGGCCGAGGTGGCAGTGAACTGCCACTGCCCTCCAGCCTGGGAGATAGAGCGAAACTCCATCTCAGAAACAAAGTCCTGGCCTGGCACCCCAACTTCTTATCCAGATTCCACCTCTTGGCCCAGCATTTCTCCGGATGACAGCCCATTTCTCCATCTTCCTGGGCCCTGCCTCTGGTGTCAGCTGAGGCTCCATACCCTATAACCAGCCTGGCTCTGCCTTCCTCCAGGTCTGAACCCTGGTCCACAACCAGGTATCCCAGTTCCCACCAGATCTGCAGGGGGAACTAGAAATATTTTCACCAGATAAGTGCCAGAAATTGATTGCTATGGTTCCTTTGACCCTTTGTGGGAGGGGGGAGGCTTTCCCATTTCCAGGCCTCTTTTCTGCCCCACCCCAGTAACCACCGTTTTATGCATACAAAAAAAATTTTAAACATTTGTAAAAGAGACAAAGGTCCATTTCCTAGACTGCCGGGGTCAGCAAACAGAAGTGTCTGTGAAGAGGGACGGTTAGATGGGCAGAGGGCTGCTGGGCCTGGTCAGAGAGGGCATCAGGCAGGGTTTGTGGAAGCTGTGAACAAGACATCTTTTAGCTCTGGGAGCACCTGGGAGCCAAGTTGCACACATGTATGTGTCAATGAGGCTCATATCCAGGAACCTTTTTACAGAAAACCCTCTCTGTGTATAGCTGTATAAGCACCAGCACAGGCTCCAACAACATGGGGATGAGGAAGAGGACAGAAGGGCCTAAGATGCCACCATGGAGGGAGGATAGGGGAGGGGGGCTTGTAACATCGGCTTATCAGAATGACCGCCTGGCGCACCAGAAGATTGTAGTCCTGGGTGAACAAAAGCTGCCCGCAGGGTGGTTAGCAGCCTGTTGTTCCTGTTGACTTGGTTTTCTGCCCTGCAGCCAGTGAAACCTGACTGGTCAGTTTCTAGATCTGGGCTGATTCTCTTTCACTTCCTGGTCCTCATACCATCAACTTGAGAGCCTGTGTAGTTCTCCTCATTCGGTGAAAGAATGGAGTTTTTTGGTCCCAAATGCTCCAAGAAAAGCCCCCGTCTCCTAAAAATCTCAGCAATTCTGATACCTGGGAAGTTATTTAAGAGGTCAGAAGAACTGAAGTTAGACCCCTCAAGATTGAAATCAGTGACTTATCTCTATCCTGAGGTGTCTTCTTTCAGTGTGGGAAAAGTCTGGGCACAAAGAAGGAGCAGAGCATCAGCATTCTCCCCCAGCCACCCAGCCGGGTTGTGGACAGAAGCAGTAGTTTTGCCTTCTAAGTCTCTGTTTTTATTTGCTTTGAAGAAGACGGGTGCCTTTTTCCTCTGTCTCTTTTTTTGTAATCCCTCCAAAGTATACAACATACTTTGCCCTTGGTCTGTGCCTACTAGATATTTGAGTGGTTAAATGGAGGCGAGGTGACTCAGCAGAGCTGGGATTAGAGTGAGGTGCCTAGGGCACGAAATTTCAGTCATTCTTCAAGGTCATTCAGTCATGCTCCAGGAATGCTGTCGCCCTAGTCCCAGCCCTGTGGCTCCCTGTGGCTCAGAGCTGGTGAGAGAAAGCTTCAAAGGGAGACGGTTTACTCAAAGATGACTGTTTGTGGGATGGGGAAGGCTCTCCACCATGGGACCTGCCTGCCATAGTTTCCTCTGGCCTGGGCACCTAGATCTCTCATGTCCAGACATGTGCCCTGTATGAGCTGGTCACTAGCCTACCAGAAAGCCCCTTCTCTCAGGAACTGCAGTGACAAATATATATAAAAGGGAACTTGAGGGAAGTCAGAGGCAGATGGTACTGGTACTGGTTAGTTAACATTCTAAGAATGTTAACTAACATTTTTTTTCATGTTTGCTATGTGCCAAGCCCACATTAAGTACTTTATGGCCATTATTTTATATAATCCCTCTAACAACTAGATAAAGAAGGGCTTGGATTCTGGAGCGAGACAGCTTCAGTTTAAATCTCATCTCTGCCTCTTTCATTTTGTGTGGCCTTGAGAAATTTCTTGAGTTCTCTGGGCCTCAGCTTCCTCACCTATAAAATTGAAACAATAATAGTATCCACATCAGAGTATTCTGAGGATTATATCAGTAATACATATAAAACATGAGACAAGCATCTGTACAAGGTAAGCACTCAACAAATATTGGCCATGATCATGATGATGACGATGACGATGACAATGAAGATGATGATGATTGCCTCTGGTAGCTTATTCCTAAGTCTGCCTGTTAGAAGCAAATTATTGATGCCGCAAAAGAAATAGCACTTGAACATAAATTTTCTCAGCAAGGCAATTTTTACTTCTATAGAAGGGTGCATCTCGCAGATAGAGCAATGGCGAGAGCATACCTGAACAGGAGAGGAGAAGGAGTTCTTATCCCTGACACAGGTTGCTCCTACTATTAGCTAAGGTTGGGCTACACAGTCTAAGCTAATTCTATGGCTATTTTAAAGAGAGCAGGGGTACAAGCCATATTGGCATACTGATTCTTTGAAGAGAAATTTGGAACTCACTGTATTTGACGTGCCCATAACAAAGTTCCACAAACTGGATGACTGGAGATAACAGAAATGTATGGTCTCACAGTTCCATGGGCTAGGAGTCCAAAATCAAGGTGTTATTGGGTTGTTATTCTGAGGGATATGAGGAAAAATCTGTTCCATGCTTCTCTGTGAGGTTCTGGTAGCCTCAGGCACTCCTTGGCTTGTGGATGGCTATCTCCTCCCCATGTTTTATCACGTTGTCTTTCTTCTGTGTGTGTCTGTCTTTGTGTCCCTATTTCCCCTTTTTATAAGGATACTAGTCACACTGGATTAGGCCCTACTTGAATTACCTCATGATTATAAGATGTGATCACCTTTGTAAAGACCCTGTCTCCAAATAAGGTCACATTCTTGAATACTGGAGGTTAGGACTATAACATATCTTTGTGTGGTGGAGGATCGGGCATAATTCAACCCATAACACAAGGTTAAGTGACTTGCTCAAGGCTTGTTAACATGGCTTATTATTGATGAAACTGGTTGGGGAGCCTAGGATTATTAGAAGACAAATTCCATGACATAAACCCCAGTGGAAAACCCCAACCCTGCTAAACCTCTGGAGAGAAAG
The DNA here is from genome assembly GCF_001604975.1 of Cebus imitator. NCBI lineage: Eukaryota > Metazoa > Chordata > Mammalia > Primates > Cebidae > Cebus > Cebus imitator. The sequence goes on along the minus strand of NW_016107369.1, from coordinate 8,504,874 downwards.
AACTCAAGGGAGACATGCAGAGCTGGCCGCTGTTGTGTTGATGGCGTTTTCCCTCCCTTCCATCATAGCCTGCCTACTCCAGGCTGAGCTGGTAAACTATGAACGCGTCAAGGAGTATTGCCTCAAAGTCTTGAAGAAAGAAGGGGAGAACTTCAAGGCCCTTTATCGGTCTGGTGTGGCCTTCTACCACCTTGGGGACTACAACAAAGCACTCTACTACCTGAAAGAAGCAAGGACCCAACAACCAACAGGTAAGGCAGAAATAGCTGTTTTCTTACTTAGTCCCCACGCTGGTGGCTCCTGGGGCATTCTCACTGCAGCAGACAGTTTTCTTGGCTGGGAGAGCCAGGCAGGGACAGAGATGGCAAAATTAGGGATCAGATATATGATAAGACCTAAGTAAGAGGAGCACACATCCCATGCATTTGCCTAGAGTTTGAGGTCCAGGAGCACAGGTACTTCATCTCTTCATATAGAGTATAGAATTCCTCATCTTTTTCAACTCAAAATCCAGCGCTCTTCACTTATTCAGTAAATACATATTGAATTCATACTATTTGCCAAGATTTGTGCTGAGCAGCAAGGGAATAGATGAAAAGACATGGTCCCTCCCGTGATGAGCTCACGACTGGCTGATGACACAGAATACAAACAGGCAATTTTGATGCTAAGCCCAGCATCTTTCAGAAAGCATGCTCTGACTTCTCTAGTCAAATCATATTCCTTAGGGCATGTGTTACCTATACCATTCACTTACATCACATTCGCCCGCCCAGTCATTCATTCATTCATTCATTCATCAGATATTTATTGAGGGGGTACAATGTTGCTAGGTACATAGTAGTGAACAAAAGAAAGTCATTGCCTTCAAAGAGCTTCTATTATAATGGTTTACTGTCTGTTGTTAAGTGGGGAAAAAAGTGTGGAGAGGGGACAGAACCCAGGGAGAGGGGCTCTCCACCAATGGATGGCTAGAAATCACCTGGTAAACAAGCAAACAGACAGTAAACAAATGAAATATTTAGTAGTAATAAACGCTGTGAAGAAAATAAAGCAGAAGAAAGAGATTAAGAGTAAACGGCGGCTGGGCGCAGGGGCTTATGCCTGTAATTCCAGCACTCTGGGAGGCCAAGGCAGGCAGACCACTTGAGCTCAGAAGTTCAAGACCAGTCTGGCCAACACGGTGAAACCCATCTCTACTAAAAATACAAAAATGAGCTGGATGTGGTAGCAGGCACCTGTAAGCCCAGCTACTCCAGAGGCTGAGGCAGAAGGATCAGCTGAGCCTGGAAGGTACAAGCTACAGTGAGCTGAGATCACACCACTGCACTCCAACCTGGTGACAGATCAAGACCCTCTCTCAAAAAAAAAAAAAAAAAAGAGTAAAGGGAGAGCTATTTTAAACCAAGTGGTCAGAAAGAGCCTCTCTGAAGAAGTAGATTTAAACAACAACTTTGACTTGATGTTGCTATTATTGTTGTTTATATGGTTAATTTTTCTTTTTTTGAGACAAGTCTCGCTCTGTCAACCAGGCTGGAGTACAGTGGTGTGATCTCAGCTCACTACAACCTCCACCACTCTGGCTAAAATGATCTTCCCACCTCAGCCTCCCCAGTAGCTGGGACTACAGGCATGCACCGCCATGCCTGGCTGATGTGTTTTATTTTGTGTATAGATGAAGTCTTGCTATGTTGCCAGGGCTAGTCTTGAACTCCTGGGCTCAAGCAATCCTCTCGCCTCAGTCTCCTAAAGTGCTGAGACTATAGGCATGAGCTGCCATATCCAGCCTTTTTTTTTTTTCTTTTTTTAATGCAATCCTCCTTTCAAAAGTCTTTAAAGAACTTTAGGATCAATTTACAAATGTCCAAATGTATACTTTTTTATCTTTTTAAAGAACACCTTGTTGTTGATTTATTTTCTGTATGTAAATTGTGTTCCACCAATTATACTGTAAGCAGTTTCAAGACTAAGAATTGGACCCATTCAGCAGAATGTTCTGGAGCACTGCTATCTGCCAGCACTGTTGTGGAGGATACGCCTGGCTTTTTTAGCATGATATAGTATTCATGTCTACTTCCCGAAGTAACTGTTCCAGGCAGCCCTGTCACTCTTATGTTCTGGTGTATATGGAACTTAGCAGCTGTTCCATGCCATGCCCTCCTCACTAATTTAATAACAGGAACCGGGAAGAAATGCCCCACTTTTGGTGAGGTAGTAGTCTGACCCTACTTATAAGGACAAAAATAAGCAATGAAGCAAAGTCATTTTAAACTCTTCAAGTTTAAAAAAAAATTACATTAGACTAATATTTATTGATCATTGTTTTAAGCACTTACAGACTTAGCTATTTTGGTCTTCAGAGCAATTTCATGAGGCAGGTATTACAGTCCTCAGGAGAGGCAGGCTTTGCAGCCAGACACACCATTTACTATGTGTCTCCTTGGGCATCTCACTTAATCTCCCTAGGTCTCTATTCCATTTTGTCACAGTGAGGAGGAGGATATATACCTTGTGGCATTGCAGTGAGGATTAAATGAGATCATGAAGGTTAGAAACCTGGCACAAAGTTGGCATTCAAAAATGGAGGTTGTTGTCCAGGTGCAGTGGCTCACACCTATAATCCCAGCACTTTGGGAGGCTGAGGTGGGCAGATCACCTGAGGTCAGGAGTTCGAGACCAGCCTGGCCAATATGATGAAACCCCGTATCTACTAAAAATACAAGAATTAGCCAGGCGCAGTGGCGTGTACTTGTAATCCCAGCTACTCAGGAGGCTGAGGCAGGAGAATTGCTTGAACTTGGGAGGTGGAGGTTGCAGCAAACCAAGATTGCACCACTACACTCCCGCCTGGGTGACAGAACAATACTGCATCTCAGAAAAAGAAAAGGAGGTTGTTTCTTGCAAATGGGACAGGAGGCTCAGAGAAGTTGGCAACTTGCCTGATGTTAACCTCCAAGTGGAGTCTCACTAAACTAACTTCACCAGCTGGGAAATCACGGGGCTATGCTGCTGCATAAAAAAAGGAGAGAAATTCTCTCTCCTCCCCCACCCATTCTCTCCCCTATCCCCTTGGTCATGCCAACCTGTCCACATTTGCTAAAGGGAGGCAGTGAAGGACAGGGCCGACATCTGGTTGCCCTCTCAGCCACCATGGATAGCAGAAGGGAGCTTGGCTGAGTGAGCCTGGCCTGTTCGTGGTCTGCAGACACAGCCTTTGCTGATTCTGCATACATGTGATAGTTGCGCTCGCCTGGTGTTCCCCATGGTTTGTTTCTCTCCTCACAGACACCAATGTGATTCGGTATATCCAGCTGACAGAGATGAAGCTCAGCCGATGCTCCCAGAGAGAGAAGGAAGCCATGTAACCAGGAAGCAGCTCCAGAGCTGTGCCCACGCCTGACCAGGGACTTCCAGGCACACCCTGGCAGAGAGCCCTGTCCTGGGTTCTATCCGTTTTTCCCCACTTCTTCTGGCTCCCCCTTTTTTCCTCCTGTTGCACCTCAACTCTTTGTCTCCTCCTAATGTGAAAAGGAGAGATGCAAATTTGGAATCTGGTAGGTCGCCTGGACAATGGAGACATCCTCTCCTCTAGCAGGTCAGCGACTGAGAGGGGCCCGACTTCTGCTGGGACAGCTGGAGAGGAGTCTCACCGGCTGGGATGCTGTTGTGGCTTTGACTTTGGCCAGTGCTTCTGACCGAGGCGGAGCCTGGCAGGTGCATCTTCCCACAGGCAGCAGGCACACAGCCCAGGGGCTGAATCCTTCCGCAGCTTCCTGACAGACCAGAGCCAGAGCGTCTCAAGGCAATGGTTAGAAATCCAGGGACGAGAAAAACAGCAGAAGCACTGGTGAAGCCGACGTGGAGACTGTGAATGTGTACACTGGAGTTCCCACCGCCCCACCCACCACCAGCCACCTCAGCCCCTGCCTCCTTCCCCCCTCATTGTCTCGGCTTGTGCTCTCTCCTCTCCCCCTCGGGGATCCGAGACTCTGCCAGGATTCACATGCCACTGAAGCCCACTCTCGGTGCCCTCTGGTGACCACACATACCATTCCCCCAGACTCCCACCCAACAGGCAGCTGTGACCACAGAAGGGCAGAGCGAAGTGGGCCAGGGTTTGGGGCAGGGTGACTGCGTAGGTGACAGGGAGGGAAAGACGACAGCCAGGGGAAAGAGCATCGTATAGGCTAGGAGATTGAACGGTGGACCGATTCCGTGTAAATAAAAATAAATTAACAGGTAGCAGTTCCTACCATTTCTGTTGGAAGCAGCCCACTCCCTCACTTTTACTCCCTGCTCCAATGCTCAATCAGAGCTACTTACAGCCAGGCAGGACGGGGCTTCCCCCAAAGCAGTTGGCCATTTGTCCACTGGCAGACAATAGTGGCTGCAGCCTTTGTGCTTTTAAAAGTGGGCTGGGATTGTGGAGACCGCCCAGGGGTGTGGCTTTGTCAGAACTTGTACAATCTTCTTTTGATGAAATTATCTGAACTCAATATCTAGCACATAGAATATGTTCAACAAATATTTGTTGAATGAATAAATGATGACTGCAGACTGGCTCTCCTGCCTTAAACTAATTTCATCCCAGCCTAGTCTCCTGATGTCTGTGCTCGTTATGCTACGCCATGTTGCTTCAGTCAAGCAAGAAACATTTACTGGGGTGTACTGTTTGCCCATCATTGTGCAATATGCTATGGGACATGGGGTGTCATCTCAATCTTCAAGGAGATGGAAGGGTTAAGAAATGCATATGAGATTATTACCAATGACACCTTTAATTTATATGATGCTTTAAAATTATCAGAGCACTTTCATGTATTTTTTGTGTGACTAGTGAAAAAGACAATGTTGTACAAAATTAAAATATATACAGATGCAATAATGTGAATAGTTAGGATTTATTAAATGCACTATCTTCAGATCTTTACATGTATAATCTCAGTTCTTTCATGCAGTTACTCTGAGATACTGTTCCTGTTTGATGGGTAAGAATATTGAAAACCAGATAAATTAATTACCCCAAGGTTGCATGGCCTTTAGTGGCATAGCCAGTATGTGAACCAGGCCTGTCTGACCCCAGGGCTCTGGCTAGTAACTATGCTATACTTAGTTGCCTCTCTATAAGTGTAATATTGGGTAATTATAACCATTTGAGAACAGGACAATATGTATTAACCTGAAAAGTGTTTGTGATGTCAGTGATGGTACATGGCCTCCTTATGTATTTACTCAAGGCCCCCAAAACACCAGAGACCAGAATCCCTAGTGGTCAGAGCAGTGACAGGTCAGAAAAAGGCAGCTGAGGTCCAACAGTTATGTCTTGTATTGCTCATTGTACTTGCTGATGGAGCCAGCATGTGTCGCAACAGCTCACCTAGCATTCACCACCCATCGCCAGCATTGGGAAAGGGTCACAATTCAGACCAAAAGGAAACACAAAGTTAAATATGGGTTATTTATTTAAGCAAAGGCCCCACCATAACAGGATCCAATCACAGTCGAGGGGCCCAGAAGACAGCAGCATAAGTTACATTCACATAGTTCCCCAAAAGCTTTCAACAGGGGCTACAGGAAGGTGCTAGAAATATTGAGGGGCCTGCCATTACTCACCTAGAATTCACTCTCTGGAGAAGAGGAAAAGGAAGAAGCTGTTTCAGCTGCCACATTCTTTCTGCTCTCTTTTCTCTTCCTCCAAGCTGGCTTTACATGACCCTAACCCAAAACTACCCTATGGCCCCACACGGGCATGTGTTCAAAGCTCCCTACTCCCACCTCCATTCCCAAGCCTGCAACTTAGAACGTTTGTGAGTTGGCCAATACAAGGATGAAGAGGAGGGCGGGGGTCACCTGGAGAACCAGTTCAAACTGCCAGGGGCTTCCTTTGGTCAGTATGTATCAGGAAGGGCTCCGAGTAATTATTCCCCGTGCGGAGGCAGGAGAGAGGTCTTGTTTACATGAGTGTGCCGGGGCAGAGCTGGACCACTGGGGATGTGATTGCAGCCATCCAAAGTAGAAAGATTGAAAACCAGAAGGAAATGAGGACAGCCTCTCAGAGCCTCATAGAACAAGCATCCAGGCCATCTGCTTGTTTGGTGACTTAGATATAGAGGCTTATTGGAACTCCATTCACTGTGACCTGAAGTTAAATAATCCCAAAGAAAAAAGCTGCCTGGGATACTGGCTGATGTTTGGGGCGGTAGGGCTGAATTTTCTGTGCATTTGTCCAACAAAGGCTTTAGAGCACAAAACCAGGTTCATCCTCTCTACCAAATCTTCGGCTTCCTTCTCCTCATCCCTCCCCAGAACAAGAACTGTGATTTAATTACATACTTTGTGGATGTCACTGCTGATCTATATATAGCTTGAGTACTAATCATGCATCTGACCTGCACTGTCATCTCCTGCCTGGACTTTTGCGATGGACTCTTTTGGGGGGAAACTAACGCTTTTTAATTATTGTGAAAGCATCACGTGTGTATTGTAGAAGTTTTAGGAAAAAAAAAGGACAAAATCCAATCCATAAGCTTAACCACCCAAGACAAATGTGTATTCTTTTGAATATACCTTTTAGTTCTTTTTGGTGTAAATGTACACATGCACACACACAGTTGTGGGGGTTTTTTAAACAAAAACTTGATCACACCGAATATACCCTTTAATAACTTTTAAAATGTGTATTTATATTTTAGAGTGTGTGATATAGACACAGATACAAACTTCAAAAAGTACAAACTGCTCTGTAGTCGGAAGCAAATATTCTTCCCACCCTGTCTGCCAGCATCTAGTTTCCCTCTCATATTTCTGGAGATGCTTACACATTGTCAAACATATATATATATTCCTTTATCACACACAAATGGCAGCATATTGAACACTTCTTTTTTGCTCCTTCTGTTCACTTAATAATAATCTTGAACATTTTCTGCATTTCAAACTTTCTCAACAGCATCTTCATTACATAGATGGGCCCTTTTTTTTTTATCATCAACCCCCAAATAGTGATGATTTCATTTGTTCCTAATCTTTATTGTAAATAGTGTTGCAACTGACATTCTTGTAGCTAAATTTTGCACATGTCTATAACTATTTCCTTCCGATAAACTCCAAGAAGAGACTTGCTTGGCTATTTTTAAGAATTTTGATACGTGTTGCCAACCACCCTCCGAAAGTTTGTACCAAAACGCTTTCCTACTTGGAGCCTAGAGAGTACCCTGCTCCCCACACACCTAACACTAGGAATCATCACTTGTCAAATCTTTACCAATTTGATAGCTGGGATAATAGTATGTCAATGTTATTTTAACTTTCTTTGATTCTTCGCGAATAACATTTTCATATGCTTATTGACCATTTGTACTTCTTCCTTTGTGAATTTTCTATTTATTTGATATTGGTATGTTTATTATCGATTTGTAATTTTATTAAGAATATTATTTTTGTCAAGAAATGCTGCAAATATGCTTTCCAAGTGCTTTGCTTTCAAATTTTGTTTATGGTGCTTTTTGACATACATAAAATTCTTAATTCTGCAATGAATTCGTTCCTCTGTTGCCAGCTTCTCATACCTACAGTTCATTCTCTTATTTCTATCAGAGTGACCCTTCCAAAACACAATCTGACCGTGTCACTCCACAACTTAAAAATCTTTAGTGGTGCCTCATCACTTTTAGGATAAAGTCCAAACTCCTTAACAACCTACACGGTCTTTCATATTTTGTCTCCATTGATTTTTCCAGGCCCACTTCCTGGCCCTCTTCCCAAAGTACCCTACATTTCACTGCTGCACAGCTTCTTGTGCTGCTCTGAACCGTTATGCTGGGTCTCTGGGACTTTCCACACTGTTCCTTCCCTCTGCCTCACTGGCTTTTCCTTAGCCCTTCAGTCCTGCCTTTGCCTTGCTAACTCCTGTCGGCCTTAACTCAGGATCACTGCTAGAAAGCCTTCCTTGGTCCTTTAGTCTGACTTCTTAAAGCAACACAAGCCTATCTCAGCCTAGCTTTTGCTACAATGCATTGGAATTTCTAGTTTACACTTACCTCCCGCACACCCTGGGTGTTCCTCAAGGCAGGCACTGTGGTGTATTCATCTTTGCAACCAGAATGTCGAGCACCATGCCTGGCACATTACAGGTACTCAGAAAGTGCTGAGCATTGAGCCTGGAATGAATGAATGAATAAAGGGTTCAGTGGCAGCTGTTACTTGAGGTAAATGCAGGGCTGAACTAGATCTGTGCTTCTGAGAAATGAAGATGTCCTACAAGACTTGGGTCAGAAGAGAAGTCACGTGTTCCAGCCCTGTGCTTTCTAAGACATCAAAATCACTTGGAAGAGCTTTTTAAAAATATATAATCTCAGGCTCTAGTTTATACCCATTGAATCAGATTTCACGGGGATAATGTTGAGGATTCTATAGTTTTTTGAATACCATGAGGGTAACCAGCCAGGTGAAGGCCCAGCAGACAAACTTCAGAGCACGCCACCCCACTGTTTCAAACCATGTGACATTTTACAGTGGATAGATGGAGTTTTGTTTGAGTACCAGCTTTAGCATCTGCTAGCTGTGTGACCCTGGTCCAGTTGTTTAACTTTTCTGACCCTCATTTTCCTCGCCTGTACATGGGGAGAATGTTTTGTTGTTGTTTTTCAAGACAGAGTCTTGCTCTGTCGCCCAGGCTAGAGTGCAGTGGTACGATCTTGGCTCACTACAACCTCTGCCTCCTGGGTTCAAGCAGTTCTCCCGCCGCACCTCCAAAGTAGCTGGAATTATAGGTGCGCACCACCACACCCGGCTAGTTATATTTTTAGTAGAGACATGTTGGCCATGGCTGGTGGAGAATGTTTTATCCCTTAAAAGGGCTTTGGGAGGATTAAGAAATAAGTGTCTCCCAGCTCAGTGGCTGGAACAGAGTAAGCACAGAATAAACATTTATTTCCTTTCCTCACTCTCCCTGGCATCAGTTTCCTAGTTTATGGTGCAGCTGCTAATACACGCATGTTCACGTTGCACATTCCCCCTCTCTGTACCGTAGAAGGAAGGGAAACTTCCAATAGGCCCTTAGGTTACTCTCTGATCAAACAGGACAAGTACTTGGAGGTGGGGAGTAGAAAGAGGAAGCTTCCTACTCCCCTCCATAACACTCCAGGCTTCAAAGAGACTCCACAGCAATCAGTTGGAATAATTCTGATGGTTCTTGGAATCAACTGTCTTCCAGTCACATCCAGCGATGAACACTGTTTTCTCCCTGACAATCCACTGGAGGCTAGCAGGCTCTGAGCTACAAGGAGACAGCAATTGCCAGAAAATAGAATGGCCACTGCCGACTCCCCTTCCAGTGCCCTTGGTATCCTCATCACATGCCTCAGGCCAGGAAAGACAAGACTGGTTATGAGGTCAAATAGCTGATCTGCAGCTGCTTTAAGATGCCCCACTCCCTGGTCCCAAAGCCAGCACTCTCTCTCCACAGCAGCCCAGGGCAGGCAGCGGAGGCAGGGAAAATGAATTCAGTCCATCAGGCGTGGCATCATTCAAATTACCAAGTCAGCATGAAAAGTCCCACTCTAAATGGACTGAAATTGGATTCTATTAAAAACCACATTCAACAAGGTCCTTGACTATTAATATTTGCTAAGACATGGAGGAGGGGGAGGTGGTGGAGGCCCCTGGGAAGGCTGGGCATTTTGGCTGCTCTGTTGAGTTGCCTTTCTGAAAGGGAGCCTACATTTGAACCCTAGACTTGCCTTGTTTTCCACGTCTCACAGGATATTAGGACTGGACAGAAGCTCGAAGCTCAGTTGTTCAACCCTCTTTTCTTTCAGATGAGAGATCAAGTCCAGAGAAGGTTAAAAGATTTATTCAAGGTCACTCAGCTAGCAAGTAGCAAAGTCAGAACTAGAACTCAGGTCAGTTTCCTGACAATAAAATACTCTTTCCGCTAAGCCAAAATACACTTACTATATATATATATATATATATATATATATATATATATACACACACACACACACATATATGTATATGTACATATATATATGCTGTAAAAGTGTTCCCTTCTTTTGAGATGGAGTTTCTCTTGTTGCCCAGGCTGGGGTGCAATGGCGCGATCTCGGCTCACCGCAACCTCTGCCTCCCAGGTTCAAGTGATTCTCCTGCCTCAGCCTCCCAAGTAGTTGGGATTGCAGGTGTGTGCCACCATGCCAGTCTAATTTTATGTTTTTAGTAGAGACGGGGTTTCTCCATGTTGGTCAGCCTGGTCTCGAACTCCGGCCTCAGGTGATCCAACCCCCTCTCAGCCTCCCAAAGTGCTGGGATTACAGGCGTGAGCCACAGAGCCCGATAAAATTGTTCTTTTCTAAAGAAAGAAGGAGGATAGTACTCATTTATTCACTTCCGCACTCAGTACTTATTCCAGTCACTTCATTAGATGGTTCACTGGTAACAAGGTGTTGTTTCTGCTTGAGGGGCTTACAGTGTACAGGGAAGAAAAAAAGTAAATGAGCAGTGTCAGTTCTGTGTAGGAAATGTCATAGAAAACATCATGGAGGCTCTGTGCAGTGGCTCACGCCTATAATCCCAGCACTTTAGGAGGCCAAAGCAGGCAGATTGCTTGAGCCCAGGAATTCCAGACCAGCCTGGGCAATATGGCAAAACTCTGTCACTACAAAAAATTAGCAAGGCATGATGGTGCGTGCCTGTAGTCCCAGCTACCTGGGAGGCTGAGATGGGAGGATCATCTGAGCCCAGGAGGTAGAAGTTGCAGTGAGCCAAGATCACACCACTGCACTCCAGCCTGAGCAACAGAGCAAGACCCTGTCTCAAAAAAAAAAAAAAAAAAAAAGTCATGGGAACACATAGAAGAGGGAATCTATTCCAACTCCAGAAGATGCAGGAAGAATTTCTTTAGGGGAGCCAACTGTGTGGGGCAGGAGCAAAAAGAGATGAGTAAGCTTCACACTAGTGCCTGCGGTAGTACTCCATTACTCCTTTTCCTGGATATAATGTGAAAAGATTTGAGAGAAACATCACATTAGCTGACTTCTTACCTTTTTTCTGGTTTTTCATGCCTGGGCTACAGCAATGTAACTTTTACTACCTTTGGAAGCCCAAACGGCAGAGAAATCACAGAAGACCCTGCAGGTTACATCTGATTAAATCCCCTCCATGTAGACTAGGAACACGTGGCTAGGCATGTTTTGTCTGACTGCAGTCAGAACTCTTCAAGATTTATGATTTCTATAATAGGGAAAATTCTAGACCAAGTTTAGCTCACACATGTAGTTCTAAGGGCATAATGTCATGAGTACATTGAATATGCCCCATTATTTGAGGCTCCTTTGTTTTCACTAATCTGCCTTTTTATTCTAGAGCAGTGTTACCCATTAGAAATGTAATATGAACCACGTATATAATTTTAAATTTTCCAATAGTCACATTTTAAAAAGTAAAAAGAAATACAGAATATTTCTTTCAATAATACATTCTAAGCAAAAATAAAACTAAGGAAAAACCCAAAAGAATAAAATATTCAGGAATAAACCTGGCATGGTCACGCATTCCTGTAGCCCTAGCTACTTGGGAGGCTGAGGCAGGAACATCGCTTGAGCCCAGGAATTTGAAGCTGTGGTGAGGTACAACCACACCACTGTCCTCCAGCCTAGGAGATAGAGTAAGACCCTGTCTCTTTAAAATAAAATTTTAAAAAGAATAAAATAATCAGGAATAGCCCAGGCATGGTGGCTCATGCCTATAATACCCACATTTTGGGAGGCTGAGGCAGGCAGATCACCTGAGGTCAGGAGTTCGAGACCAGCCTGGCCAACATATAGAGAAACCCCGTCTCTACTAAAAAATACAAAAATTATCTGGGCATGGTGGCACACATCTGTAGTCCCAGCTACATGGTTAGCTGAGGCAGGATAATCACTTGAACCCAGGAGGTGAAGGTTGCTATGAGCTGAGATAGCACCACTGCACTCCAGCCTGGGTGACAGAGCAAGACTTCATCTCTCAAAAACCAAACAAACAAAATACCCAGAAATAAATAGCAAAAGAATTACAAAACTGGCTGGGCGCGGTGGCTCAAGCCTGTAATCCCAGCACTTTGGGAGGCCGAGGCGGGTGGATCACGAGGTCAACAGATCGAGACCATCCTGGTCAACGTGGTGAAACCCTGTCTCTACTAAAAATACAAAAACTTAGCTGGGCATGGTGGCGCGTGTTTGTAATCCCAGCTACTCAGGAGGCTGAGGCAGGAGAATTGCCTGAACCCAGGAGGCGGAGGTTGCAGTGAGCCGAGATCGCGCCATTGCACTCCAGCCTGGGTAACAAGAGCGAAACTCCGTCCCCCCCAAAAAAAAAAAAGAATTACAAAACTATAACTGAAGACTACAAAAGATTGTTGGAAGAAATTAACGGAACCTAAGATAAATGGAAAGATACCCCATGTTTATGAATTAGAAGACTTAATATTGTAAAGATGGCAATACTCCTCAAATTAATCTACAGATTCAACATAGTCTCTATAAAATTCCAACTGATTTCATTGCAGAAAATGACAAACTGATTCAAAACTTCAAATGGAAATTCAAGAGACTCAGAATAGCCAAAAATATAGAAAAAGAACAAAGTAGGAGAACCCACACTCCCTGATTTCAAAACTTATGACAAAGCTACAGTAATCAAGATAGTATGGTACTGGCACAAAGACAGACAATAAATAGATCAATGGAATAGAAATGAGGACCCAGAAATAAACCCTAGTATTTACGGTAAATTGATTTTCTACAAGGGTACCAAGATAGTTCAATGGAGAAAAAAGAGTATTTTCAACACAAATGGTACTGGGGCAACTGGATAGCCACATGCCAAGGAATGAAGTTAGACCCCTACATATAAAAATTTACTCAAAATGGATCGAAGACCTAAATGTAAGAGCTAAAATTATAAAAATTTTTAGATGAAAGCATAGGTATAAATCTTCACGACCTTGGATTAGTTGATGGTTTCTGTTAAACGCACACTCTGAATGAAGAGATCCCCTAAACAGGCTTTGTGTGAGCAACATAGCTGTTTATTCACCCAGATATGGGCAGGCTGAGTCCAAAAAAAGAGTCAGCATGGGGCAGTGGGATAGGAGTTGGTTGTATAGGTTTGGGGTAGGCAGTGGAAAGTTACAGAAGTTACAGTTCAGGGTGGTTTTTGCAAGCTGGGAGGGGGTCTTAGGGTCTGGAGTCACAAGGTTGAGCAAGGTCAGTTACAAAGTCCAATTGCCTTATCAGTTGAGGCAGGAATAAGGAAGAATAGAAGAATGTCTCCAAGTTAACTAGGTGCCACAGGGGTTGATTATTTCTTCTCCTTTTATAGTTTCCCAGTTACTTCAGACTTTCTAGTTCCAGGAACTCATCTGGAGTGTATGTGCAGGTTACAGATGTCACCATGGTATAGTCCATGGTGCTGTCAGTCAGCCTAAAAGACCTTACAGTTTCTTAGATATGACACTAAAAGCACAAGCATCAAAAGAAAAAGTAGATAAACTAGACCTTATATCTATTAAAATAAAAAATATTTGTGCTTCAAAGGACACCATCATGAAATGGCCACCCACAGAATGAGAGACAATGTGTGTAATCTTATATCTGATAAGGATCTTGTGTCTAGAATATATATAAACAACTATTACAACTCAATAATAAAAAGACAATCCAGTTTTTAAATGGGCAAAGGATCTGAGGGATATTTCTCCAAAGAAGATATGCAAATGGCCAATAAACACAATAACAGATCATCAACATTACTAGACATTAAAGAAATGCAAATCAAAACCACAATGCAGGACCACTTCACACCCATTAGGATGGCTCTCATGAATAAGACAGGTAACAAGTACTGGGGAGGATGTAGAGAAACTGAAACTCTCATACACTGCTGGTGGTAACACAATATGATGCAGCTACTGTGGAAGAGTCTGGCAGTTCCTCAAATGGTTAGTCACAGTTACTCTGTGACCCAGCAATTTCACTCCTGAGTCTATACCCAAAAGAACTGAATATATGTGTTCACCCAAAAACCTATACACGAATGTTCATAGCAGCATTATTCATAAAAGTCAAAGAGTGGGAAAAAAAAACAAAATGCCCAACGTTGATAATGAATGAATGAATAAAATGTGGTGTATTTATCCACACAACAGAATATTACACACAATAAAAAGGAATGAAGTACTAATAGATGCTACAACATGACGAACCTTGAAAACATTATACTAAGTGAAAGAAGCCAGGCACAAAGTATCACATATTTTATGATTCCATTCACATGAAATCTCCAGAGTAGACAAATCCATAGAGACAGAAAGCAGATTAGTGGTTGCCTAGCAGAAGGGGTCAGGGAGATGAGAGGATTGGAAAGTGGTAGCTAAGGTGTGCAGGGCTCTTTCTTGAGGTAATGAAACTGTTCTAAACTTGATTGTGGTGATGGATGCGTAACTCTGTAAATATGCTAAAAGTATAAAGGAGTGTATATCTTCAATGGTGCATTATATTTTAATGAAACTATTAAAATAACATATTTTATTTAACCCAATATACCTAGAATATTACTATTTCAGCATATCCTTAATATACAGATTATAAGTGATACATTTTACATTCTTTTCTTCATAAACCAATGTGTAATTTCTTATTTTTTCCTTTTTCTTTCTTTTTTTTTTTTTTTTTTTAAGATGGAGTCTGGCTCTGTCACCCAGAATGGAGTGCAGTGGCGTGATCTCAGCTCACTGCAACCTCTGCCTCCCGGGTTTAAGTGATTCTTCTGCCTCAGCCCGAGCAACTGGGATTACAGGCATGCACCACCACATCCAGCTAGTTTTTGTATTTTTAGTAGAGACAGGGTTCACCACGTTAGTCAGGCTAGACTCCAACTCCTGACCTCATGATCCGCCCACCTCGGCCTTCCAAAGTGCTGGGATTATAGGTGTGAACCACCATGCCTGGCCCCAATGTGTAATTTCTACGTCCAGCACATCTCCATTTGGATTAGCCACATTGCAATTACTCAACGGTCACATGTGGCTAGTGGCTACCATATGGGACAGCAAAGTTGTATAGCCTTCAGAAAGATCCCCACCAACAGTTACCAGATTGGTGGGGCCGACTAGCTCTTTTAATCCAGCTCCTTCATGGAATGTCCAGTGCGCCCACCCCCAGACCCTTCTGTAGCCTCTGCTGCTGAATAAAGACAGAGTCAAAACTGCAGTCTGCATGAGAGAGAGCCCTAGGGGAGAAGAGGGCTCAGTGGTCTATGCAGTGAGCCTCCGCTTAAGGCCCCATGCTGGTGCACACACCCTTTGTCAGGTTCAACCTCAGACTTCAACATGTATGAGTGATGTGTCTCATTTATGAAAATAGGGATGTAATAGTACCATTCCCTCATAACTATTTTAAGAATGGAATGTCATAATGTATGTAAACTGCTTTGGATGGTGTCTGGTACGAAGTAAGCATTATTTGGTATTAGGTAATTATTGGGTAATAATCAGATCATTCATTTTGTCTCTGGCTTTTGTTTTATTTATTTGTTCATTTGTTTTGCCATGTCTTATGGTGTTGATTATCTCTGGCTTTTAGCAGAGTGCCTGGCACATAGCAGATTCTCGGGAAATCATAGATCTCCACATTAAAACCTTACGATGGCCTCAACAGTTGGCTCTCTAGCCACAGCCTGAACACTTCCAGGGAGTCCTGTGTCAAAGACAGCCCATTCCATATTTAGTTCATTCGGCCTTTTAGAATGGACCTTCTTTTATCAGGCTGAATCTGTCTTTCAGTAGCTTTTACCCACAATCTCCTTGTCCCTGCCCAGGGAAAGACAGTCTTCTCAACATAACATTGTTCGCAATATTTAAGGACAGTCAGTCAATTGAGCTGCCTTTACAGCCTTCCAGTTTTGCAGCCTATATGTTCTCCGTTCCTTCAGCTCCTCTCCTAACAAGTTTTTCAGCTCTGAGCTTTGTTTTTCAGTCTATTAATGTTCTTCATTTTTTGTGCGTTATGTGGTTGCCCAGGCTGGAGTGCAGTGGCACAATTATGGTTCATTCCAGCCTCAAATTCCTGGTCTCAAAGGATTCTCCCCCCTCAGCCTCTGGAGTAGCTGGGACCACAGGCATGTGCCACCACACCTAGCTAATTATTTTCATTTTTTTGTAGAGATGGGAGTCTCATTGTATTATCCAGGCTGGTCTCAAATGCTTGGGCTCAAACAGGCCTCCCACTTGGGCCTCCCAAAACTCTGGGATTAAAGGCATGAACCACTGCACCTGGCCTAGTGTCCCTCTTTAAATATGACACATAGAGCTGTGCTGACCAGCACAGAAAACAGGGGACCATCCTCATTTCCCTATCTCTGGACGGCAAACTCCCTTGCTTTTTTATCCAGTCGTTTCACGGCTGGAATGTAGCATGCTTGTGGCCCCATCTCTTACTTTACCATTACTTTTTAAAGAATAATATAATATAAAATAACTCCAAAGAAATCTCATATATTATTGAGTTATAATTATGTGCCATAAAATGCACAGATCTCAAGCATTAGTTAATAAGTGAACAGGCTCCTGCAACGATACACCAATCACAATATAGGACATCATCATCACCCTAGAAACTTCCCTCATGCCCCATTCTAGTCAATCTCCTCTTCACACTCCCAGAGACAACCGCTATTCTGATTTCTAGCCCTATAGATTCATTTTGCAAAAACAAAATTGTTCTTGACATTCACATAAGAGGGAAATACAGTATTGTAACTTTTTTATCTTAATGCAATACAATTTTATTCCCATTAAATATATTCATATTGCTTTCCATATTTCCTCATAGCTTCTTGTGAACATTTTGGTCTTGATTCTGCCAACCCTATCTGCTAATTTCCCTAACTTTATGCCACCTACAGACTTAATAATTCCTTCTGTCCTTAATCCAACATAAGATAAGACCAACGATGGAGTCCAACGATGCTTAACTAGAAGCCTCCCTTCAATTTTCAAGCTTAGGATGTGAGAAGCATTGAGAAAGCACCAGCCCAAAGGAGGCACCTGGAGATGACCCATGTGGATGGAGAGGGTTGTGTTCTGTTAGGATGCAGTGAAGAGGGGGGTGATGACAGGACGTCCTAGTGGGATGTGTGCTGGGGCAGGGGAAGGGCTCAGAGGAAGGTCTGAGAGTCACTTGCTTAGAAACAATTGCCTACAAGAGAGGGCTGCAAAGGTTTTCAAGGTCATTTGAGAAGTCTTGAGCAAAAGCTCTTATTTGGTCTGGTTTTATGTTTGCTTTGCTTTGTTTGTTTGATAAGCCTTAAATGGAAGCTGGCAGCCTATAAGGCAAATGATTTTCCTAGATTTAGAAGTAACAAATTGTGCAATCATGGAGAGACATCGTCCATTCCCTCACTCCCCCAACCTCAGAGCAGTGAGGCTTTGGGTACAGGCCAAGTGTAGGCCGGGGTAGGGGTGGGGAAGGGACTTATGAAAGACATTGGTCTTCCCCTCTTTCAGGGGAGAACTATGGTAAAGTCAAGGCCACCTTATCAAACTGTTCCTTAAATTTTTACTTTTTGATTACTTTTGATTCAGCATTTTAGGGCTTCTGCTTCTTTGACACACACGTGGGCTTCGAAATGCAGGTAAGCACTTGACCTATGCCTGAGGAAGTCTGAACCTGGATCTGCCATCCCTGGCTCTGAGGCCTTGAGCTTGTGGCAGGCCTTATATTCATCTATAAATGGGTGAAGGTGAGTCAGAAATCTGTCAGAGTCTCAGAATCAGCCAGCCAGCATTTTTAAAAATATACATCATGGGGTCTAGGAAACTATTTTTTTTTTAAAGCTAGAATTCCAGTACTGGTTCATAAACTGATATTTGGGAATTACTGAACTATAAAGTACTTTACAGTCCTAATGTTCTATAAATACATGGTAGGATATCCTAGATAACTCCATACAGAATTGATCCTTCTGGTCCATGCAGAGGAGCTTGAGAAAAGATAAGGGGTGGAATAAGAACATGGGGACTGGGTATCTGACCGTCAGGCATGGTTATAGGTTCTTGTTAGACTAGCATTTTATAGAAACATCTGTGATAAGGAAATGAAGAAATCAAAAAGGCACGTCAGTGGCCCATTTGGCATGTAAATCAGTGTAAGCGAGGTACCAATACCTCATCCACAGTGGACTGAACTGTAAACCTTTGAACATGAGATAGTTTAGGACTCTCAGGTATCATCTGAGCTGGCATTGAGCTTACAGAAGGGCTAAACCCTTTAGCTTCTTCTCTTCCCTTTTCACTCCCTGCAACCAAACTATCTTTGAGCCTCTAAGCCTCACTGTCTTAGCCTGAGTCTAAACCTACACCTTCTCAGGTTGACACCAGCATCTAGTTAAAAGAAACTGGGGTCTCTTTAGAACCCAGAAAAAGGAAGGGTAAAACAGAAGGGGAAGGGAGAGTGTGTTCAGTAAGCTAAAACCTTCTTTGTCAATCATGTGGCTCATTTCGCAGAAGAGAAACTGACGCACAGAGCAATGATGTATTCAAAGAACCACGCTGGACACAGGAAGAGACTCTTTAACCCGGCTCTCAGTCCTTCTGGGATTGGATTCTTTGCACAGAGACCTTAAATTCTCCCTTCAGGACTGCTGAAGTTTGCTTGAATTGATTTCCTGCATCCCCTGGCAGGTGGCAATAGGGGAATTTTTAATAAGACTATTAATAGAAATTATGTATTAGGGAATGTCTAGTGAATCATTCATATAGGAATTGTGTCTGGTAATCAAAACTCATGCTGAATAGTGCTGATGTTATAGTGTGTGAGTGAGTGTGTGTTTGTGTGTGTGTGTGTGTGTGTGTACACACGTGAGTCAGGGTCAAGAAGGTTAAATATGTCAAAGGCACATTGGTGACATGATTTCTTCCTGCTATTGGTCCATATACAAAGATTTTATTCAAGGATGAGCCCACTAAAGTATAGTTTAAAATTAGAATGCAATAAGGTTCTTAGCATCACCTGATGGCATTCTGTCCTGGTATAAAGAGTTTTTAAATCTCTGCAGCTCACACATCTCCCCCAAGCTTAAATATATGCATGAATCACCCGGGAATCTTGTTATAATGCAGATTCTGATTCAGCAGAACTGGAGCAGAGCCCAAGGCTCTGCCTAACAAGATCCCAGGTGGTGCTATGCAGCTGGTCTGTGGACCACACTAAGCAGGAGGGAATAGAGTGGCCTGACTCCTGAGCACAGACAGACAGCCTGCAGAGTCAGCTAATCCCCAGCCCCGTATCCACATACTCCTTCTGACCCTTCCTTTAGCTACATATTGTTTATAAACAAGCCATAGTATTCCTCAGTGTCACTAAGGCTTTTGGCATGTCACCATTCCAAAAATCTCGAGGACCAAGGTAAGGACTCTACACACCACCTTTGCCTCCAATCACCCACCCTTGACTAAACTCTAAGTCTTTCTCTGCATAACCTCAATCCATCCCTTATAATCCATAGCCCCAACCCTACCATTTAGTTCCCCATTTTCCTCCCTACAGAATAATCCAATCCTATAATAGAAAACATCTGTTAACTACTGTGTGCCAGAACTGTTTTTTGCTATCCTTATTGGGTTTGTAAATGTCACTTTATGAGGTAGGTATTATTCTAACCTCTATTTTATTAATGAGAGATTTGAGACTTAGAGGGCTGAAATAAATTGCCCAAAGTCTTACAACTAATAAGTGGGAAGACCAAGGCGTGAACCCAGGCTTTCCTTCTCTAAAGCCCACGTCCTTGGCCCACTGTGATGTGGGAAACTGTTTCCCAAGATGGAGAGCACTCCATTCTTCCTGGGAGGTTAAGGCCTTGAGCATCCTCTTCTCAGCCTAAATTGTCTCTGATACTAACCCGCTCTGACTATTTTCATCCCTCCTTCACCTGGAATGAAACCACATCAGGTTCTGAATCTCCAGGATAAAAATCTGACTTAAATTTCAAGCATCCTCAGAACTTGAGACATTGGCCAAATGAATCTGTGAGATCTCCAGCCTCCCCTTCCTAAACCTTCCTAAGCCCTCCCTGGGACCACCTTACAGCTCCCTCCTCCTGCTCACTTCGGGAGCCCCTGTTCTCTACCCTCCTTCCCTTCCACATCAAAAGTGGCTTCAGCGAAAAATCTACAAATGATTAATAATACCTCCACATACTTGAGGATTTGGGGACCATTTGCATTTTAAGCTTTATCACTATTCAAGGGAGAAAAGTCTCAGGGAGCTGAGGTCTAAAGAATAAATGGTTGTTGATTAGGACCAAGCTGTAAAGGGAAGGAGGAGAAGGAAGGAATTTAGGGCAGAAGGACCTATTCTTGCATATTGTAATAAGCATATCATAATAAATGTTTGCTGATGAAGCAATGGAAAGGAAAGAGGCACGTTTAAGGGATTTCCCTGCAAAACTCCTGGCCTCCTTTCCTGCCTTTCATTCAATTCTAAGAAAAGAAAAGACAGCTGGATTTTAAAAACCATAATATGTGTCTTCTCTCCTCTCCTGACCATATGAGTTGATTTTTCCTTTAATTAGATAATCTAAAAGTAAATATAGAATTCTACCAGTTACCATTTAAACAAAAGAAAAGCTATGACTTCCAACCAAAAGGTGCCTGTTATAAAGGAATAAGGTAGAGATGTTTCCTTTTCCCTCCCACTGGCACCTTTGGCCCCAAAACAGTTTCTCTTTCTGGAATTGCTGCATAGTGACTGGGCTCTGGCCTCTGACCTCTGGAGCCCTATCAGACATGGGAACCAGAATCTTGAATTTGCTGGGAAGGTCACATGTTGGTCTAGTTCATAACCTGGCAGCTCCACCCATTGTTTCTGTGCAGCTCTGTTTTCTTGCCTTACTTTTCAACTCCTTGACTTGTCTGAGTTATAGGAAGTTATAGCTGCTGTTCTAAGAGCAAACAAGCAAGAAGACAGTAGCAAAATCAGCTTCCGGGTGAATTTCTGGCAGCTCAAGGGGTCTAGAATTGGCTGTTGGCTTTGTACCTCTGAATAGAAGAGTATTCGAGGTGTGCTTCTTTTCCTTGCCCTTGATCTGTATTGTAAACTCTTTCCCCTGGCTACTAATTGTTGAGAGATCAGTAGGTTATGAACACTATTACATGCCTATCATCAAGGATGCAAAAGTGAGGGAGACACATGGTCTCACTGGTGTGATAGCCATGTGCCTGTAATCCTCACTACTTGGAAGGAGGAGGCAGAAGTATTGCTTGAGCTGGGGCATTCAAGACCAATCTGGGCAACATAATGAGACCCCATCTAAAAAAAAATAGAAATAGTGCTAGCTGGGTGCAGTGGCTCATGCCTATAAACCCAACACTTTGGGAGGCTGAGTTGGGCGGATTGCTTGGACTTCGAGACCAGCCTGGGCAACATAGTGAGACCCTGTTTTAAAATATATTTTTTTAATTAGCTGGATGTGGTGCATGCCTGTAGTTCCAGTTACTCAAACGGCTGAGAGGACGATTGCTTAAGCCCAGGAGGTCGAGGCTGCAGTGAGTTGTACTCAGCCCAGGCCACAAAGTGAGACCCTGTCACAAAAAAGGAATAGTGTAGACCAGACCAGACCAGGATGGAATGTAGAAGGCTGAGGAAGAGGAACCTGGGATGCACTGGGAAGCTGTGATCATACGTACAGGCCAAGAATAAGAGCTGGAGCACATAGTTCTTTATCATCTACGAGACATGCCATGATCTTGAGGTGGGAACCAAAACCACTTGACCGGTAAGGACTACTTAAAAGAACAAGAGCAAGAGGGGGGTATTAGCATGGGTGTTCAGAAGGGAAATTTTGAGCTTTTACATAGGCAAGTGTGGGATAAGAGTATGGTAAGTGTTTAAACGAAGTTTTTGTTTTTTTCCTTTTTGAGACAGACTCCTGTTCTGTCGCCCAGGCTGGAGTGCAGTAGCATGACCTAGGCTCACTGCAACCTTCGCCTGCCAGGTTCAAGCAATTCTCTTGCCTCAGCCTCCCAAGTAGCTGAGACTACAGGTGCATGCCACCACGCCCAGCTAATTTTTTGTATTTTTAGTAGAGATGGGGTTTCACTATGTTAGGATCGAGGATGGCCTCAATCACCTGACCTTGTGATCTCCCTACCTTGGCCTCCCAAAGTTCTGGGATTACAGGCGTGAGCCACCATGCCCGGCCTAAACAAAGTTTTTTAACCAGGATAGCATCTTGCCAGAAAAACAAAAGAAAGTTTCTCATCCACAAAATGTTTGGGCAGTGACCTGAATAAGAATTAGCTTATTCTAAGAACAGCCAGCTTGAATTTTTAAAAGGTAATCGCTGGCTATTCAGTGAAGGGTTGAGCATCTAGTTATTAGTTTACATGTTTGTCTCCCACATTAGGCAAAAGTTCAAGGGCAGGGACCCTGGGTCTTCTTTCTTTCTTTGAGATGGGGTCTCACTATGTTGCACAGGCTGGTCTTGAACTCCTGAGCTCAACCAATCCTCCTGCCTCGGCCTCCCATGCAGCTGAGATTACAGGCACACGCTATTATGCCCAGTAGGGCCATGTGTCTTATTCATTTTTTCATCCTTGATGATTGGCATATAATAGTGTTTATAACCCAGTGAGATCTCAACAGTTAATAGCCAGGGGAAAGAGTTACAATAGGCCCAGAGCAGTAGCTCCTGCCTGTAATGTCAGCACTTTGGGAGGCCAAGGTGGAAGGATCGCTTGAGCCCAGGAATTCACGATCAGGCTGGGCAACATGGCGAAACTCCATCTCTACTAAAACTTAAAGATAAAATAACTGGGCATGGTGGCACATGCTGGTAGTCCCAGCTACTCAGCAGGCTGAGGTGGGAGGATTGCTTGAGCCTGGGATGTCAGGGCCACAGTGAGCTGTGATTGCACCACAGCACTCCGACCTCAGCAACAGAGTGAGCCCCTGTCACACACAAAAAAAATGGTTTGAGTAAAAATTAAGGGCAAAGAAAATAAGCTGGATAGCTAGAGCCATTTCGGCTTCACCTACTTCTACACAAGCTTAAGACGAGGGCAGACGGATGGCCTAAAGTTGCCCTAACGAAAACCTCTCTTTTCCTCAGCCTCCATGGCTCTCACTTTGCTTTTCACCCGTCTCATTATTGACTAAGCAGCACAGCTTTTGCATCATAAAGCAAAATCCTTAAGTGAGCTGTAATTCTGACACAGTTTGTTCACTGAATCTCAGTTGGGGAAAAAAACAACTATATGGTATGTGAATCTTCCACTAAGACACCCATACAGCATCACCAGCAAGCCCGTGTCACTGATTCAGGGGCCATTCAGGAAATACGGTTTTACCAGCTTTAAAATCAAGAGATCTCTAAGTCTGAAGAGGAGGCTTTATTTCTGGTACAGGTTTGCAGCCTGCAGGTGGCCAGCCTAACAAACTGAAAAGTGTAGCCTTTGGCAGAGACTGTTAGCAAGCACTTAAAGGGAGGAGGAGTTGGAACAGAAATTTATGCGGAAGGATAAATTTGCCTAAGTATACATATTCAACAGGTTATAGGATGAACTATAAATATTCGTGAAGGGGGCCCTACTGCATGCGTACTGAACAAATATGCATTTTACATGTGTCCCATGTTCATTTTGGGGGTGGATACTTACCATTTAAATGCATTGCAATTAGGCCCTATGTGCAAAAGGTGAAGCAGGGACATGATGTCACTCAAGTGCACAGGCTCTGTAAACGCTAGAACCAGTCCATGGTGAGCGGGCACTTATCAGGAGAAAGTTACTCAAGTTAGCCTCTTGTCTAATCAAAGCTGTAATTTTTTCTTGTGGAACAGGGTGAGTCTATTGGCATCTGGCAGTGGACAAGCTACAATTGTTTCAGCATTGCTCATCTCGAGGCCAATGCTTGATTACTAGAGAAGAAGAAAACCCTCATGGCAGTTGGGACATACTTTATTCTTTAAATGTAGGGGGGCATGACTTCACCCTTGCCTGGCATGGCCTTCGATCCTGTTTATAACATGGTATCCTTTTTGAGACAGAGTCTTGCTCTGTTGCCCAGGCTGGAGTGCAGTGGCCTGATCTCGGCTCACTGCAACCTCCGCCTCCTGGGTTCAAGCAATTCTCCTGCCTCAGACACCTGAGTAGCTGGGATTACAGGTGAGTGCCACCACACCCAGCTAATTTCTGTATTTTTAGTAGAGACGAGGTTTCACCATGCTGGCCAGGCTGGTCTCGATCTCTTGACCTCGTAATCTGACCGCCTTGGCCTCCCATAGTGCTGGGATTACAGGCATGAGCCACCATGCCCAGCCTTTTTTTTTTTTTTAAGACAGAGTCTCGTTCTGTCTCCCAGGCTGCAGTGCAGCAGTGCAATCTCAGTTCATTGTAAACTCCGCCTCCTGGATTCAAGCAATTCTCCTGCCTCAGCCTCCTGAGTAGCTAGGATTACAGATGCACGCCACCACGCCTGGCTAATTTTGTATTTTTAGTAGAAACTAGGTTTCACCATGTTGGCCAGGCTGGTCTCAAACTCCTGACCTCAGGTCATCCACCCGCCTCAGCCTCCCAAAGTACTGGGCTTAGAGGTGTAAGCCACTGCACCTTGGTTTCTTATTACCACAAAGGATCTGTGTTTCATCAGTATTATGGTCTCTATTTTAACATTAGTGCTGGTCAGTTGTGTCTAAACTGCAAAAGGGAGGGCGTATAAGAGGCATGCCTGACCTCCCATCCCATCCTGGCTGGGAACTCATTTTTTAAGGTTTCTCTGGGGTCTCCTTGGCCAAGAAGGAATCTATTCAGATGATTGAAGGGCTTATGACTTTTTATTTGGTTCTCAGTCTTAAGGGCCATGATGACCAGTTCAGGAGTATAGAAGGGAGAATTGGGGCATTCACATAATTGGCTTGAAGGAGCAACTCCCAAGCTGGTTTCAAGATGGCTGGCAGGGCTAGTGTTGCCACAAAAAAGGGATTCCCTTTGTCCAGACCTAGGAGAGCTCAAATTCTCTACAGCTCCTCCCATCAGACAGATGCCTCAAAAAGAGCTAATAAAAGGAGAATAACCTGGTGGTACCCAAAATACAGACAGGCCTCCGTTCCCAGGAAACTCTCCCCCTGCCTCTGTCACGCATGCAACCCTGGGGCTAATAGCCCTGAGTTGTTTTCTGAAAGGCAACTCACAAGAAACAGAAGAGGAAAGGCAGCTAGGAACAAGGAAACTAAACTGCTGGGTTCGCCTTTCCATGCTCCTTATTCTGCAGACTCACTCCTTGCCGCCAAGATGAGCATCTCCAGCTGGGGCTCAGAAGTGAGGCCTGTTGACAGAAGCGTGATGAGCTTTCCTAGCCCAGGCCTGCTAGTCTAGCTATACGGCAGCCTCTCTGTTATCATGCCATTTTGGACAAATGCAATTCACCTATCTCTCTTGATTTATAGGAGGCTCAGTTTGAAAGAATGAGGACTCTGATGGAGCCAAGTGAAGAGATGTAAATATCTTCGATAACAAAAGTGGTTTTTTTGAGATGGAGTCTCCCTCTATTGCCTAGGCTGGAGTGCAGTGGTGCAATCTTGGCTCACTGCAACCTACACTTCCCAGGTTCAAGTGATTCTCCCGCCTCAGCCTCCCGAGTAGCTAGGATTACAGGCTACCATGCCTGGCTAATTTTTGTATTTTTAGTAGAAATGAGATTTCACCACATTGACCAGGCTGTTCTCAAACTCCTGACCTCAGGTGATCTGCTAGCCTCAGCCTCCCAAAATGCTGGGATTACAGGCATGAGCTACCATGCCTGGCACCACGCCTGGCCATAGTTTTTGTATTTTTAGTAGAGACAGGGTTTCACCATGCTGGCCAGGCTGGTCTCAAACTCCTGACCTCAGGTGATCCACCTGCCTCAGTCTCCCAAAGTGCTGGGATTACAGGCATGTGCCACCGTGCCCAGCCAACAAAACATTGTTCTTGGCCAAACTTCACAGTTCTTTAGAGCTTGAAAGAAGCTCATCTAATTGGACCCCCTTTAAAGAGACTAAGGCCCATGGTGGCAGAGCTGGGACCCACACCCATTTCTTTGGGACTCCAAGTTCAGTACTTCTTAATGGTCCTGGTTCTTCCATGCCCTTCTAGGTTGGTAACTTGTTCCTGCATTGGCAACTCAATCTTGAGACCTCTAAATTGGCACCCCAAAACTAAGAAGGGAAAGAAGCTGACTTCGGATACCACCGTTAGGTCACTAAATTGAAAAAGAGCTGCAGCCACAGTCAGAATCCTTCGTGCTGCTTCTTTGAGAGCTTGGCTTCCGAGGTTCCTGACTCCAGTAGCCATGGCTGTGACCCCACAGAGTCCTCTGAACCTCAGTTCTCCATGGAAAGGGGGGTGACCTCTGAGCATGTTTGACAGAGACATGTTTTGAAATAATTGGGTGGCAGGAAGAAGGATAGTGTACCAACTTTTGTCTAGAATTGAAATTGATGTCACTGCTAGCAGGCCAAAGCAGTAATTGAGCAAATTCTGTCAGTTCTAACTTCAAAATATAGCTGGAATCTGACTACTTCTACCACTCCTACTGTCACCCTGCTCCAGGACATAACTCTGCCTCCCCTAACATTACCCTCGAACTGGACTCAGGACTTCTGCACTTGATCCCTGCACTCTGTTCCAGCGTGATCCTGTTAAACCTGATTCAGATCATGTCACTCCTCTGCTTAAAACCCTCCAATAGCTTCCCCCTCATTCACAGTAAAAGCTAAAGTCATTTACTATGAACTACAGGGTTCAACATAATTGGGTCCTATAATACTCTGACTTTATCACCTGTTCTCTCCATCTGCTTCAGCGATAACTGACCTCTCTGTGATTTCTTAATGGCACCAAGCAGGTTCCCACCTCAGGGCCTTTGCACTGGTGTTCCCTTTATCTGAAATTATCTTCCCCCACCTCAGCCTCCACTCCCCACACAACATGGCTAGCTCCATCACTTCCTTCAAGGTCTTTAATCAAAAGACACCTTCTTAGTAAGGCTCTCCCTGGCTATCCCATAAAATGTTAATATTCACTTACCTGGCTGACAAGTCACATACCTCTTCCCACTTTATGCCTTCTCCTTAGCACTTGCCAGTAACATATATTTTATTTGTTTATCCTTATTTATTGTCTTTCTCTCCTACTAGAATGCAAATATGCTATATCTCCAGCAACTAGCAGGTTGACACATAGTAGGTATTAGATTAATATCTGTTAAATGAAAGGGTGGTTTGGGTACCCAAGACATGGTAGCACTTACCTGTCCTCCAGCTGGGAATTAGCAGTCGGACCTCCTGAAGGAACAACATTTGCATGTCCACACCCCTAATGGTTTACAACCCTGTCTCCTGCAGTAGACAAATGAATGGAGATGCATTCCCCATACTCACGTCACTCAAGCCTGTGCCTTCTGCACTACCCTTCCCCTCCCAAGCCCACACTACCTCAGGGACCTTCCTACCAACTCCAGTGACCTTTATCTTGAATAAAGAGCAATTGTTCAACTGGCAGCTCTTACTATGTATCAGCCACTATGCTAAGCATTTTACGTAGAATATTTATTCAATTCTTATGAGACATGTGATATTATCCCCATTTTTCACATGAGAAAATTGAGGCTCAGAGACTGCATTGAACACCTAATTGGGTGATCTCTCTTCTCTGAGAACTTTTCAGCCCCACAGAGGCAGGCCCTTGCTGGACTGTTGGGACCCAGCGACACCGCATTCCAGTCCTCAGGCCAGCCCTGACTGACTGGGCCGATGGAGAAACCTGATTCTAGTGGGGCCAGTCAGTTCCTTTTTCCCAGAAATGTAGATTTGGATATAGAGACATTTGTCCCCCCTGTTAGGTTCTTCATAAAGGTGGGACTGGAACAAGGTGTCTGGTCATAGGCACCCTGAGACCAACCAAGAAAGAAAAAGACCAGGCAAGGTGGCTCATGCCTGAAATCCCAGCACTTTGGGAGGCCAAGGTGGAAGGATTGTAAGAGTTAAAGAAAGAGGAAAGAAAAACAAAGTGCGGCTGGCAGTTAAAGAGAGGTTTTCTTTTTTTTTTTTTTTTTTTTTTTTTTTAAACTTGTGTCTGACTCTTCATTCCTTCAGCAAGACAGGTTTTCTTTAGTTAAAACCTGGGGAGCACTCCTGGCTGATTTTGGTCAAGAGTGCTTTCTCTTACAGACTAAGAGTATATATCGGTTTTAGGGTGAGGGGGCTTATCAGAAGCTTGAAATGTTTATGTGTGTGGAGAAGTTTATGGCAGGGTTGGAATCTCCCTGGGAGGAGGGGAGGTTATCTTAGGGCAGACATCTTTCCGGCACAGAGTGGGGTTATCTCGGGGCTAGCATCCTCACGGCAGGAAGGAGCTTATTTAGGGGCTAGCATGTCTCTGGTAGGGGAGGAGTTTGGAGTGTTTCTGGTTGGAGACATTATTTGTAGTTGATGATCATGCTAATCTTAGCCATTACACTGACGCCCTTTAGATTTAGGGGTTTTTTAATTAAGGTGAACTTTAGAATGAGGGGCTTGTCCAAGACGGTGATGCTCCCGCTCTGTTAAGAATTACCTGAGGTCAGGAGTTTGAAACCAGCCTAGACAACATGGTGAAACCCTGTCTCTACTAAAAATACAAAAAATTAGCTGGGGGTGGTGGTGGGTGCCTGTAATCCCAACCACTCGGGGGAGCCGAGGCAGGAAAATTGAACCCAGGTGGCAGAGGTTACAGTGAGCAGAGATCGTGCCATTGTACTCTGGCCTGGGGGACAAGAGTGAAGCTTCATCTCAAAAATAAAATGAACAAGAAGAAGAAAGAATCAGATTTGCTGAGAAAAGCAGAAACAGAGAACTCTACAACCCAACAGCAGATGAATGAGGAAAAAAGTGGCCACGCCTCTGTTCATAGCGGCTCATCTACCCCGATCTTTCTCCCTAAGGCCTGGCTGAATGTCCAGTTCCCAAGTGTTTTAAGACCACCCCGTTATTCTTCCAGTTAAATGCCTTGTTTTGATTAAGATAAACCAAATGTCTTTTAATCGTAACCAAAAGAGCTTGATTCAGAGAAGTTCCTAACTCCACATAACTTGAGAAGGATGAAGCTGGGACTCTAACACCTCACATTCCTGTAACTGCCAAACTGCTCAGACTTTGTCTTCTTCCTAGAGGTTGGCAGGGCAGAGGTGGAGCTTCCCCACCAGATCACACTGTCTCATTTCATGTTTTTATTGAGTCTTTGTTCTTCTGTGGAGCAGGTGGAGCCAGCCCCTTCTCTCCACGGAGACACAGCCAGGCAGATGAGTAAGGTGAGCAAGGAATAGGCCAGGAAGGAGTGTAGGGACAGCTTAGCCTTTGGAGCAAGGACTTCATCCATGAGGCTTCCAGGCCCAAACGAGTTCCCTCATCAAGGAAACTGTATACCCCTCCTGCAGGCTTGCTCAAAAGATGTAATCAAGCCAGGTGAAGACCAAGGAAAAGTGGGTCAAAGATCTCTCTGGGCAAATCCATTAGTAACAGCTGACCCCTTGGCACCACTTGAAGTCTGCAGCTCCTGAAGCTCTGTTTATTGACTCTGTTTATTTCTCTACTTTGTCAAGTACTGTCTGGAAGCTCCAGCTTCCCTCATAAGTGCTCGGCTTCTCTTCTGCCTCGCAGCCTTCACCAATTTGATTAGCGTACTCTGCACTCCGTCTTTCGAGTCATTAGTGAAAATACTGATGACTAGTGGGAGTTATTCAGGTCCCTAGGAGAGCTCTCCTCCACCCCATCATCTTCTTGCCTGATGAGTAACCTAGAAGGGATGAATCCTCTTTTCAGATGTCCTTTGTCTACTATGCAAGAGCTTTTGTCTGCTCTTTTCATTCATTCATTTATTCAATCATTCATTTATTCATTTGCTAGGGCTAGAGGCTTAGCACAATCCCTGCCACATGGAAAATGCTAAACAAATGCAAGCTCTTCATGTTATGAGGTACTGTGGAGAAAAAAAGATGCACAGGATAGACCCCAGCCCTGAGCAATACGAATGGGAATGCAAATTACAGCTGCCAATTTTAAAATACTTGCCAGATACTGGGCTACCCACTGTTCAGGCAATATCCAGCCCAGGCCAGGTATTATCCACCCTAGAGAGGCAGTTGTTGGTAATGATTAAAAGGGAGGATTCTGGCCAGGCAAGGTGGCTCACACCTGTAATCCCAGCACTTTGGGAGGTCAAGGAGGGCGAATCATTTGAGGTCAGGAGTTTGAGAACAGCCTGGCCAAATGGTGAAACCCCATTACTACAATAAACGAAAATTAGCCAGGTGTGGTGGCAAGCACCTGTAAGCAATCCCAGCTACTCAGGAGGCTGAGGCACGAGCATCACTTGAACCTGGGAGGCGGAGGTTGCGGTGAGCCAAGATAGCACCACTGCACTCCAGCCTGGGCGACAGAGTGAGACTCTGTCTCAAAAAAATTTTTTTAATTAAAAAAAAAGTGAGAATCCTGAAGTCAAAATTCTTATTCTAACTCTTCACTGACTGGCTTATTTCCCTTAAATTCTCCTCTCTAAAGTAAGGGTACTATTACTTATTTCGGAGGGTTACTGTGAGGATTTAAATTATTAAATAATACAGAATTGGTACTTGGAGCACTGCCTAGCATATAATATGCATTGAACAAATGTTGGCAATTATTATTATTCGATGTAATACAATTACCCCTTGTGAGGTAAGTGTTATTATTGGTGTTTTACCAACAAGAAAGCTGAAGCTTAGGAGGCCTGAATAATTTGCCTAAACTCCTACAACCAAATAATGGAACTTGGGTCCAAACCCAAATCTTTTTGATTCCAAATTCCATTTGCTTTATTACTGAAAGCTAGAAAGGGAGAAAACATGCATACATATATCACTATTTTTACAAGACAGAAAAACAAATGAGACGGTAGAGCACAGAATATTTTCATGGCACACAGTAGATTCTCAATGAACCCAACAAATGATGATGATGATGATGATGATGATGATGATGATGATGAAATTATAAGTGCCATGCTGAAATTAAAAAAAAAAAATTTTAAATGTCACAGGACACAGAGAGAGCATTTCTGAAGAGAGGAATAGTTGGAGACTTTCATGGAAAAGGTGGCATTTGGAAAGGCCTTAAAGGTTGACCATGAGTTGGACACAAGGAGAAAAAAGAAAAAGGCACCCAGGTAGAGGAAACTGCAGGAGCAAACGCTTATAGGCATGAATGCTTAGGGTGTGTGTGAAAATAAATAGCAAGACTTTCCATTTGGAAAGTATGTATTGTATGAAAGAAAATAGTTGGAACTGAGCTGGAAAGGAAGTTGACACACCCATATTGACACATGAGGCCTTGCCCAAAAGACTGGTCAAAGCAGAGAGATTTCTCACACTTCAGAGTCTTCTAAAATTCACATTGGAGAAAGAACTATATGAGGGATATGGAGATGAGGAATGGGATTTCTTCAACATTCAGGCAAGAGTAAGTACCAGAATGCTTATACAATAAAGCTTTACTTTGAGGTGAGGGCTGGGCAAGGCTGACATTCAGCCAACACATGTGTATCAATACAGGTTGTTGAAAATATTAAAGTGCTTTTCTTCCAGGCTGGTAAATGGCACTGCCCTGAACCACCCAAGGCCCCTTCCCCCAGACTCCAGGACCTCCTTGACATTCTCTCATAAAAGGATTAATTTCTGGCAGTATTTTAATAATCACCCTGGAGCCAGGGGACTTGGCTTGAGGATATTTTTGCATAGCATTTCACTTAACATTGAAAAACCCAACAGTTGTGTCAACAAATGGGTTGCAGAGTATAAAAGCAAACAGACCAAACACTACACTCTGGCCCAGATATTCCTCAAGCTAGATCTTGTGGAGAACTGTGTCTTTTCCTGCTGAGTCACTACGGCTGCAGCCCTGCCCTACCATGTGACTATATCATTTGGAATTATGGTTCCTCCTGAGCCCAAGGGGACCACAAAGGTCTATATCAGGATATTGCGCATTGCCACTGTGCTAGGCACACACACCTGACTGATGGCCTTGAGGGCTCCTGCTTTTCCTGTTTCTCCCAGCATCAGCTATATCCCTGGGATCCTTCCATTAGCTTGGCAATGCTGTGAAAGTTACCAGAAAAAGAATCCTAAAGAATTGGTTCTTGGCAGCGTTGGCTCAGGCATGTGTCTTCCTAATGAGCCGGTGGGGAGGTAGCTATGTTGATGCATCATCTCCAAGGGGGGATCCTGCCCTCAGAAGCTTAAGGTAAGACCAAGGAGATGGTGGGGGGGGTGAAGCTTAGGGCCTGCTCTTCCCTCTGCTATGAATTTTCTCTTTCTTCTTGGCCTCTCTTAGCCCTGCATTACAATTTGATTGCTCTCAGTCCCCATGGTCACCTTCCCCCACCCACAGCTCTTCATAAAAGAGAGCCAAGAACAGGGAGGAAGGGATCCCGAGGCAGAGTCCCTCTTGAGGCCAGGCTCAAGGCAAATCTGCACCCTGTGCACCTCTTCCTAGGACTGCAGATGTGAGTGATGCCCCAGGATGAACAGTGCCCCCAAAGCCTTGAGTGGGGGAACCCTGTGTGCAATCTGCCACTCCTCCCTTGGGAAGATAGCCCCACCATTGAGCCAGGGAGCACCAGAAGGAGATCCTGGATCTCTAACATCTGTCATCCTGCTGCGTAATGATACTGTTTCTTTCATAAAAGTCAGAGCTAGCCTGGGCAACATGAAGAAACCCCATCTCTACAAAAAAAAACCCACAAAACTTAGCTGAGCGTGGTGGTCACATGCCTGTTAGTGTCAGCTACTCAGGAGGCTGAGGTGCGAGGATCACTTGAGCCACGAGGCAGAGACTGCAGTGAGCCATGATCACGCCACTGCACTCCAGCCTAGGAGACAGAGTGAGACCCTGTCTTTAAAAAAAAAAAAAAAAAAAACTTTCCACCTCTCCCTCTCTCCCTTTTAGAGAAAGCAGAGAAGATACATAGAAGACTGTAAGTCATACACTTTCGGGTGTGACTGTAGGGGGAACAGAGGCTTTGCCAAGGAACCTTTCCTGGGAAGGGAAAGAAAAGCCTATGAATTGCATTGAGGACCTAACGAGGGCACAAGATATGGAGGCGGGTGACAACAAAATGATTTTTATTAGCAATCAGCCCTCCACATGCTGCGGTCCCTCCTACCAGTCGGCCAGCAGGTTCCTAGGAAAGCGACGCGTCTTCCATTTTGGCCATGCACACGCCCCTCCTGCAGCAGTGGCACTTTCTGTTCTCCCACATCCTTGGCCTGAGGCTCGCCCTGCAGCCCAGTGCCAGTGGCAGTGACATCAGCCTTGCCTATGCAGAACCCACTTTTCATCCCCTATCTCAGCTGTGCTGTCCTGCTCCACAGTGGCTCCCAAAGTCTCAAGCCCACTGTGCTGATTTGAGCATTTGGCTCAGCCTTTTCTGGTCATCACCAAAGTTCACCTGGCCGAGCTGATGGCAGCAGGCACTGATCTGGCCATTCCCACAGCCTGGTCACCCCATGGTGGCCCTTGATCGAGCTTGCCATGGCATGGAAGGGGACCTCTCCTACCCACCCAACTCCTTATTGAGGTACAGCACATTCATTTATATTCATATGGTAGTAATACCTAATTTTTATACAACTCCTCAAGTGCCAGGCACTGTCCAAAGTATTTACACGCATTACTCATTTAATCCTCACCGTCTCATGAGATATATACTGTTAGCCACAATTTACAGATTAAGGAAACTTGCCCATGGAGACGTTTGTTAACATACCCAAAGTTGCGTGTAAGGAACAGGGCCCAGATTCCAACTCAAGCTACAAAATTCCCAAGTCCATGGGTGTTCTAAAACATCATGCCATGAGGCATGATACACATGACCGGCGTCCAAATCCTTCCTAGGAAAAGGTGGTGATGTCATGGGTGGAGAAGCCTGGAGGAGGTGGATCTTGGAAAGAGGGTGAGCAAAGGGCACAGCAGGAGGGGATGCTGGGAGCCGGAAGCCAAAGAGGAACTTGGACTTCCCTCCATTCGCCAAGGTCTGGCTCTCACTGAAGACAGTGTGGGATGAGAGAGAGAACAGAGTACTAAAGAAGAGAATGAGAGCAGGTGAGCAGTGGGCGCAGAGGAGAGGAATGCACACGGAGGAGAGAGAAGAGATGAAATGGACATAGCGCATCTCACAAGCCAATGGGAGTAGCTGGGAAGCCACATTAGCTTGAAGGTGCTCACCTTCCCTCTGGATGGTTAACTCAGGGCTGACGCTGACTGTCACAGACTTTAGCTGTCAGCCCTGAAAGCAATCAGCTCATTATATAGCCTTTTTATTGACTAAATTTTTCTGAACGCATGAGATGCCATTGGCCTTTCAACAGGGCTACCCAGGACCTGGGGAAGAGAAGGGCAGGGAAGCAGAGGTAGAGGCCAAACGCGAGTGCTTCTGCCAGCAGGGCTCGGAGCATGCCTGGCAACCCCAGTTCCCAGCCCTGAAGCAGGCACCAGGCTACCAGGACAGACATAGATCAGGGACGAGGAAAGGGAAGGGCCAGTCCCAAGGCCCTCGGGACGCCTCATCAGCAGGCCAGTGTCCTTTGGAAAACAGTCCAAAGGAAACAACAAAAGTGAGACAAAGGATTTCCTTCCTCTTCCCTCATGTCAGAAATTCCCTGAGGTTCTTTCATGAGCCACTTGTTTGTCTCTATAACAATCCTACACACTGGCCAAAGTTTTTAAAGCCAAAAGTTTTAAAGGAAATGGAAAGAGAAGTAAGATAGAAAAGATGTGTCAGAGTCTGTTGCTGTCGCTGTGGGAGCTTACTCTTTCTGGTCACAGGGAACAAAGCTGAGGAAACAAAGATTTTTCCATGTTGCATTTGATGGGGGTGGGACCCATGGCCCAGAACCGGGGGTCAGCGGAAAACAGAGCAGCCCACTAGAGAAAGGGGTTAGCAGGAAGGAAGATAGAAGCAGATGCCAATGGGGCAGGGGGCTCTAGGGAAAAGATGGGGAAGAGGGAGGGCTGGGGGGGAAAGGAGGATTAAGTGGAGGAGGAGGGGAGGAAGAGGAGGAGAAGGAGGGGGAGGAAGAAAGGAGGAAGAGGAAGAGGGTAAGAGAGGAAGAGGAGGAGGCAGGTGAGGAAGAGGAGGAGGGGAGGAAAGTGTGCCCGTGGAGGGCGGAGTCACCACTGCCTTCACTTCTCCCTGCCTCTCGCGTCCGCTACCTGCTCCCAGTCAAGTTCTTGCCACTGGCACTTAACTTCTCTTCCCTTTATGGATCCCAGCCATCCACCCCTCCAGGTCCTTCCTGCTTCTCACCTGAACCAGTCTGTGACTTCCAGTAATTGTCTTCTTAGCTTCAGTTTCACCCACCTCCAGCTCATCCTTCTCACCCCTCCAGGTTTAGCTTCCTAAAATAGCTTTTCATGACATTGTTCTATTATTATTTTCATGACATTATTCTGTATCATTGTTTCATAACTCCCTCTTTAACTGCCATCTCCCACTTTGCTGTAATGCAAGGAGCATGAGCTTTTCGTAGACGGGCCCTCAAGTGTTCTCAGCCTCAGCATGGTTGATATTTGGGGCCAGATAATTCCTTACTGCGGGGCCTGTCCTGTGCATATTTAGATGTTCAGCAGCATTCTGCTACCCTTGAGTGCATCCCTCCCCACCCCTACTTGTGACAAACCAAAACTTTCTCAAGAGTGCCACATGTCTCCTGGGAGTGAAATTGCCTCTGGTTAAGAACCACTGACCTAGACTTAAGCCCTGACTCTGTCTCTGACTAACAGAACTCCTTGGGGTAAATGGCATACCTTCTCTGAAGTCTAGTTTCCTCAACATGAACACAGAGCTAATAATGCCTACCTTACAGAACCATTGTGAGAATTAGAGAAAATAATCCTAATACATAACACAGACCGACACAATACCTAGCACATGACAACAGCACAATAGGATGGGGCCCACGTGTACAGTACAAACCGGAGATTCTACCACAGTTTAGCCCCATTCTAGATATTTTAGAATAGCCATTTGCTTGTTATTATAAGGAACAAAATAATAGTGGGTTAAACAAGGTAGGGATTTCTCTCTTAAGTACTAGTCCAAGTAAAATCAGTCCATGGCTGGGAGAGTGCCCATGTGGTGTCTTGTGTACAGGCTCTTTCCAGCTTTATGTTCTGCTATCTTCAACACAAAGTTTCCATCCTATGGTCTAAGATGTTCCAGCTCCCAGCACCACAAGCCTGCACTTCCAGGCAGCAAGAAGGAAAGAGGGTGAAGGGGGAGAAGGGGTCTCTCTCCTTGTATGGGTACCATTGCGGGTGCTGTACACAGCACTTCTCACGTTCTGTAGTCACACGGCCACACCCAAGTACAAAGGAGACTGGGAATATACATACATGCATATGTAAAATAAATATATGTAAAATAAATATATATAAAGTAAATAAATATATATATTTTTTATTTTTTAAGAAACAGAGTCTTGATCTGTCACCCTGGTTGGACTGCAGGGGGTATCATCATTCCGCCTCAAATGATCTTCCTATTTCAGCCTCTCAAGTAGCTGGGATTACAGGCGTGCACCACCACCACCACGCCTGGCTAATTTTTTCTTTTCTTTCTTTTTCTTTTTTTTGTAGAGAGAGGGTCTCATTGTGTTGCCCAGACTGGTCTCAAACTCCTGGGTTCAAGCAATCCACCCGCCTCAGCCTCCCAAAGTGTTGGGATTAAACGTGTGAGCCATTGCGCCTGGCCCAGAAGTATCTTTAGTTATGTGGCAAAGTGCCCAGCTGAACCTTCTGTTATCACAGATCAGAGAATAAACATTGGTAAATGTTAGGTACTGAATGTTTGTATCCCCACTAAAATTCATATGTTGCTGGCATTTGAAGATAGGGCCTTTGGGAATTAATTCTTGTCCCATGAGGTCATGAGGGTGAAACCCTTCTCTGATAGGATTAGTGTCCTTATAAGAAGAGACATCTGCTGGACGCAGTGGTTCATGCCTATAATCCCAGCACTTTCAGAGGCCAAGGCAGGTAAATCGCTTGAGCTCATGAGTTCCAGACCAGCCTGGGCAACATGGCGAAACCCCATCACTACAAAAAATACAAAAATTCGTTGGGCATGGTGGCACATGCATGTAGTCCCAGCTACTTGGGAGGCTGAGGTGGGAGGATCGCTTGAGCCCAGGAGGCAGAGGTTGCAATGAGCTGAGATTACGCCACTGCACTCCAGCCTGGGTGACAGAGCCACACCTTGTCTCGAAAAATAAAAATAAAAAAAGAAGAGACATCACTCACTCTCCATCTACTATGTGAGGACACAGAGAGCAGGTGGGGGTCTACAGGGCAGGAAGAGAGCCTTCCTCAGAAACTGACCCTGCTACTCCTGGATCTGGGACTTCTAGTCTCCAGAACTGAGAAGAAAATACACTTCTGGTGTTTCAGCCCTCCAGTTTGTGGTGCTGTGTTATAGCAGACAGAGAAAGGCTCTACCTCCCAACAGTCATATTCTGCCATGCAGGAGGTTCTGACTTCAACCTATACATTTGTTGGGGGAACACAATTTAACCCATAATAAGCATACTGTAGATGCCCAGGAAATGCTGCTTATCTATCTGAGTAAAAGACTCCAAACAGAAAGGCTAATCATACTGTTAACTAACTCCTATGCAGAGGGCCACTCAGCAATGTTTTGACATGTTACTCCTCCTCTTGATTCCTCTTAGAACTCGATATTCTCTTTGGCAGTTATGACTCCACTCTCTCTAAGTTATTTTCCTTCTTCTCAGGCCACTCCTGCATCCCTTAGTGAGTTCCTCTACCTCCGGCCATTCTTTAAAAGTCAGCATTCTAGAGTGTTCTATTCTCCTCACTCTAAGTCTTTCCACAGTGATCTCATGGACTTCATTGCTTGCAATCATCATTTGCATCTGATGGTTCTGAAATCTATAGCTTCCACCTAGACCCCTTCTGAACACCTTGTCCAAAGCACTAACAGAGCCAGCCATGGTGGCATGCGCCTGTAATCCTAGCTTCTCAGGAGGCTGAGCAGGGAGGATTGATTGAGGTCAGGAGGTCAAGTTTGCATTGCACTATGACCATGCCTGTGAATAGCCACTGCACTCCAGAACGGGCAGCATAGCAAGACCCCATCTCAGAAAAGAAAAAACACTAACAGGTCCATTTGTTTATCCTACTAGTACCATCAATTCAATATGCTCTAAACTGGATCATTTATCAGTCCCCTCCATCTTCTCCATCACGATTCACTCTTCTCCTCAATACACACACACACACACACACACATGCGCGCACACACACACATGCACGCACACACACATGCGCGCACACACACATGCGCGCACACACACACACACACGCACGCACGCAAAATTGTTCCTTCTCTTAAGCTCCTTATCTCAGTGAACCATATCACCATCTTCCCAGAACTAAAATCTTCCTAATTCCTATATTCAATCCCTAAATCCCATCCAGTTTGACTTCTTAATACCTCTTTCCATCCCCTCGTCTACCAGTTTACCTGGGGCTGCTGTCATCTCTCATTTAGATTACAAAAACAATATCCCTTCTAATCTACCTGCCTTTAACCCACCTTTTTCCCTTCAATCAAAGTGATTTTCTAAAACATCAATGCAATGCTATCGCTCCTCTGATGAAAACCTTTTAAAAACTTACCGTTAACCTTAGAAACATTTTCAAATTCCTAAGTCTGGCAAAATAATTCTTCATGCCCTGGGTCCTTCTTCTCTACTCCACTTTATCTCCTGCCCGCCCGCCGCTTACAACACTTCACACTCTTTATTCAGTTCCCTCACTTACAGTTTCCTGAAGGGTTCTATACTCCTTCTAAACCTCCAGCTTTTACACGTTTTCCACCATGTCTGGACTCCTCCCATCTAATTTCTGTTGATATTGCAAATCTCAGTTTAGACATTGCCTCCTTAAAGAAGCCTAATCAGCCTTTGAGAACCAATTCCTCTGCATCCTCTTCCCTGGAACCAACTGTCTCCCTCGCCTTCAGGCACATTAACCCCTCCCTGACAGCTCATTTTCTAACACCTGCGCTCCTCTCATACTTTGTTCGTATCTTTAATAAAGCATTTATCACACTGTAATTCAGCTCTGCACTGCTGCTCCCCTAACCATGTGCAGGCTCCTTGGGGATGGAGACTGTGTCTGGTTTCTGTGCTAGAAATCAACGATTTTTTCTTCCATATCCCCTCCCTACCCTTCTCTGTCCTCCTGTGAGCCCCAAGAGGCTGACCTGTAATAACCACATACATGGAATTCAGCCACTGGAGAGAAGAGGGTGAAGTCAAGGTCAAGGTCATCATTTCACCAGCTAGACGAGCCCTTCAACCAAAGCATAGCTTCTGCCCGTTGGTCCTCTCCACCTGGCTCATTGCTTCTGGATTCTGGGAATTTTCTCTCCCTTCATCCCTTCAGCCTAGGCTTGATAATATCTTCCTGATGTTACTGGCTCCAGGAGACCACACTACCCCTTGTTTTTCAGTACTCTGCACTCGGCCCTCCCTTTGAAAACAGTCCCTTTATTAAATTCTTCTAAAAAGTTTGCCAGGACCCAATTAATTTCCTCTTTTAGTTTCTGGCAAAGATTCTAGCATATAAATGTTGAATGAATGGATGAATGAATAAATGAATTGAGGAAAATAACCCGAGCCATTGGCTAGCTTGGCTTATTCATCCTTCATTTCACAGGGAGGAAAAAATGATTTCTCAACTTAGAACCTGAAACTCGGCCTGGTATAGTGGCTCATGCCTGTAGTCCCACCACGTTGGTAGGCTGAGGTGGGAGCGTCAGTTGAGCCCAGAAGTTTGAGACCAGCCTGGGCAACATGATGAAACCACTTCTCTACAAAAAAATACCAAAATTAGCTGGCAGTGGTGGCACATGCCTGTAGTCCCAGCTACTCAGGAGGCTGAAGTGGGAAGATCAACTGAGCCTGGGAGGTTGAGACTGCAGTGAGCTATGATTATGTTGTTATATATCTCAAACAAGTAACAACGAAAGAACTTGAAATTCAAGTGAGACAGTTTTAGAGTCAGCAAAGAAGGGGATCCTTGGGACCCTTTTGGCAGAAGGCAGGTCTGGGGAATGGGAAAGAGCCTGTTGGGCAGATATCCTTTGCTATAGCAGTCCCTGAGGTTTCCAGGGTGCTGGGCTCCCCAAAGAGAACTGTATTTCCTGCAGTGACTCTGTGCCACGTTGGGTGGGAGTGGCTCTGCTGCCTTCCTTTTCTTTCTCTTGGTCTTTCCCCTAGAGAAGGGATTAGAAAATCACTAGATTGTTACCTCCTCCAACCTCCCGCTCAAATCCAGCAACCTGAAACTCAAGCTCAAGAGGTGTGGGAGGGGAAAGCCCAGCAGTCATCAAAGTAGGAGGGACTGCATTCATGAGCAGATCTGGGCCAAGGCCACAGCCTAGGGGTGGGGGGAGCAAGATCCTATGAGATGAGTCATACACCACAAACCCCTGTGGAGTTCTCCAGTAGTCCCAGCGCTGTTAAAGCTGGGAGGGACCTCAGTGCTCATTACACCATCAGAACCTGGCCTGTGGAGCGGAAGCGATTGCCCAAGATCGCACAGCAAGTTGGGGGCAAAGGAGGTGTCAGAACCTAGGTCACCCAGTTCATAAACTTGCTACCTCATTGCCACACCACATCACACCACACTGCCTCCTGAGACCAGCAGATGCTTCCAAGATGTAAGATTTCAGGAGAAGGAACAGGATCCCAAAAGAAGAGGCCAGACGGACAGCGCAAGTCTGCTGTGCTACGTGCCTTGGAGAAGAGAATTAGCACTGGTCAAGCTATGGCCACACACAAGGCCCCAGCCATGTGCTGCTGGGGTCAAGAGCACCGTTTCCGAAACACATACTGAGGTCTGTCGGGGGCAGTGGGGGAGGGAGAGCATCAGGATAAATAGCGAATGCATGCCGGGCTTAGTACCTAGGTGATGGGTTGATAGATGCAGCAAACCTCCCTGGCACATGTTTACGTGTGTAACAAACCTGCACATCTTGCACATGTACCCCAAAATTTAATAAAGAAAAGAAAAAAAAAGACTACTGGTTCTGAGCTCAAACAAATATGGAACTGAATTTTGCATCACCCTGAATAGGTGACTCAACTTTTCTAAGCCTCAGTTTCCTCACCTGTAAGATGAAGATTAAAAGAAAACTCACCTCACAGGATTTTTGTGGGGACTTAATAAGGTGATCCGTGTAAAACACTCAGCCATTTAAAAGCTGGCACTGAATAAGCACTCAATATATATTAGCGATTATTTTTCCCTACAGCAATTGTTGGCATTTTCATGATGCCATCCTTTCAAGAGAGACAGGACATGAGCTCAGTGAGGTAAGTTACTTGCTCAAATGTATGTATTCATTTATATCTGTTAAGCTTCTTCCAAGGGGCCAGATTCTGTTCTGGACTCTGGGGATATGGCAATGAATCAAGGCAACAAAAATCCCTGCCCTCATGGAGCTTTCATGGTAGTCGGGGCAGACAGACAATCAACAAGAAGTAAAAGTGAATTATATGAAATGCCCGAGGGAGATAAGTGTCATCGTGAGATATAAAGTGAGGAAGACGATGGAGAGAGGGAGGGCAGGTTGCAGTTTTAGGGAGAGTGGTCATGGAAAGCCTCCACATGATAATGATACAGGAGCTAAAAAGAAATTATTTAGGCGGTTAGTGAGGGTAAGAGAGTCCTTGGTAAGCCTTCCCTTTTAACAAAAAGCAGCCCCAAAATCATTTGTTTTCTAACAAAGGGCTGCTTGTAACATCGATCTGCAGACATAAATAAGCAAGCTGGAAGCCTGCATAGGTAAATGCCAGCAGCTGTGCTGACAGGAAAAGGCTACCTGGGGGCCAGGCATGTCCAACATGGAGGTCCCCTCTTTCTTTTTTTTGAGGCAGAGTCTCACTCTGTCACCCAGACTGGAGTGAGTGCAGTGGCATGATCTCAGCTCACTGCAACCTCCACCTCCCGGGTTCAAGTGATTCTCCTGCCTCAGCCTCCTGAGTAGCTGGGATTACAGGCATGCACCACCACGCACAGCTGATTTTTGTATTTTTAGTAGAGACAGGGTTTCTCCACGTTGGCCATACTGGTCTCGAACTCCTGACCTCAGGTGATCCACCCACCTCGGCCTCCCAAAGTGCTGGGATTACAGGCATAAGCCACTGCGCCCAGCCTCCTCTTTCATTTTTTTTTTGTCACCACATGTGTAGTAGAAAGGCAGGCAACCCATGCTAGCCAGGTAGAGACCTCATCTGCATAATAAAAGATTAGGGTGGGATGTGCAGCTTCTTTGTGGGCTATGCAAATAGTGCACCTGCTCCTACCAATCTCGCAGGCCCTATGTAAATCAGACACTGCCTCCACAGGCTCACCTAGAAAACTCCGTGCATTGCACCACAGAAACTGAAAACCCACTCAGGAGCCCCTTTCTCTCTGCAGCAGAGAGATCTATTCTCTTTCTTTCGCCTATTAAACCTCTGCTCTTAAACTCACTTCTTGTGCATCTGCGTCCTTGATTTCCTTGGCGCGAGACAACAAATCTCCAGTATTACCCCAGACAAATGACATCACTCCAGTGGCACTGAGCAAGGGTCTGAAGAAGGGAAGAGGGTAGGCTTGTGGCTCCCAAAGGGAAGAGCATTCCAGAGAAAAGGAAGCACGAGTGCAGAGACCTCGAGGCAAGCACCAAGTATTGGAAGGAAAGCCTGGAGGCTCCGAAACATGAGTGCAGGGAGGAGCCCTGAGGGCTGAAGTTAGAAAACATCCTTAATTATGGTGCTGGGAGCTGAGATTTCAACTCAGAACTGGTTCTCAAGCCCTTGCTCAGCCCCATTGCGGGCTCCGTAGGTGACAGGCTGGTGTAATGGAGTTGATTCTGTTCTGTCTAGAGAGGGTTTTGGGTGGTCCAACATTGGTACCAGGGAGGGAGCGAAGAATTCCATTTCCAAATAAGTATAATGTCTCTATCTTTGGAACCAAAAATCAGAACATAAATTTCAATAAGTACATGAACTTATAAGAGGGTAGGACAGCCGGGCGCGGTGGCTCAAGCCTGTAATCCCAGTACTTTGGGAGGCTGAGGCGGGTGGATCACGAGGTCAAGAGATCGAGACCATCCTGGTCAACACGGTGAAACCCGTCTCTACTAAAAATACAAAAAATTAGCTGGGCATGGTGGCGTGTGCCTGTAATCCCAGCTACT
>NW_016107369.1:8455491-8460609 GCF_001604975.1 Cebus imitator | reverse complement strand
TTTTTTTTTTTGAGACACAGTTTTGCACTTGTCACCCAGGCTGGAGCGCAATGGTGCAGTGGCGTAATCTCGGCTCATGCAACCTCCCAGGTTCAAGCAATTCTTCTGCCTCGGCCTGCCAAGTAGCTGGGATTACAGGTGTGCATCACCGTGCCCAGCTAATTTTGTGTTTTTAGTAGAGACCGGGTTTCACCATGTTGGCCAGGCTGGTTTTGAACTCCTGACCTCAGGTGATCCACCTGCCTCGACCTCCCAACATGCTGGGATTGTATGGTGGCGTGAGCCACCACACCTGGCTCCTGGTTATTTCTTGATGCCACACATCAGCTGAGTGGCTTTGAGGAAGTCAGTTCATGACTCCAGCCCTCAGATTTCTCATATAGAAAATGAGAAGATAATTGCTCAGTTCACACCCAGCTCTAAAATCCTGTGATTTTATGCAGAAAAAGAGATTGCACGGAGCATCTACAGTGACTGGGAGGGCTCATGACTGAGCTGAGATGATCGACCTTTGTTTCAGATCCAGAAACCCCTTCACCTGAACCTCATTGCCACAAGCCAGACTGAGACCTAGACAGGGATTTTCATACAAACAACAAAAAAACACAGTGAAGGAGGCTGATTATTTTTACCAGGAGCTTGGAAGCCCAGAGGAAAAACATACAAGTAGGGCTAGGGACCCACACACACTCAGCTTCTGAATTTTAATATCAGAAGATCATTATCATAAGCTACATCAACAACTTGGGATCCCAACTGGTGCCAGCTAAGCCTTCTTGCTTAATTACATGCTTAGAGCACTACAATTTAAAATCCTGGCAACCATGTTCTACGCAATTAAAAACAAACTCACAAACAGGCCTTACTTGCGCCTCTAATATGTTGTTAAGAGTTGGTCCCTGCTGCTCACCCACTTTCCTGGGAACACTGGTTTTCACCAGACAGCCTCAGTCCCCAGTTTTTAAATGCCTGTCAGTTACCCTCTGGCTTCTGTCAACAGACTCATGGCCAAGTGTCATGCAAACCAACAGCTTTGCTTATTCCCACTCTGAGATTCCAGATAACTATGCCTCCATTAATCCCTGCTGAGGAACGCAGATTCCTCAACTGCACTGGAGATGCCGAGTGGATTTTGCATCATCAGTGGCTTTGAAAGCCGAAAGTGAAGCATCAGGATCTAGCCATGATTGGCCTTCATTCATTAATCAGTTCTGCTTTCTCTACCTTTCTAGGTTTATGAGCAGAAACCATTGCTTAAGAGACACTTACCATCAACCAGAATCACGGGGGACAGCACCATGAACTCAGAGCACTCACTTCTACACACCCTCTCAAAGCAAACATTAATCCCAACTACATATGGTAATGA
Source organism: Cebus imitator (assembly GCF_001604975.1). NCBI lineage: Eukaryota > Metazoa > Chordata > Mammalia > Primates > Cebidae > Cebus > Cebus imitator. Next base: position 8,459,240 of record NW_016107369.1, on the reverse strand, counting down.
GAGCTACTAGCAAGCAGATATGGGGGTTCAGGCTTGAAGTCTAACCCTGAACAAATGTTCCCATTTCACCAAGGAGCAAGGAGAACACTGTGGTGGTGTGTTTAGGGATGGAATCTCCACATCAAATCCACTGGCAAGACCTGGATGTTCTCGGAAAATGTTGAACATTAATCTTCTCATCTCTAGTTTCAACACCCAACTGAGGCCACCATCATTTCTTGGATTTGGCTGGACAATGGCAACAGCCAGCTATGACTGCTTTGACTTTCTCTACAACTCCAGCTAATCTATCCTCCACTCCGCAGCCCGAATGGTCACTTCAAAATTCATAGTAGATAATGACACTGCAGTGGAAAATGTTGATTGGTTTCTACTTAGCATAAACCCCGTATTCTTTACTTGGCCTACAAGACCCTTAGTGCAATCCTCTCTTGATGGGCTCCTCATTTTTTAAGTCTCAGGTTAAATTAGTGGTTCTCAAAAGGGAGGAATTTTGCCCTTTAAGAGACATTTGGCAATGTTAGGAGATATTTTTGGTTGTCATAAATGGAAGTCAGGGCATGCCACTGGCATCCAGCGGTCAGAGGCCAGGGATGCTGTTGAACATTCTGCAATGCGCAGAATAGTCCCACAGCAAAGAATTGTCTGACCCAAAATGTCAGCAGTGCCAAAGTTGAGAAATCCTGGAGTGACTTTATCTGACCATTTTTATCTCAAATTGATTCCCATCCCCTACAATCTTCATACCTCTAACCACAATTTGCAATTATCCTCTTATTGTTATTTACATATGTGTAAGCGCCACATACCGGGCTAGAGACAAAGCGTGTCTTGTTCAACTTTGTTGTCTCAACACATACCACTTAGTAGACACTCAATAAATATTCGTGGGAAGAAGAAGGGCAGGAAAGGCGAAGGGCATGGAGAAAGGCAGTCCAGGTTAAGCAGCACCCCCACCCTTCTGAGCCACTTTCAGGATCATGCTGACTTTCATCTTCATGTGGAAAACCTGCCATTTCACTTGGCCAGTTGCACTGATAATGTTTTATTGGAGAATGAGCCGAGTAGACTATGAAACACTTTAAAAATCAATCGTGAGGCAGGGTGGGGGGTGGGAGCATTGGCAAGAAACTGTTTACATTTCTTCAGTATTGACTTTGCTTTTGTCAAACAAGTCCTCTTGAGGATAGGGACCACGTCTATTTCAGTCCCCGCTGTAGCCCCAGCACCTTGCATAGTGCATAGCACAGAGATAGTGGGTTCCCCAAAAGTGTTTGTGAATATGTGAGTACTCCCCCCACCTGCAGGGGCGGGAGGGCTGATACCCCATCGCACCTACGTCTCTGCCAGCTCATGAACCACTTACGGAGCCAGCCTTCAGGTCAGACTCTTGCTTTTCTTCCTGTTAGTGGCCCTTAAAAGAGCATTGCCAATAAAAACTTCAGCTCTGGAAAAGAATTCTATCCTTTGTCAGCTATTTCCGACAGCCCTTGAAAGAAAAATAAATTTGGCTCCAAGTTTTCCCATGCCTGTTTATAATTCCCCACACAAAGCTCAGCTGTTTACACAATTTTGTCACCTAGAGACCCAGCTAACTCTATCTCAAAGGTAGCCTCTCCCGTCCCCACCTCATCAGCCTCCACTCCAACTTCCTCCTCCCCACTTACGTCTTTCAAGGACCCATGAGGATAAGCTGCAGGCTGTGAGGTTTCTACAGTGCACTCCTTCCTGGAATGACTCTGCCTAAATTTCACTCTTAAGCCTCAGAGACTCATGTTATCTTATTAGCAACACAAAATGGAAAAGACTGAACTCTTTCAGTTTAATCTGCTGAGTTTCCGAGGCTTCAGGGAACTCCTCCAAAAAATGTACTTAGCTTTTGTTAAAGGAAGTTAAAAAAAAAAAAAAAAAAGCCCAACATATTATTTGGCCTAAGTCTACTCATCTAATTTAGATTGTAGAAACCTATTGATTAGGTTCCCAGGCCTGTCACTTTTCCCCTATAGAGACTACAAATATCACTGCCATTAGGAAATTTTACATCATAAAACTCACTACTACGATCCCACTGTTATATTTTCCCTCTCTCTCTCCCTCTCTTTTCTCCTCTTTTACACGCACACAAAATTTGTTCTTTATTCTCATCAGCGCCATCTGGTGGTGTTTCAAGTATTCCAGTACCCTTTAAAAAACTATTAAAAAAAAAAAAAAGATTGAAGACCCCGAAGAGCACCTGAGTATGTGTCATATCTATCACAGTTAACCTATTCAAAAATGAAACTGGCCAGTCATGGTGGCTCACGCCTGTAATCCCAGCACTTTGAGAGGCCAAGGTGGGCGGATCACTTGAGGTCAGGAGTTTGAGACCAGCCTGGCCAACATGGTGAAAACCCCCATCTCTACTAAAAATGCAAAAATTCGCAGGGTGCAGTGGCAGGCACCTGTAATCCTAGCTACTCAGGAGACTGAGGCAGGAGAATCACTGGAACCCGAGAGACGGAGGTTGCAGTGAGCTGATATCACACCACGGCACTCCATCTCAAAAAAAAAGAAAAAATGAAATCAATAAATTTTGGAAAACATTTATTGATCCATTGTAAAATATAATAAGCCTATTAAATGTTTAACATAGATAACAAATTTTAATGAAAAAAATCAATATTAGTTTACATTTTTGTACTTCTCTTTAACATCTGACTTAAAAGACACCTAAATTTTCATATCTGCTTCTGTATTCAATCTGTTCCAATATCTTGTTTTAGTTGAAACATATGAAGAAAGTCTGGCCTCACACAGATATGAAGTTGGAAAAAAACGCCAGTATTTTAATAGCCTTTTAAAATCATTGTGGGTATTCTCTGATACTATTCCAAAACTCTACAAGTTATGGTGTCTTAAAAGTTAGTTGACGGCCAGGCATGGTGGCTCACGCCTGTAATCCCAGCACTTTGGGAGGCTAAGGCAGGCAGATCACAAGGTCAGGAGATTGAGACCATCCTGGCCAACATGGTGAAACCCCATCTCTACTAAAAATACAAAAATTAGCTGGGTGTGGAGTCCCAGCTACTTGGGAGGGTGAGGCAGGAGAATTGCTTGAACCTGGAGGTTGAGGTTGCAGTGAGCCGAGACCATACCACTGCATTCCAGCCTGGGCAACAGAGCAAGACTCTGTCTCAGGGGTGGTGAGGGGGAGGGAAAGTTAGTTGGAATGGGGAATCTGAAACCACATCCATGAACTTTTGGTGCTGTTATGTTAAAACCTGCTGTTCTATCTTGGACTTTGAATGCATTTTTGAATGCATGATTTTGTAATCTCATTCACTGCCATTTGGGAAATATTGGTTCCTTGAGTAATACAGATCTTCAGTGTTGACACATTTCATTATATGCCATCAAAAAAATCAAATTTACTGAAACGATTACCCATTTATTTAAAAAAATCTTTACTTTTGAAGAAACTGCCAAGGCCAGATGTGGTGAGGGCTCATGCCTGTAAATCCCAGCAGGGAAGGCTGAAGCCATGGATTGCTTGAGCCCAGGAGTTTGAGAACAGTTTAGCGAGTTCCCATTGAAAGAAAAGAAAAGAAAAAAGAAAGAACAGACTAGCAGGGCATGGTGGCTTGTGCCTGTAGTCCCTATAGTCCCAGCTACTTCAGAGGCTCAGGCAGGAGGATTGCTTCAGCCCAGGATATCAAGGCTGCAGTGAGCCATGATCATGCCTGAGAGACAGGGTACAACACTCCAGCCTG
>NW_016107369.1:8450774-8455035 GCF_001604975.1 Cebus imitator | reverse complement strand
AACACTCCAGCCTGGGAGACAGGGTACAACACTCCAGCCTGGGAGACAGGGTAAAACCCTGACAGGAAGGAAGAAAGGAGGGGAGGAAAAAGAGAGGAAGGGAAGGAAAGGGAAGGGGAGGAGGGGGGCTGCCAAGTTCATGAATTACACAAATTTTTCCAAAATTCTAATTTTCAATTGAAAGCTTGAATTTCATCGTTGGCAACAAATACAGTTGTTTTCAGTGAAGTGACAGGCTAACTTTGTTCACTTGTGAGAAAATATCTGGGAAATACTCAATCCTGAATAATCATAGTTTGCTTGACAAGTGTTCTTTCAAGTAAAAATAGTGTTTCATTTAAAAAAGAAGAAAAAAAGGCAGCTAGTTCAGCTCACATCTCAATCACATACGTGCTTTTCCTCCAGGCGACCTTGTACTTCAGTGCACAGCAGAAGTACTTGATGTGACTTCACATTAATGTTAAAAAGATATACTGAAGCAAGGGTCAAGATTTAATTAACACAGTAATGTTACTAAGTAATTACTGCTCTATCAGGAACATTCTTCAGTGAAACTGGCATTTCCATTACTTCGAGTGCCTGGTGATGGAGAATGTAAGGAGTGCTGTCCCATTTGGTGTCTCTGCCCATGCCAAGATGCCAGGAGTTAGACCTGCCGTGCTTTGGGATACAAATGTCAACACAGGAGAAAAGATAAACAATAGTTTAGTGTTATTGTGAAAATAGTTTGACCTCACATATCCCCAGGGATCGATGGGCCAAATATTGAAAACTACTGCATTTACTGGGACAAACCTCCCAAGGTGGGTTGTAGGAGGAAGGAGGGAGGGGTTGTTTTATTCTGATTTTAATATCATTTGCTCAGAAATAAGAGCAAGGAAAAGATCCCCTGGGCCTGAAATCCATCTCCTAAACCTCTCGCCCCATGTGTTATTATCCATTCCCTTTCTGTTTCCCCATAGAATGTGTCCTGAGAGACATTTTTTTCCTCACCCCAGGGCAAACTAAATAGCACGGGCAGAACCACCCACTTCATCTCCCGCCTGTGTAAAAATTAATCTTTTTTTCTCTACCGGTTATTTCCTAACACTAGTGCTTATGATAAAGAAAAGGCTTCAAGAACAAAGTGCTCTGTGAGATAAGGAACGCAAGATAAGTGAGCTGGCAGAGGATAAAATCCCCTTCACGTGCTGCACCCAACACCTGGCTTCCCCATTACCACCACCTCCTGGGACTATTTAAATCTTACTCATCTTCCAGGTCTCAACTCACACAGTGCTTCTCACCTCTTCTCTGCCTATGTGCGCCTGTCTCTCTCCTCCTCACCATATAGGAAATATAGACATGGACAAAGACAGAGACAGACATAGACAGATAGATACTGAAACAGAGATTATCACAGTGCTTTAATTGTCGGCTTAACCTGATTTTCCCCACTAGATGGCAAATTCCAAAAAAGTGGCAGTTATTTTCTGTTTCATTCGCCCTCAGGGGTTTTAAAACCCAGAGACGATGTGTTTGAGCATGAGTTAAATATTTGCTTTTGATAAATGCCTTTCCACACAGCGCCATCCCCCACTGCATCTCACTGTCTTAAGAGTGCCTCACTCGTTGACCTGCCTGGTCCTACACGGAACCGGAATGTGCCAGTCACAGGGTAACTGGGACCAGGGTAGGCTCTCGATAACCATCTGTCAGAGGATCGGAGGGATGAGTCTTTTCTTTCCAGGTTGGGTAAAGCACAGAACTAGGTGAGAATTGGTGCTACTTTATCAGGCCACTACTCACTAGCCCTCCATCTGCAGGACACCCCTCCATCTGAAGGTGTCCCATGGTGCTTGGTACGCTTCTCCACTGCATCCTAGCATGTCCAGTCTCACCAAGGAGACTGTCATTCTCTAGAGGATGAAATGTGCCTCTATTCTTCTTTCCCATCTTGTCTTGTCTCCTTCAATTTTTTTTTTTTTTTTTGAGATGGAGTCTCACTCTGTCGCCCAGGCCATAGTGCAGTGGTGCCATTTCAGCTCACTGCAACCTCTGCCTCCCCGGTTCAAGCAATTCTTCTGTCTCAGCCTCCCAAGTAGCTGGGACTACAGATGTGTACTGCCATGCCCAGCTAATTTTTGTATTTTTAGTAGAGACAGGGTTTCACCATGTTGGCCNACCATGTTGGCCAGGCTGGTCTCGAACTCCTGACCTCAGGTGATCCACCCACCTTGGCCTCCCAAAGTGCTGGGATTACAGGCATGAGCCACCACACCCAGGCTGACCACTTAATTTGGTGACCACCTAAAGGTTGCAGTCTTCTTAGACACCTGGGTAGTTAGCCAGAAAGTCAGTTCATAAAGAGGATAATACACTGTCAAGCAGGAGGCCTACATTCCTGGAAAATCAAGTGTTTCAGGAAGCAGAGAAGTGTCGAGTCTTAGGGGTGGGGAAGGACTGGAGGCAGGGAAATTGTAATGGGCGTTTGGGAAGGTAGACTGGGGCCAGATCGGGTGGGGTCCTTAAGGCCGTGCTCAAGAATGTTGGATCCTTTCCTGCAGACATTGCATGTGGCATGATCCAACCTGTGTTTCATGAGCACATTTCCTAGGGCTGATCTTTCTCAAGCCTCCCCATTGTCCTTCCATCACAAAGAAGCATCCGGTGTCTCCCACTGAGACCCCACACCAGGCTCTCCTGGTTGGATGGCAGCAGTGTGATCAGTGACTGAGAAGAGCAGGGGGCAGGGTGGCGGACCCTACCCTCACCTCCACCCCACCCCCTTATGGCAAAACATGTTCTCCAGCTTGAGCTAGTTGGACTAGATAGGGTGGGGATCGAGGGCTCAGAGGATTAGGACATCAGCCACAGCCTTGAATGAAGAACATTCCACAGGCGAGTAAACAGGGTGTGGTGGACCTAGGCCCAGCACAGCTCCTTCCACAGAGGGGTGTGCACTTGTATTGTGGGAACATGCTGCTTGCCTGTGCAGGGACCTGACATCCCTCACTACCTGTGCCCCTAGGAGACTCCCACAGCACCTTCTTAGAATGTTCTGTGTTCATGTGCTCTCACTGGATTCCGCTAGCAGTCTGCAGGTGCTCGCCATTCCAGCACCATCTCTCCACTAGAGGAAAGGGGTGAAGAAAGGGGTGAGGTGGCCAGGAAGTTGGCCCCAGTTCTACCTTCCATCAGCAGGGCTTCTGGAATCACCTTGTCATACTGCTCAGGGCAGGGGACAGCCTTGAAGCCAGTGGCCTGGGCCTCTGGAACATCTGCAAAGGAACATGGTTAGGATGGGAAAGCATCTTCAAACTACTTCATTTGTCATTGTTTTGCTGAATGGAAAAGTAACCTATGTTCATTTTTTTAAAGTTTAATAAATTCTAAAAGAACATTTTAAAATCATCTATGATATCTCCCCACAAAGATAACTTTCTTCCAGTCTTTTTCCTGTGCCTATCAGATGTGTATTTTCTTAAATATAAATAGATTTTCTGTATATAATGGGGATCTAATTGCTTTTGAAATGTTTTGTAACCTACCATTTAGGTTATCATGAGCATTTTCACATTTTCTTAATTATTCATGAGTAATATAACTTCATGAATAACCTATTCATGAATAATCTAATGGCCACATAATATTTCACATGGTCCATAAAACCAGAGCTAGGAACCCAGGGTGAGGTATCACAAGGTTCACTTTTTTAAAAATGTAGAGACAGAATTGTGCTGCCTGAGAGGAGAGGGAGCATCTCACCATCTCCTGCCTTGGTGCCCTTGGTTCTTTAGGACTCAGCTCAGGTTCTGTTTCCTCCATGAAGTGAAGCCCCAGCTCAGTCTAAACCCAGTCCACAGTGCTCCTTTAGCACCCCATCATGACACTGACTCCCTTATTTTAAAGATTTCTTCATATTTTGGTCTCTCCCACCAGACCATATCGTCTTTGAGAACTGCCTAAAGAAGCTGCCAATCTCTGGTGTCCAGCTGGTACCTGGCACAGAAGGGTACTCAAAAAATGCCTTAAAAAGAAGCAGTTTAGTGCCAGGCATGGTGGCTCAAGCCTGTAATCCCAGCACTTTGGGAGGCCGAGGCGGGCAGATCACAAGGTCAAGAGATCGAGACCATCCTGGTCAACATGGTGAAACCATGTCTGTACTAAAAATACAAAACATTAGTTGGGCATGGTGGTGCGTGCCTGTAATCCCAGCTACTCAGGAGGTTGAGGCAGGAGAATTGCCTGAACCCAGGAGGTGGAGGTTGCGGTGAGCCAA
>NW_016107369.1:8412417-8450764 GCF_001604975.1 Cebus imitator | reverse complement strand
AAAAAAAAAAAAAAAAAAAAAAAAAAGCAGTTTAAGTACCCCCTGTTGTCGGGCATTTAGACGGTTTTGTAATTTGTAAAGAGAGCCTTCTTGCTCTCACTGTCTCAGATTCTATGTTGCTGGGTAAGGAAGAGGGTGGAAGAAGACCCAGATTCTTATTTGGGTCATTTGTAGTCTCTTGAGTGCTCCTGTAAATAACATTGGGATGACTTATAAATCTATAAATCTTTGCCTGCATCCAACTCCATCTTACGATACAAACGCAGATGCCAGAATCAGACAAATCTCAACTTCACTATTAGCCAATTGTGTGGTCTTGGGCATGTTACTCAACCCTCTGGCCCTTTCTTCAATGTAAAATGGAGATAATTACAGACCTACTCTTTTTTTTTTTTTAAATAAATTTTTTTTTTATATATAAAGACGGGGTTTCACCATGTTGGTCAGGCTGGTCTTGAGCACCCGACCTCAGGTGATCCGCCCGCCTTGGCCTCCAAAGTGCTTGGATTACAAGCGTGAGCCACTACACCCGGCCATAACAGACCTACTCTTAAAGATGTTGAAATATTGTAAATGAGATAACATAGGTTGTAGTGCAATGGTTGGCACATTGAAAGTTTTTATTACTATTGAGTAGTAATGGGATTACTAGGCCTGTGTTATAGTTCTTAATACCATATGGCCAAGCTGCTTTCCAGAAACATGTAGCAATTTGTATACATGTTAACAGTATATGCTGCCTGGCCGGGTGACGTGGCTCATGTCTGCAATCCCAGCACTTTGGGAGGCTAAGGTGGGGAGATCACCTGAGGTCAGGAGTTTGAGACCAGCCTGGCCAACATGGTGAAACCCATGTCTCCTAAAAATACAAAGTAGCTGGGCATGGTGGCATGTGCCTGTAATCCCAGCTACTGGGGAGGCTGAGGCATGAGAATCACTTGAACCCAGGAAGTGGAGCTTGTAGTGAGCCAAGATCTTGCCATTCCACTCCAGCCTGGGCAACAGAGACTCTGCCTCAACAAAACAAAACAAAAACAGTATATGGCACCTTTCCATATGGCACCAGTGAGGAGATTGGTCAATTTTTCATCTTTGCCCAGTCGGCTTATCTGGATCCTGGTCAAACTAACCTGAAGGCTCAGCAGAATCTCAGCTTTGCTCTCACAATCCAAGCATCCAACACAGAACCTCACCTCAGAGTCACCCTTCCCCAGGTGTCAGAGAAAAGAGCAAAGAGGTCAGAGAGAAATGAAAAGTTAAAGCATTCATGCATGAGAGTGTCTGAATATTTAAGTTCAGAAGTCATTTTTTCCACCTGTAGCTGAATGATGAACTAGAGGATTCACACTGTGAAGAATGGCCACAAACAAGATTTATCTTGTCTGCTTTATCCTCATCCCCACCTAGCACAAAATCATGGGAAGTGAGGGCACAAAGGCTGCTTTGTGATCAGCTTGCTCCAGAAGAGGCCCAGAGAGGTTAAGTTGCTTGCCAAGGTCACACAGCTGACGAGTGCCATCAAGAGCATCAGAGCCACAAGGAATCTGTGACTCATAGCCAGTAAATCTTATTCACGTCTACAACTCCATGTGTTTGTCTTCTTAGCTCCATTTACAACTTCACCAGGAATGTCAGCATGGTTAGTGGTAGGGAGTAGGAGACAGCACGCACTCACAAGTGGCTCTGAAAGCCAAAATCCACGAGCTGTGTGGAAGTCAACTGTGAGCAGAGATTGCACTGTTCGGCACTGTCATTCACAAAGGCCCCCATGGTCCTGCTGGAGGCTCATAGACCCTCAGAGAGGCTTCTCACTCACCTCCTTTCTGCAGCATTTCCATCTTTCTCCAGTTATTTTTTTCCTACATATGAAAACCCCCTGGAAACAGTCCAGTTACTTGAGCATTCAGTTTAATTAAAAAGAAAAAAGCAGCTGGTCGTGGTGGCACGTGCCTGTAGTCCCAGCTACTCGGGAGGCTGAGGTGGGAGGATCACTTGAGCCCAGGAGTTCTGGGCTGTAGTGCGTTATGCTGATCGGGTGTCCACACCAAGTTCAGTATCAATATGGTGACCTCCCAGGAGCAGGGGACTACCAGGTTGCCTAAGGAGGGGTGAAGCGGCCCAGGTCAGAAACGGAGCAAGTCAAAAAACTCCCATGCTGACCACCAGTGGGATCGTGCCAATGAACAGTCACTGCACTCCAGCCTGGGCAATATAGCAAGACCCCGTCTCTGAAAAAAAGAAAAGAAAAAAACAGCCGGGCACAGTGGTTCATGCCTGTAATCCCAGCACTTTGGGAGGCCAATGCAGGTGGATCATCTGAGGTCAGGAGTTCAAGACAAGCCTGGCCAACATGATGGAACCCTGTCTCTACTAAAAAAAACAAAACAAAACATTAGCCAGGTGTGGTGACAAGTGCCTGTAATCCCAGCTACTCGGGAGGCTGAGGCAGGAGAATTGCTGGAACCCGGGAGGCAGAGGTTGCAGCAAGTCGAGGCCGTGCCACCACACTCCAGCCTGGGCAATAAGAGTGAAAGAAAAGAAAGAGGGAGGGACAGAGGGAGAAAAGGAAGGAAGGAAGGAAAGAAGGGAGGGAGGGAAGGAAAAAGAAAGAAGCAAAGAAAGAAAGAGAGCGAAAAGGATGAGTTTATGAAGAACCACAGCAAACCAGAAGGAATCGTTATAACAGTTTTATTCAAGTCTCTGTGTGCTCTGGCATTGGGACCAGGCTGAGATCGGCATTACACTGTAATACAATAAGAGGTTTAGCCACTGGACCAAGCCTGCTTGGCATCCCTAGTTAACAATTTACAGTACCGTGAAAGAAAAAAAAAAAAAAAAGCCAAAGGAAAGAATCTGATAAGTTTCCTTCAGGACTTTTTCATCTTTAAATATTGTTGACAACATACAATAACTTAAATCCCAAAGCAAAATGGGAATTCAAGGACACGGGGCAGGACACGTGGGCAAGACACTGGAGCAGAGGAGGTCTAGGGATAAAAACTCGTAGCTAATTACAGAGGAACCAAACAAACACGTACGTGAACTTTCACTTCACCTAGACTTAAAAGCCCTAAGGGGGAGGAAAATCCCAAAGAAAGCTTTTCTGTGAACTAAGTAAAACCCATCTCCAACTCCTTTCCTTAATCCTCTAAAAGATTGCCTTAGACTATAAGATATCTGGGGGTCGGGGGTGGGGGAGTGGTTGTGAGTCAATGTGCAGGATAAGTAGTGAGGGAAATCAGACAAGAAAATGAGCAAGTTCATCACCTCCCTTCTTTGCCACAACTGGTTATCAAGGGCATGTGGCTCAATGTGCCAGAAAGGCAAAAGCCTGACTTCAAACGCCCAGGGAGGAGACACGAGCTACAGTAAGGCTTCCAAGCTCAAGAGACTAGGAGAAAAGTGAGAAGCTGGAATGAAGAGCCACAGTGGGGCACCTGCGGGCTGGAAACAGGAGAGAGAGGCTCACAGCCTTCAGTGGTGTTTGGAGAAGAGCTACAGAATTGGTATGTCCAACTCCCGTGTGCTTCAAACCCCTGGAGTCACTGGAGAGGCAACAGGGAGAGGAAGGCAGCCAGCAGCATCGAGGATGTCAGCTGAGACCTGCACTCCAGCCTGGGTGCAAGTCCAATCACAGGCAGACGACAAGCGAGCCAAGGACACAATTCCTCCTTGGGCAAAGGGCAATCTCAAAACCTAGGTGGACCTGAGCTAGGCCAACTTTATCTCAGAGCGCCTTAGCAGTGGCTTAGAAATGTGCTCAGAGGAAAAACAGAGATGGCTTTGGGACAAAGCAGATCAGCAACTTGCTTCCTCGCTGTGTGACCCTGGGCAAATCACACAACTATCAGAGCCTCAGTTTCCACATCCTTAGATGGGGGTAAATCCATCTCCCAGAATTATTGTAAGGAGTCAAAAATTATATATATATATATATATATATATATATATATACACATATGAATTGCTAGAATAACACTCCCCACATGGAAAAAGTTTAATGATTTCTTATCATTTATTACTAGTCTCCATACCTAGGCCGGGATACATCTATGCCTCACTCTGATGGTGATGAAGAAAAGAGCTACAGCCAGCATGGCTTCTGAACTGGAGGTAGAGAGAAATGATGAGGACGAAATAAAGATGACAGAGGATGATGAGGGTGGTGGAAATGATACTAGCAGAGGATGTGACGAGCCAAATTCTGAAGACTCATTGTGTAGGCACAGAGCTAGGGAGAGTGGCTCCTGGCATGCCAGGGAGTGAAAAAGCCTCCATTCGCTTCAGTCTCTTCTGAAATCTGGAAGAGAGAATGAATGAAGTTTATTCACTTCTCCTAGAATTCAAAGATGTTCCAAAGAGGTTTAAGATGAGAATCTAAAGGGGCCTCTCTGCCCTAATCACTTCCCTTCTCCGCAGAGTGCACACACTCCCACAAGTGTCCTCAGGGCTGCAAAGAGCCGGAAAGGCAGGCAGAGAACACCAAGGAAATGTCACACCCAGGTGTAGATCCAAAGTTAAAAACTCCCAGATGTTTCCCTGCTATAAGTCTACACTCCTATTTAAACTCCAGCACTCCCAGAGAGCTGCTGTCTCACTCAGGACTTGAGGGGAAGGGTAAGAAAAAAACATGAAACCTATTTCACAGTGGTACTTAAGTCCCTCTCACAGGTCCAGGTGAGGGGCAGGCAGAACTGGGTCTAGAGTAGAGTGAGGCCCTCGCCTTTGGTGCAAAATATAAGGGGGCACCAAAAAAAGCAAAAGAACTTCACTAATCATGATAAATCATATTGCAATGCAATTTTTTTAAAAAATCAGAGTTATTGAAAAATTCCATGATGAATGCAGTATCAAAATTTTCAGTCAGGCTTTGTCTGGGTAGGTGTCCAGGTGTGAAGGATCTCAGGAACGGCGGCATACTACTTCAGAAACCTAGCCTTGGACTTTGTGAGCACAGGGCAAGGAACACCATGTCCCTGGGACCTTCGCTCCCCAGGGCTCCGCTTGTGGCTACTCTGACCTCTGGGTTCAGAATGCCCACACACCTACCCTACATGTCCCACTAGCAGAGGCCTGTCTGTGCACACCTGGAATTGTATTCTGGTGTCCCATCCTGAGACACCTAACTAGTTAGACACCTATCATGTCCACACCTGCCAATCAGCCTAGTAAAACTAGGTGGTGAGTGCTTTCAAGGAGGGCAGGTCAGACAAGACAGGTAGGAAGATGGGTCGGGGAAAGGCGGGTCTGTTTCCAAGGGTTAACAAAGACGTGTGGAAAAGCTCAGCTCCCATAACCAGCTGGCCCCCAGGGCTCTTCTCTTTCCAGCTCAAGGCCCAAAGCAGGCTTGCAGGGGTTGGGGAACCACAGGCAGTAAGAATCAGGAAGGACCAGTCCTACTGGCTCCTGATCACAGAGTGAGCCCAACATGCTGCCGCGCAAAGCCAGGGTTCCCTGAACAGCCTAGGGAGGCCAAGGTAGTTTCAGGGCCCAAGAAGGGAAAAGGATGAGGAAGGGTGTGGATATGACCATCAATATCTCATCAGGACAAAATGAGAAACAGCAGTTTGAGAGGAAGTCTGTAAGAGACTCACCTGGCCTGCATAGCCAACTGGAAGTCCCGGGCTGGGTCATGCTAATTAGGCACCTAAACCCTGTTACTTAGCCTTAATCAGCAGGATTTCCACTTCCTCCTCCTGCCATCCAGGTAGGAATACCAGGGGAAAGCCCAGGACTGAGGTCCTCCCCAGAAATAGCAATGGGTTTTCCTTTCATATGTGAATTTTCATTAATATGAATTCCTAGTCTAGGAATATGCTGATCTGAAAGAAGAGATGCATTGGGTAATGTGTTTCTAACAATAGCATACCTTGACAAAGACAAGTCATTCTCAGACCTAAAGCCAAAGAGAGAGGCAGGTACCTTAGGTTAATCCATACGAAACAGCTGATATTCGACGGTTTTTAACATAAAACTGTACATATATTTCATACACACGCACACTTCTCTGCACAAGGGAAGCCATCTAGCAAGGCTGCAGTTTCTGTGCAGGTCTCAGGGCTCCAGGACCATACATTTTAAAGTTAGAAGGGCTTCGGGAGGGAAAGTAGATAGTATCGTCCCCAGCTCACAGAAGGCTTTTAAAGTCCAGAGAGAGAAAAAGATGTGCAAATTCACACACCCAGGAAGCAGGCAGCTCTAATCACCAGGTTCCTGCCAGCACGGTTTCCAACCCAAGGTGTGCCTTCACAGCCATCCAGTCTTCAGTGCCTTCTGCTCTTTGCTTTGTTAAAAGTGAGCTGGATGAGTTAGGATGGTTAGGGAGGTGTTTCCTTCACACAGGGGAAGGAGAAGGCAGGGAGGACTCCAATGCGGAGACCACAGAGGCAAAACAGTTCCTGAAAAGTCAGGTCTAGATGTCCTAGGGGTATCTAGGACATCTAGATGTTGCTCATTGTGTCTCTGAGCAACAGCAGCCTGAGGGAAAGGGGTCTTAGTGACCATGACATATGTCCCAAGGACAAGGGGACCCTTTTCCAAAGATTCTTCCAGGAATTGGGATGATTCCAGGCTCTAAACAAATCAGACTGATGACCCCAAGAAATCAGAGACAGCCAACTGTCACTCTGACATTGCTACCAACCTTCCTCTCCCATTTCCTTCTCTGTAAGACACAAATGGTGAGGATGACATTGGCAGACTGTGTCCGACAAGTTAAGTGGGGGAATCAGGAAGGAATGCTTGTCAACACCAGGTGCTACATAAATGCAGCAGAAGGGCATGGGCCTGATGGGCCCCCATTAGTCATGCTCAGCCACCTCCAAATCACTCCTCTTCCAGAAGCCAAAGGACAAAAGGCAAGTTTCCTCCAGGCAAAGGTCTCAACTTCAGCAACTCACCCTGTAGAGATGAAGCAAGCTCCCTCTAGGAGCTGGCAAGGAGCTGCGGTGCTTCACTGACCTTCTCTGATACATACACCCAACGCCCTTGAGAGGGAAGGATGTGATGACTGCTTTTAAAGGAAGGAAATCTGAGAGGGGCTAAAGAGACAAGCCTATGGCCACACAGCAAAAGCAGAATGGGGAATGCAGCCAACCTGTTCAGTTCTCAGAGCCCGGTGGCCCCACTCAGCAATTAGTCCAAGCCACTTTTTAATTTCTCTTCACTTGAATTTTCATCTTTAAGCATTTCTGCTTCTCTACTAGCAAGTGTATCAAATGTACAGGGAAAATGATGTCATTTTGCAAAGGTCAGGAGGAAAAGTCAGCACTATTCTGAGTTGTCCCAAATGTAAGATACCATTGTTGCTATTATTGTTACCAGAAGACCCTAGGGATGCCACAGGATGCCAAGTGAAGGGTATCCACCAAAGCCTCTCAGAAATAACATCCAGATAACTGAGGTATCTACTCAACCTCCTGGCAGCAGTCTGGATCCCCAAGGGGGTCCCCAAGGGATAATCCGAATCAGTGGTAGGAGCTGAAGGATCCAAGGAGCAGGGGCAGAGAGCAGTATCTGTTCCTATCACCATATTCCATGTAGTGAGCACCTTCCAAGAGCAGAAGGAATATGTCTTTGTGCAAATGGAAGGCAGGGGAAGCCAGGGCCAGCTACTGCCACTCAAGTGGCTTCATCCACAGCTCCAGGGCCTGCTCCTGACAAGGACCACAGAGCATGGGAACCCTAGTGAGTAGAAAGCCACTGAGACCTGCTGCTATACAGATCCTCAGCCTGTCTCCAGCCTTGCCCCACAGAGAGAGGGCGGCAGTCAGGGGCACATCAGAGGCCAGGTGTGTAGGAGTTGCGAGATGGTAACTGTTCCCTCTTCGTGGATGCTCACAGCAGCATCATTAGATAACCCTGCTTTTGCTTCTTTCAGGTACCATTATTTCCTTAGCAAAGCCCCAGGCTTCCTTTGTCTTTCCCCACAGTGGACAAGTAAGGATGGCATTCAACCTCTCACTCGATGGCGGGTGGCCATCATTCAATCTACACTACATCAGTTACCTACATCTTTCCAGGAAAGATGGCTGCAACCTAACACAATGGCAAAAGTTAAAAACGAGCAAAGGAAAAATCTCTGCCTCAGACCATAAAGCACTGTGTACAGCCAGCATGGTTTGGAGGGCCACAAGAGGGCTATTTAGTGGAGCCTAGTATAGACAGATGTGTTCGTGGCTTAGACTGGGATTATGGAGGGCCCAGGGGAAGGAGGGCACAAAACAGACTTTTTATGTTCTTCTCCCCATCAAGACTTAAGAAGGATCACTAGGTTGGCTAGAACTTCTGGTAAAATTCACATTTTTCCCTCCTAGCCCAGGAGTAGGAGAATGGGGGCAAAAAACAATCCTTTGCATCTTGGTTTCACTGAACAAAGAGAAGGACACAGAGGAGAAGCGGTAACAAAACCTTGGCCAACAAAACCAGTAGCGCCTCCCCGTCCAAGACTTGGTAGGCCCCTTGAACCAAAGTGCTAATGAGCTCATAAAGCAAGGAACAATGAAAACCAAGGTCACCCCTTTCATCAACCCCAAGGCAGGACATCTCTCCTAGTTATAGAGAAAGCGCAGCGACCGATTCATCACGGTTGCCAGCTGCACATCCAGGCAGCAAATGCAAGGAACCTGCTGAGTGACCTCCAACGTTGCCAGAGAAATACTCCAAGACAAAAGACAGTGGAGCAGCATTCAGAGAGTCTCCAGGGAAGACGGGAATGACCTTGAGACTCTACTCCCAATCAAGTCATCATTCCCACATAAAAACAACTGTTCATACGTAACACAAGAGGCCTCAGAGTAGTGGCATGGTGAGGACATCCGTGAGAAAGCTTTAGAGGAAGCTCAACTTTCAAGTTAAGGAAACAACTTCCAGAAACGTCAGGGTTGTCTTCTGCTATCCTTCCTACCCAGCTCATGTCCAGAGCCCAGCACAGGCCTTGGTCAGTTTCCAGTATGAGGGACCTAGAGGTGATCGTATATCAGTGGCTCCCTGGGCACCCTATAAATAGCACTTTGCCACATGCATTTACAGAAGGTACTCCTGCTGGCTCCATTTCACTTCAAGGGCATCACAACATGGACGGCCCAATTGAGAGTGAATTCCCAACTCTCAGTGCCCAGGGCCCACCTTCGTATGTTATTCTGGGGCACTGCGTGATATCTACTAACCAAACACATAACCGAAAGCCCACAAACTCCAGGGATTAGAGTGAAGACCAAAGGAAGGGAATAACACATAGTTTAGACAAAAAAAGGAACAGGAATTTTGTTTCTGACTTAGAACTGGCACCAGTGAGTGAGTCCCCCAAGAAACTAGTCCTGGGATGAGCATATGATTGCATCTGAACCTGGTCTGACCAGATCCTGACCCCAAGCAGGTAAATGGGTACCTTCAACAGTTGCTGGTTTGCCCTTTGAGTGTTTCCAAAAAGAATAAGGACATGCTCCATTAACCTTTTCACTGCAACTTCACTGTATTTTTCCCAACACCCCCATCCCCCTGTTCTCACTGGGGCAGTTCCCCTTTCCACCTGTGGGCTCACATAAATAGGTAGGGCACCTGAAATGCAGATATGTAGTGCCAGGTCTATCAAGCCCTATGACCCCACACTGGGCCACCTCGCTTTCAGTCTTCCAGCTAGCATGAAAAGGCTTAGGACACAGAAAAGCTCCCATCTCGAACCAAGCCAGATTCCGATTGCTGGGTGTTGGGGGAGAGCGGAGGAGGAGCAAAATCAATCACAGAACATTCAATACTGGTGTTTGGGAAGCCGAACTCAGGGCTAACAAAGGGACCCCAGGACAGCTCTTTGCACACCTAGCTGGCTGAGGAGAGGGAGCAGCAGACAGATTTGGCTGAGTGACTCTGCAGGGTCACTCTAAAGGCAAGGAAGACTGTGGAGGGTGGGGGACATGCATGCACCCCTCCCTCCCCTACACAGCCAGAACTGATGGCCACAGCCCCTCCAGTGGACATGGGCAGAAAGACCCTGCAGGGCAGGAGACCCTCCGAAGTGGCCCTGTCCCTTCCATCTTCAAAGTGCATTATCAGTGCAAGAAGTAGGGCTGGATCTCAGGGGGTCCAATACTGAGAAAGGGCTATGCCCGCCAGCTCCCCCCGTCTCCTCCGGCTGTCCCCCTTGCCCACCCTGATCCTTTTCATGCTAAGACCAGAACTCCTGCTGGATCTCGTAAGGGGCAGGCCTGTGTGTGTTCAGTTCCGCTCTGCATAGCGGCACAGTGCTGTCCTGACTCTGCCCCTCTGCGTCCAGGTCCAGGAGCGTCCGCTCGGCAGGGGGCAGTGGCCCCGCCTGGAACGGGAGCAGGGCTGGAAGTCCAGGCCGCTCCTCCACAGTGCTGCTACTGCTAGCAAAGCAGGAGTCCAGGTTGCTGGGTGTCTCTGTGCTGGAGCTGTTGGCTGGGGAGGTGCTGCGGGCGTGGCTGGGGGACACAAACCACCAAGGGTCCAGCCGTTGCCGGTTGGCAGAAGGGCGCGGCCGAGGCAGAAACTCCAGAGTCTTGGGTCTCTCCAAGGTAGAGTCCTGCTGAGTGTTCCAGCGCCTTGGAGTTGGGGGGAAGACCACATTGGGGTCAGGGAGACGGGGGAATTCACCTGGGTCTCGGCTGGGACTGGGGGTTTTCAACATTCCTGGTCAAAAAAAGGCAAAGGGAGAGGCATCAGAAGATGCACCATATTTTCAGGCTAGATATCCACTACTCCCCCACAGCACTACCAAACCCCTATGCGCTCAGGAGAACATGAATCAGCAAACATTTGTGGAGCATCTACTATGTGCCATGCAGTGGGCTGGGAGGTACTGGGGACACAATAGTGTCATGTGTCACAAAAGAAGGCCCGGATCCCTATATCTGGTAAGAATAATAGGATATATGGGGGTCTTATCTGTAATGAAATAATTTAAGGCAGATGTTGGCAAATGACACACAAGCTGGCCACCTGTGTTTATAAATGAAGTTTTAGATGGGGTATAGTGGCACATGCCTCTAATCCTAGCACTTTGGGAGGCCAAGGCAGGAGGATCACTTAAGCCCATGAGTTCAAGACCACCTTGGGCAACATGGTGAAACTCCATCTCTACAAACATTTTTTGCAAAATTAGCTGGGCATGGTGATGCATGCCTGTAGTCCCAGCTACTTCGGAGGCTGAAGCAAGAGGATGCTTGAGCCCAGGAGGTCAAGGCTACAGTGAGCTATGATCATGCCACTGCACTCCAGCCTGGGTGACAGAGTGAGACTTTGTTTGAAAAAAATGAAAACAATAAAATTGTATTGCAACACAGCCACATCCAGTGTCTGCTTTCCCACTACAGCAGCATTGTTGAGTAGTTACAACAGAACCTGTATGGCCTCCAAAGCCTAAAATATTTACTGTCTGGCCCTTCACCAAAAAAAGCTTGCTGACCCCTGACTTAAGGGCTCATCTCTTTGTTCATTCATGGTATAAACATGTGACGGGAACAGAGCTAGGTATCAGAAGTCCAAAGGTGAGTCACGGAGGGTTTCTGTTCCCAAAGAGGTCACATATCTGAGCATAACCAAAGAACAGGAGGGCAGGTCATGCCAATGGTTAAATACAATTGTTGTTGACACTTAAATCTCATTGAAAGGATACTATTATCCCCTCTTTCCCTACTGGATTAGAGGCTGTTTCCAAGACAGACTTAGGTCTCCCAGGGAGCAAGAGATGGTGACAAGAAAGACCAGGGATGAGTGTGTGTGCCGAGGTGTCAGGTCTCAAGTGGAGAGGACAGGCATATGCACAGGAATAGCAATTTACCTGGACACATCTCCAAACCTGAAGAGGAAGGTATGAGTCAGGGGTGAGTGCTGAAAGGTGTGATGAATAGGTGGAAGCCTGCCTTCTGAGTGTGTGAACTAATGCTATAATAAGAGGCAAAATCCCAGCTATGTGGCAGAACATACCCTTCCCAGCTACAGTGCAAGATTCCTTCCTGGTAAATGCATCATCCTCCTCAAGGAAAAACTAGACTCCTGCCCTTCCTGTGCCCTGAAAACACTACCCTACCCTAAGACTCAGGGCCTGGACATTCCAAAGGAGTCCCAGGTCTTCTGATTCTTCCTGCCTGTCTTCTCTCAATTCTCAGGGAAGACCCCCTGAGGCACAGGTCAGAGAGAAGACAGCCAGCCCTGGCCACCTCCCTGATCCCAAAACCACATTTCTTAATTGGCTGAGTAAGAGGAGGGAAGATGTTCACTCAAATCCAGAGGTGGAAAGAGAAAATGAGGCCTGCAAACGGAGACGTACAAAGAGAAGAAAGAGAAAACAGGAAGAATTCTCACCTGCTCCAGGACTGGGGCTCAACCCATTGCTGGAGGGGCTCCTGCTGGCTAGGAGGGCCACTGGCTTAAGGGCCCCATCAGAAGGAGTCCGCCGGTGACTGCTGGGCTGCGAGGGGGCGGTGAGGGTGACATGGGTGGGAGTCAGAGATTGGTTAGGATCTTGTTTGAAGCGCTCCACTCGGACATTGACCAGGGGGTTGTGGGTACACGGGGTCAGGGGAGGGGCCTCTACTGGGCTGACTGGCATCTCATACACGACGATTTCATCGCTGTCGGAGCGCAGCAGGGAGCGTGTGGAGTTGCATTCGGAGATGGAGGAGAGGGAGAGCAGCGTCAGGGAGGCAGAGGGGTCTCCTAGCAACAGCATGGGTTCTTCCTTCTTGAAGAGTTTTCGGGATGGGGGGCTGGTGCTCCGACGAGGACGGCTGGACCTCTGAAAAAGACCCTCCCGTCTTTTCTTCTCCTCCCGGGCTGGTGGCTCAGGCTCCTCCACAGGAAGCAGCTGGCACTTGCCAGCTTCCAGCAAGTCAAACCCTAGGCCTGTGGCTGCCAGAACGGCTCCACAGCCGAGCAGAGCCACCTCGCAGCGGCGGTGGTGAGCACCACCCCGCTTGAGGCTGTTGGTTGGTGTCAGCTGAGGGGTACTGGTGGCCGAGTTGACTGGGGTGGGCTCCTCATGGATTCCATCACTGGAGGGGCCATCCCCATCCTCTCCACGAGGGAATGGGATACAGAGGTAGGACTGGTTGGGTGAATGCTGTAGACGACTGTCTTCACTCCCTGGGCCTTCACTGTCCTCATCCTCTGTGAAGATGACAGGGGTGGGAGAGAAACAGGAAATGCAAATGAAGTGGCAGGTATAAGAATCTGGTCCTTTCCCCTAACCCAGGCCTCCTGTCTCAGTGTCAGGGACACAAAGGTCCAGTGGTGTGATGAGCAGGACATGGAAGTGAACACTGAATCAAGAGGACTTTATCCACCCCCCAACATAGGGAAACCACTCTCCATTCCAGAGCCCATTTCCTTATGAGCAGAAAAGAAGATCCGTTAATTGGCTGCTTCTTTCATAAGGGACCTGTGATGGTCACTTGGGTATCCACTTGACTGGACTGAGGGATGCCTACATGGCTGGTGAAGTACTGCTGCTGGGTGTGTCTGTGAGGCTGTTTCCAGGGGAGACTGAGAAGTGAGTCAGGGGGTAGGGAGAGGAAGACCCACCTTCAATGTCGGTGGGCACCACCCAAGTGGCTGCCAGCAAGGCGAGAACAAAGCGGGCGGGAAAAGGGGGATGCTGAGCTTGCTTAGCTTCTTCTCTCTCTTTCTACCTTCTGGAGAGGGGCACTTTTTCTCCTCCTGCCCTTGGGCATAGAGTCCAGGTTCTTCAGCCTCTGGACTCTCAGACTTGTACCAGAGGTCTTTCAGGGGCTCTCAGGCCTCAGACTGGGGGGGTTTCCCTGCTGGTTTCCCTGGTGTTAAGGCTTTTGAACTGGGACTGTGCCACTCTACTGCCTTCCCTGGGAGCGGCACTACAGGCTTTTCCCATTCTCCAGCTTGCCGATGGCCTATCATGGGACTTGGCCTTTTTAACTGTGTGAGCCAATTCTCCCTAATAAAGTTCCTTTTGGTTCCTATTGGGTCTCTCCCTCTGGAGAACCCTAATACCGGGCCCTTAACACAAAGTGCAGTATGAGCTTCTAGAACACTGAACATTCTAGAACAGAAACATTCCCAAAGTTTTCGTACCTTAAAATTAAAAGGGCCTCTGGATTTCTAGAACAATGGCCTAGCAAGTTGTCTTAGGACCAGCCTCCTGAAAGGATTAGAATCCCTAGTGCAGAACAAACCTACTCTATTGAGTGATGTATTATGACCTTGGAAATCTACAGAGACAGCACTGTCTGAGAAACAGCGTGGAGAAGCACCTCCCCATTCAGTCATCACAGGGCAACAGGGGAAGAGCTTCCTGGGAGGAAGGCTGCAGTGTCCTTACTGCCATCCCCCACTTTGTGGACTTGCCACACTGGGGAACTAAACCCAGATACGGTAAATGGCTGACATAAGGCCTCACCCTTCTTCATTGCTCTAAGAAGACTACCACTGGTCCCTTGGGATAGAACTCCAAGGGCAGGCTCCATGACAGCAGGAGGAAGAAATGATAATTTGGGAAGACTCAATGAAATGGGAGAAGAGCAAACTAAGAAGAGACAGGGTGGGGGGCAGAGGTTGAGTAGAAGGGGAGACAGCCTCCATGAAGCAGTGCTAGGGGTCCTTAAATGGTCCTAGAAGCTTGGGCAAGAACACCCTGAGGGAGCAGGGAGAGAGCCAAGACAAGAGCCATGCTTACCCATCTCCATAAGGCTGGTGAACCCTGGAAGGGCCGGGCTACTCCTCGGGCCCTTCACCAGGTTGGGGGCACTGGATGACCACTGCTTATATCCATCTACCAGGGACTTGAGGCTGAATCAGAGGACAAGAGGAAACTGTTAGAACTGGTTACCTTCCTTACTCAACCCTCAGCTCCATGGGTCTATGGAGACATTGCTCCCTACCTGCTTCATTCTACCAAAGAACCTTGGAGTACATACAGGCAATGACTCTTACCAAGCCCACCTGCTTCACAAACAGAAATGTACATGCTCCAGGGAAGAAAGGGCAGTGACATGACCCACCCCCCTCGCATGCTGCTATGGAACTATAGAAAGAACTAGTGGGCAGGCTGGCAAACAGAAAGAACAAGGATGGTCCTCCTGGCAGGGGTCTTGCCTCAGCCCATCTAAAGGGAGAGGCACTCAAAGCAGACACTGAACACAACACATTGTGGCATTACAGTTACTGTGATGCAAAGACCTGCGAAGCCAGGCAAGCGCCGGGCAGCCAAGCTAGCAGAGGTGGACCAGGCTACTCCACGCACAGCGTTTCTCAGGCTCTCCTTCCAAGCTTTATGGCATGCTTAGCGAACTTTCAAAGCCATCCCCTTTTCAAAATGAAAAATCAACCAACAAAACCACGCCAACCCAGTGCACTGTGGGACAGACCTATGTGGGTAGTGCACAGTGCTGAAGCAGAGCCCTCGGTTTGTCTGGGGATGGAGAGACAGAGGACAGGAGCTCGCTTTCAAATCCCTGTAATCAGCTCATAGGGAAAGCCGGTAACTCTCCGAGGATACAGCCTGGGCACCCTGCCAACCCCCTTGTAGGAGGCAGGAACCAGAGGCCTAGAAGCACTGGTCTTTTCCCTAGAGAACAGTAAAAGGGAGGACTGAGGAATCTATGGGCTATGGTTGCCCTGCAAATATCGGGATTACGACCAGAGTGGCTTTCTTTTTTTAAGGCTAGAAAGAATCATTCAACTAAAGCTCACTTCCCCCAAAGTCCCAGCCATCTTGAAAGAGACAGAAGGACCAACGTTTTCCCTGACCTCGGAATTGTTTCGAGTGCTATCAGAAATACCAGCAAATTAAAGTACGTCCCAACCACCACTGGTTTCAACCAAAATATAGAGCAAGAGACAAGCATGCTGCCAAACCCACAGCCTGGGGCTTCCAACTGAGACTCTTGTAACATCACTTCCAGCTCTGGATCCAGGAAAATCCAGACGAGTAAAGTCAAAACCAGTGCTGAAGACCAAAGGATAAATAGCCACATATTGCCTCTCGAAAACCAAGGGTGCCAGGAGTATCCTAATTGGAGTGGTCAGTGGAGTGAAGAATAAGGTAAAATTAGATCAACACAGGAATTTTCCCAAGGTGCACAATGGTACTGCTTACAACAAAAACAAAAACAAAAAAGTCAGTTCAGCCCTGGCAATAATGAGGCTTGATTCTATGGGGAATGCTGTGAGAACAAGGAAATGGAGGGGAGACTGTTACCAGGACAGTTGGTGGAAGGGTGAAGATGAGACTCACCCCAAGTGGAAATGTGGAGATTCTGATGGGGTACTTAAACCATTAGCTTTCTCACGCCTCTGAGGGGATCTTCAATGAATAAACAGAATCAGTAGCAGGCAATGGAGGGCACATTCAGCTCAGCCTCTCCCACACCACAACACCCAAGGCTGCACTCACACTACATCGCCAGCTGCCTTCCCACTGTCCAGCTGCAAAGCCCACACCATGAAAGGATCTTAACAAGATGGTCCTGTTTAAGCCACGACAGGCCCAGGACAAAGATCCCTGGGCAGCTGCAGCATAGTTGCAGGGGGCCTGTGAATCCACAGATACCCAAGCCGTCTATAGACAGGTATGCATGTTTTGGACAAATACGTATTTTTTTTTAAAAGAATGAGGATGCAAAACTCACTTAACATTACTGAATTCAAAACGGCTTTTGGTCATCACATATTTTCTTTAGTCAAAAGGTACTAAAACTAGAAATATTATCATATAGAAGTTCTCAAAATTTCATTAAAGAGGTCTTCACTCAAGTCTGGGTAGAATATACTTTTATTTCTTCAATGGGAACTGAGAATCATGAAAAAAGTCAGTCATGTATTTTTTTAATTCTTTCAAAAGTTTGTGAGGAAGAAAAAAATTCCAAAGTTAACATTTTGCAATGTGAAATAAAGATAATTTACTACCAAGACAAAAAAAAAAAAATCTTTAAATGAAGCAGAACCATAGGAATTGTTAAAATCCATAGCCAGCCCGGTGAACTCTATCTGGAATCACATTAATGTCAAGAAATATCAAGAGACTCAGGGTGACTGAGTTTCTCAGACCCAGCTCAACCCCACTCTAGCCTAGGGCTCAAAGGACAAACTAGAGAGCTCTCACTTAAAACGTAGTGGAAGAATCTGCCATCCCCCAAGGATTCCATTGCTGGAGTCTTACACAGCTGAGGTAGTTTGCCCTACATATCTAAACTTTCTGCTCAAAGGTATCTAGTGACTTCCAAAGCCTAGCTTCAGAGAGTCAATCCTTTATGAATAAAAGTGTTATTTTTACCTTCAGCTCAGATCTGACATGGGAAAGTAACAGATTTTGGACATGAAATCTTAGTATTTAAAGGACTACCAAGGCCATTTGCAGGTTCAGGGCACGTGTAAGGCTAATACTCAACCTGAGAAGCTCTTTAGAAAGTCACTAAAAAACGCAGAAGGAGACTACTGGCTATCCTTGCACATATTTAATAGAAACATCAAGAAATACTGTGCCAGCTTCTAACACCCAGAATGTGAAGTATAAATGGTTCCACCCATTCTTTGGGTATGATGTAAAATTGCATGAGAAGCAGTAAGTGTCATCACAGCTAATATCTACATATGCTCACTATGGGCCAGCTCATCCTCTCTGCACTCACAAAGATGAACTTATTTAATCCTTGCCTCAACTCCATGAGACAGGTAATAATGTTATCCCATTTATAAATTAGAAAACATAAGATCACACAGCTAGGTGTGGTGGCGCCAGGGTTTACGCCCAGGCAGTCTGGTGCCAGAGTCAAAGATCTTCACTACTACACTATGAGTGCATATCCTGTGAAGAACTGAGGCTCAAGGGAGAATCTGACCCCTAGGCTTCAAGCCCACAAGTGAGAACATAGGCACATTCAAAGCTCTCAGCCCCCTTGTGCCCTGCCCAGAGGAGGCCATCATATATGGGAGTGTGGTAATGGGGTAAGGCCAGAAAGAAGTTTTAGCGGCCCTGGAGTTATATACAACTGCACTACCAGGGCTACCTGCCCCTGCTTCAGGAAGAGCCTCTAGGCAAGAGAGTCCTGTAAACTTCTGCTCTTTCTTCTCTTTCTTCTGCATGAATGCTTTAAGAAAGAAGAGCCAAGTTTAAGCAGAACACTCTGGCAAAACTTTTTACATTTGGTTCATGCTTGGGCTACTCGCTACCTTCAGAGGTTGGCAAACTACAGGTGGTGGGTTAAACCTTGCCAGCCACTTGCTTTCCTAAGGTTTTACTGGAACATAGCCATGCTCATTCATTTACATATCGCCCATGTCTACGGTGGCTTCTGTGCTCGAATAGTGGAGCTGAACAGTTGGGATAGGGACATAGGAATCACAAGCCTAAAATAGGTGTTATCTGGTTCTTTATGGAAAAAGTTTTCCATGCCTATCCTAGGAGGTTCTGGGAACAAGGAGGTTGAAAAACTGTTGTAATGATTAAGAAGCTTGTAATTTCTCAGCAAGTGTTCAAACAGATGACAGAGAAAAAAAATATTTCACATCATATGTTTAAATGGTGCATCCATCTTCAAGTGAGAAAGAATTTCATGTCATCTGGCACTTACCCTTCATCTCCTGAGGCAAGCTCCTTCTGACCAAGCGTCCCTGGCCCCCACGTCCGCCCCTTCTTCTTTGGAGCCCTCTTCTCCTCCTCCTCCCCTTCCTCCTTTGGGATGACTGAGCTCCTGCCCCAGGTTTTGCTGCTTTCACCTGGTGTCACTGTGAATAACAAGGGTTGGACAGGATCTAGAAAATGGACAGACAGGGCTCCCCCAAACTAGCCTCTACACCACCAGACACACACACACATTTGGAGCTGCAGGGAAGTCAGACCTTATCAAAAACTCTGTGCCCAAGTGGAACCTTCCAGGAAAGTAATGGAGTTCTCAGCCATCAATCATTTTGCTCTCTCACAGTATTAAAGATGGAAACACTTCTTCAGTTTTCACAAATCCAATGAAAAGCTAGGGCTTAGGCCAGCCACCAGAGTTCCAAACAGATCTGACTTAAGGAACTTGTTTTGTTGGGTGGGATTGGATTGTGAGCAAATAAGGAGGCAGGTGAAGGGGGAAAAAAAAGACAAGGGGTAAGGAAGGTGTGGAAATGCAGAAATTCTTGGAAAGAAAGGGCAGAGAGGGAAGAAAATGAGGAGTTCAAGGTTATGGCAAAGGAACTCAGGAGTAGGAGAGGGGAAGGAACAGGCCTAGAGTAAGAGAGATAAGAGAGGAGGAATATTTTTCTGACATTAATACCTGGGAGCAAGCGTTGAGACCCAAATGCCCCAGGGATTGTGCTTATATCATCGATGAGCAAAGTGAGATAGTTACCAAAACACAAAGAGTTGAAGGGGCTGAGGCAAAATATGGAGTATATGGAAGCTGCCATAGCCAACTGCAGCCACATGAAAAAAGAAACCCACTGATTTGATTTCATTTTTAAAGGAAAAGTAGAAATCTTGGATTTTTAAATAAAATCTCTCTGACTTTAAATCAGGGAAATGAATTCAGTCACATATAGGTGTATATTCACACACACATACACTTATATGTATGTGTGAGTATATTTTTTTAAGCAAATACTGCAGCAAAGATAAAACTGGTCCAGATTTGGCCTATTATAAAGTCTTTGGCAAGTTTCCTTAGGGTCTATACTTTGAAAACAAAACCCTTTCTTGGGAAGCATGGACGAAAGAAAAACAATGATGCCCCAAATATGACAAAGAGTGTGCTGGGTTCTCAGGCCAGGTAGCAACCCGTATCTACATCACAAACCAGTCTCTAAATTGCTTTGTGAACCACTAAAGATCCCACGAGTACCCACAAATCCCTTTGCTGATATGTGACTAAAAGGTAGAGGAGGCACTAGTAAAGTTAATGGAGAGAGACAAGGGGGAGGGCTAAGGGTTTGCGTACATATGTGCATGTATATACACATTGTCGAGGAGAGGTGGCAGAAGTTATGGATGGAGCAAGCCTGGACCAGTCGGTGGCTGGACAGAGCAGGGGACAGGTGCCCCTGGTGTGTTCTGGCCCCAGCTAATTTGGGAAACAGTCTCACACTGGATGGCTCGAAGACGAGGAATGATGGTGGGACTTGCAGGAGGACTGGAGCGGCTGTTGATAAGACTCTTCCTTTTATCCATGGTTGGGGAAGCCTGCACTGTGAACTTGTGCTGGAAATCTGCTTGGGGAAAGACAAACACGTGTATGCATTAAAATTTCCCATAAGCAAATTCATATAAGAAATCTGACATTCCTCAGCATTCTTGAGGGACAGGCCCCAGTTTCCTGAAAAGCTCTTTGTTCACCTGGGAAATGTTCTCTTTTAGAATCATCTCTTTTTCCCAAGGGACATGGGGAGAGGAATGTATGAAAAGATGGAAAATTCACTGTGCAAGTGAACTTCATTAGTGAGCTTCAGAAAGCTGTCTATATAATGAATATAGATCGAGCAATTATGTACTAAGAATAGCTTTTTAGCTCATGAGATATGGTTGATTATTCTAGGAAACTTAACTTAAAATGATTGGTTTTACATAATCTATTATCAGATAGATTTGGTCCTCTTTACTCAAGGACCGAAGCAGGGAGACTGACTCTCCTCACTAAGTGCAGACAGAGCAGCACATCAACAACTAGCTGTTGTGGGAACCTAGGGCAGTGAGAGAGCTGGAACAAATGGCTCCAATTCTGACACATTCCAAAGGAAGTTACGGTTCAGCATAAAGAATGTAAAACTTTAAGCTCTGAATTTCTGAGTTGCAGTCTCCTCTTCTATCAAAGAGGTATATTAAACAGCTGCCTGCTTGCACCTATATCTCCCCATTAGACTGTGATCTCCCTGCAAGTGGGAACTATAGCTTTTCTATCCGCATCCCAGCATGCAACAATATGCTGGCACATGCTAGATGCTCAAGGGGCGCTTAAAGACTCCATGCTGCCCGAAAAGGAAAAATAAATGTGCAGCAAGGAAACCAGCAAACACAGCTCATGAACATATTCACTCAACTGCACGGAATGAGTTCCTTTATGTGTACTTAAGCCACCATTCTAGTGCTTAACATCATCTGCTCCTGCCCCTATTAGACCATTCTTTCTTTGTTCCTTACACTTCTAATAAGCCTGCTTTCTAGGGCCTTATAGACTTAGAATACAATGAATATTTTTATCCACATCAACACACATTTTAGCATTCAGCTCCCTCCATGGATACATTACACACCACAAAGATTCTAATTCCTAGTTTTATATTTCTTTATATCTTCCCCAAGGCTGTAATATAATAAATGTACCTTTATTCACTTGATGTGTGTGTCTGAAAGGCCACATGTAAATCTTACCATGTAAATTCGTATATACTAAGCCTCTTGGTTTAACCTTATCATGTAAATTCTTATTACATTCAACCTAATCTCAGTTAGAGAACTTATTAAAGAAACCTCGATCAGGCACGGTGGCTCACACTTGTAATCTTGGCACTTTGGAAGGCCAAGGTGGGTGGATCACTTGAGGTCAGGAGTTCGAGACCAGTCTGGCCAACATGGTGAAACCCTGTCTCTACTAAAAATACAAAAATCAGCCAGGCATGCTGGCGCACACATGCAATCTCAGCCACTTGGGAGCCTGGGGCAGGAGAATCGCTTGAACCCAGGAGGTGGAGGTTGTAGTGAGCCAAGATATTGCCATTGCACTCCAGCCTGGGAAGCAAGAGCAAAACTCCATCTCAAAAAAAAAAAAAAAAGAAACTTAGAGACAAGTTATTTTGCAGAGCCAGCACTTCTTGTGTCTCACACATGCACACCATGGAATGCTCCCCCTCAACTTCATGCTTCCTTCTCCAGGTTTGCCTAAGGTGAGATGTGCCCCTGTGAGCCACCAGGCTTCTAGCAGCCTGGACCTTGCCAGGCTGTCCTCACTTTATATTCTGTGTTCACTCACATGCAACAATTTCCCTGGAGTGGGGTAGATTTTCAGCACGCCAGTCTTTCCATTGGACAGAATGGCCCATTTCAAATAGGCTAGATTTTGAGCCCCAGGGTGTCATGTTTCCAAGCTCAGTTGCGGGCTCCCACAAACCCTCTGCCACACCAGCTTCTTGCCCTCCTCCAACTTCCCAGCCAGTTCCTGGCCACTGACCGGAAGGAAGGCTGATGCGGTTGCCGTCCTTGAGCTTCAGCCGGCTCTTCCTGAACTTGCCCTTGCGTTTCTTCACCCGGGGCTTCTCCTGGCACAGCTGGTGGATAATGATGTTGAGCTCCCGTTCTAGGATGTCAATCTCCCGCTCGGCCAGCTCCTGCTCCCGACGCCGCAGCAGTTCCTCCTGGTTCTTCTGCTGCAGTGCAGCCCGAGTCAGCTCCTCCTCCCAGGTGCGA
Organism: Cebus imitator; assembly: GCF_001604975.1. Classification (NCBI taxonomy): domain Eukaryota; kingdom Metazoa; phylum Chordata; class Mammalia; order Primates; family Cebidae; genus Cebus; species Cebus imitator. The sequence continues at coordinate 8,428,398 of NW_016107369.1, read as the reverse complement.
AGTTCCTGCAGGATGGGCAGAATCATCAGAGAAAAGACTGGGGTGTTCAGTGCAGAGGGGCACTGGATTGAGGCCTGAGAGCTCCCAGAGGGCTCATGGCAACCTGGAGAGCTCTCCTATGATGCTCAGTAGAGAGAGAGGGGGGACTTGATAGCTGGTAAATGTACACCAGATCACCTTGAATGGTGGGGAAAGGAAGGCTCAGAACAGCCATACTGAGTGGACAGTCAGAGAAGCTAAAGCCATAGGCCAGGCCCGAGAGATGGGGGCTGACAGTTTCTAGTTAATCCTTCCTCCTTCATTAAAATTGCCTGTGATTAAATATAGAGAGAGGTTTGAATAGAAAATATAATCATGTATTTATTTACAGACTTGGTTCTATTTTATTTATTTATTTAGAGACAGCACCTCATTCCATCACCCAGGCTGGAATGCAGTGGCGCGATCTCAGCCCACTACAACCTCCACATCCCTGGTTCAATGATTTTCATGCCTCAGCCACCCAAGTAGCTGGGATTACAGGTGTGTGCCACCAAACCTAGCTAATTTTTTGTATTTTTAGTAGAGGTTAGGTTTTACTAAGTTAACTAGGCTGGTCTCGAACTCCTGGCCACCTGCCTCAGCCTCTCAAAGTGCTCAGATTACAGGCATGAGCCACCGTGCCCAGCCTAGATTTTTCTATTATATAAAAGATGTTTTTTAAACCAGTGCCGACTTAATCCAGCTTCAAATGTATCTACTATACATAAATCCTCCTCCAGGCAACACCTAACGATCAAATAAAAATGTATTTCCAGGGTGGCTGCTCAAAAGGTATGTGAGACATGTCATCTAAATCTTTACGTTCACTTGGGGAATGAATCCACTGAGGTATGTGGTTTCAACTTGCACTGTATCTTAAAGGGCAATGATGTGCTCTGGAAGAATCATGAAAGCATAGCAAGGGAAAAAGAGAACATTTCCTGAGGTCTTTTTCAGGCACTTGCTCTAGAACCAAATTCGGCTGCTGCTCTGTCACACTCCCCTGAAACAAACCATTAATGAGCACAGGAGATGTCACCCCAGAGCAGGCCGGGCCCTTGCAAAACCTGAAGAACAGCCAGTCACACTGCTAGGGGGAAGAGTTGAAGCCAGAAAGCTAGAGGGTGGAACTGGGACAAAGTCCCATTTGGAATTGCCTCTTGTGACCCAAGAACAGTCCCTTTGTCCTGCTCTGAGAATGGAAGTAGGAGCCACATTAGATGGCAGAACCTCTGCCCTACCTCCCCTTTATCCTTCTGCATGAGTTCATAAGTGAGCCCAGCACTAAATTCCTGGAAAGAAGGGAGAGGGTATAGAACAAGGAAACAGGAAAGAAAACAAAGCATGTCTAGAAAAGTTTTAAATCTAGAATTTAAACTGTTCACACTGGTTACCCTGGATCTACGATTAAAGTAGGGTGCTGGGTAGAACTTGAGAGAGCCATGTCTAAAAAAGCAGGATATTTCTTCAATAAAGGAGTCACAGCAACACTTCTGTAGTTGAAACCTAACTTCTCAATGGAATACTCACTAGAAGTAACCATTTCTGGATTAAAACAAAATAGTGTAGAAAGGGAACCAAGAGCTAGAAAACAAGCATGTGAACCCATATTGGAGAAGCTGAGCAGCATGTGAACACTGGAAGAGAGGAAAGAGATCAAGAAATGAATATAATATTCTGATGCTATAAACTCCCCATTCAGCTTGTCTTCCATCCCCATGAGAACGTCAAAATAGCCATAAAAGTGATAGACAAAAAGAAGGCCAGGCGTGGTGTCTCATGCCTGTAATCTCAGCACTTTGGGAGACTGAGGCAGGTGGATCACCTGAGGTCGGAAATTTGAGACCATCCTGGCCAACAAGTGAAACCCCATCTCTACTAAAAATACAAAAATTAGCTGGGTATGGTGGCAGGTGCCTGTAAGTCCTGCTCTTTGGGATGCTGAGGCAGGAGAATCACTTGAACCCAGGAGGCGGAGGTTGCAGTAAGCCAAGATCACGCCACTGCACTCCAGCCTGGGTAACAGAGCAAGACTCTGTCTTTTTTTTTTTTTTTTTGAGACGGAGTTTCACTCTTGTTACCCAGGCTGGAATGCAATGGCACGATCTCGGCTCACCGCAACCTCCGCCTCCTGGGTTCAGGCAATTCTCCTGCCTCAGCCTCCTGAGTAGCTGGGACTACAGGCACGCGCCACCATGCCCAGCTAATTTTTTGTAGTTTTAGTGGAGACGGGGTTTCACCACGTTGACCAGTCTCGATCTCTTGACCTCGTGATCCACCCGCCTCGGCCTCCCAAAGTGCTGGGATTACAGGCGTGAGCCACCGCGCCCAGCAAGACTCTGTCTTAAAAAAAAAATAAAAAATTAAAACAGTGATAGAAAATAAATGAGAAAATAATTAGCACATTGAAAAGTGTCTGGCACGTGGTAGGTGTCCAGTGGCTGAATAACTATCAAGTCAATAAATTAATGAATAGAACTAATAATAGGAGACTGAGTGCAATTTTATGAATGCAATCCTTCTTTATGGGAACACAGATTTATTGTAAGTTCCGGAGAGTTGAACCTGAACTTCTGAACTACTTCTTCCTTGATGAAATAAACCTCACACTAATTGTGCGCCCTCCAAATCCTTTGTTTCCCTGTCCCATGACTTTGTTTTCATTACCAAAAGAACAAAAATTCATGGAAGATGTAGAAAAAATATTCCTCTTCGGTTTATTTTGCTGTTATGTGTAAAAGTTTAAAAGTCAAAGCTAATTTCAAGTTTTCCAAGTCATCATCTCCTGCATGCTCTTATCTAAGGGATGTTTAGCTCTAAGCCTCTCTCTTTAATGGAATGCAAATACCAGATGACACCAATGCATTCTCACAATAATACTCAGAAGCGGTAGGTTGATCCAACCTGAGGAATTAGCTGAATCACAGGGTAAATCAGGATATTTGTGGAGTATATGCCTATGACACCATTCACCTGGAAGACACTCAAACATGGTGTGTCTTCTACTTGGGCAACACCTATTTGGGTTGCACAGTTTGCAAATCACATATTCCACATACAGAATGAGTTAAGAAAAATCTCTCCAGAGAGAAAGCTCATTATACATCTTACTCTCACTTACCAAACAACAAGCCTTCTAATAGAGAGACATCCTAGCATCGTGGCTAAGAGCAAGGACTCTGGAACAAAGTGCCTGTTCAGGTCCCAGCTTCACCATCATTACAGTGTGGCCTTGGGCAAGTTAATATGGACATCACATGTAATATGGAGTTAATAGCACTGACATCATTGAAACAGACAACTATTATCTTATTAAATAAGATAATTCATATAAATTATAAGGAAGCATGGCGCACAGCACATGCTGTACAAATGTTAGCTTTTATAAGAATGAATTTGACTCCTGGTGACTACTTACTGACAAAATCCAACCTTCATTTTTCTTACTGGCTGTTACCCTTATAATTTCATCAATTAAAGGAAAGATAATCAAGAGTCAGTGACTCAGCAGTCAAAACTAAACAAAACTAAACAAAACAAAAAATGGTCAGCAACTCCGGGGATTCTTCTAGCTGGAATAGTATTTAGTGAGAGGAAGAGTCTTTGGTAATCATTCTGCTCAACAGTCAGTGCAGGTCCACCCACCAGGGTCCCTAAAGAGTCATTTTAAGTTTGCTCCATTCTTCTAGAGAATGCTTTTTGACCTGGCAAACAGTAATGTGTTCAGAATTGCCATATTCCATAAAAAGAGTTTATTAACTTCAAATCAGCTCCAGAAATTATGTGCAAGTCATTTGTGTAAGGGAACAAAAATGATATTTGATATGGTTTGGCTGTATCCTCACCTAAATCTCATCTTGAATTGTAGTTTCCATAATTTCCATGTGTCCTGGGAGGGACCAGGTAGAGATAATTGAATCACGGGGGTAGTTTCCCCCATCCTGTTCTTGTGATAGTGAATTCGTTCTCACGAGATATGATGGTTTTATAAGGGGCTTCTCCCTTCACTGGGCACTTATTTTTTCTTCTTCCTGTCATCATGTGAAGAAGGGCCTGTTTGCTACCATGACTGTAAGTTGCTGAGGCCTCTCCAGCCCTGTGGAACTGTGAGTCAATTAAACCGCCTTCCTTTATAAATTAACCAGTCTTGGGTGTGTCTTTATTAGCAGCGTGAGAATGGACTGATAAAATATTACAAAGAATATAGGTTTTTGGAATCAGAAGACCCACATTCAAGATTCTGCTTTTCCACTTACTAACTCTGTTACTTCAGGCAAGTTGCCAATCCTCAGCTCTGAGATGGAAACAATAATAACACCTGTCCTACACACTGATGGCAGGAGCCACAGGACTTCCGGATAAAACCAATAAAAAAGGTTTCATCAAACTTTTCAAGTGGAAAAAGTGGGAAACCATAAAGCCATAAACAATTTTAGCTATCATTATTATCATATGGCTATTAACATCCCAAATTCCCATAGTGCAGAGTGAGAAAAGAAAAAAGAAATTAACCAAATCTATAAAGACTTCACTTTTGCCCCTGGCTACATCCCTTAGATTTAGTTCTGCGCCTATATAAGCAATATAGCTGCATGTGACTGGCTTCACCTGTGTGTATACTGACTGCTAGGGGACACACTGAGGGAATGGAAAGGGGCCAATTAGGGAATGGCCACCGAAACAAAAAGACAGATCTCTGGTAGGGTAGGAGTCTCTGAACTCCCTGGTTGGTTTGAGCTTGAAATACTTTTCATAAAAACATGAAAAATGCCACACAATTTCAGACCCATGGTATTTTTAGCTGATATTCTATTTCTGATTCTGATGTCAAAAAGACACTGGAGGATGTTCTGATAACTATCCTCAAGGTTGAAGTGTCCCTGTATCAAGTTAACCTTCCTCTAGAAGTCCATTAGAGAATCATGAAATATTTCCAGAACCTCTCATATTTCCAGCTGGCAGGGTGAGACATCCCACTGGTAACTGTTCTTCTCTGGTTCAGACAATTAAGTAGACACCAAGCAGGAAGGTGGGCATGCTAGAATCAGGGTGGTCAGTCAGACCCAGTCCAGAGGCCCCAGTGGATGAGGTCTACTAATTCAATGCATATCTTTTTTCTTTTCGTTTTGTTGTTGTTGTTGTTGTTGTTTTTACCTTTTCTTTGGCCCTGAGTTGGTCAAACATCTCCTGAATCTCATGTTTCCAGTCATCCTGCAGGCAGTGGAAGGAGTCCTTGGGCATTTCAAAGAAACCAGACTCCTCTATGGTGGTTAGCTGGTCCAGGATATTCGTGAAAGATGGTCGTGAGTGGGGATCAGGGTTCCAACAGTCTGAACAGAACATGCGGATACACAGAGAGTATGAGTGGATAGAGGCAAACATATAAGACTTAGGCTATTACATGGCCTCACTTTCCAGAAAACTACTTCTTACTTCTTCCAGAAACAGAGATCAGAACTTAGATAACCTGAAATAGGGCTCAGGAAGTAAACCAAGCTGCCCACCATTACAACCATAAAGAGTGAAAATGGAAATAAGGTGCAGCAGTTTGTTATTCATTCCATTCTGGCTGTTAATTAAGAATAAGAAAAGTGAGCCCAAAGAGTTTTCTTGTACAAAGCACTGCCATAACACAATTTACCACGCTACTACCTGATTCAAGAACAATGAGGAACCATGCCCTGGGCCTCAGTTTCCCATAAATAAACGAGTTAGCCCTTCTCCAACCACAATGGGGTGATGAGGAGGAGAGGATGAAAAGCATTCTAGTGGGAGTCAGGGAAAGTGAATTCTACCTAATCGCAGCTCAGCCACTCCCTAATGGGGCGGCCACCCATCTACTCAACTTCGCTTAGCTTTAGTTTCCTTACTTACAAAATTATGGGGTTTGACTAGATGACTTTTAGAGTTCCTTCTCCTCAGATGTTCTTCACTTCTCTTAAGGCACTCAGAGGTCCTGACATAAAAGTTGCTATATTTTCTGATTTTGCATTAGATAAGAATATGCTGAAGTAGTGCCTTGCAGGCTTTTGTTACTAATTTAACTTCTACCGTCCCTGCAGATGTGACCCGCTTGAAGCAGGGTGTGGACGTCATCTTGAAGAAGATAGTTGCCCATAGGATTCCTCCTTAGGTGACTAAAACTTTATCACCTCTTTCAATAATCAATCTCATAGAATTGGCCAAACTTTACCCAGTGCTTATAAGAAAGCAAAGTGTCTCCAGCTTGGTTCAGACCAGGGGTTACTTACCTTCCATGAGTTTGGCAAAAGGTTCTGGGCATGTAGAAGGAATAGGAAGGGCGAGTTTGTTCATGGCCACTCCATAGGCAACTGCTAAGCCATCAATGCCTCGAAAGGGCACCTCACCAGTCAGCAACTCCCAAAGCAGCACCCCATAGCTAAGGAGAGGAAGAAGACAGAAGCCATGTAATAAACCTCAGGTACAACTTAACTCCAATAGCTCATGAGGCTTTTCTGAGCAGCCCACATTCTCCCCAACATATAGCAAGACTAATGAAATAGAAATACTAATGTGATCATAAAGGGAAGCCATAAAGCCTACTAGCTAAAAGCAAAATCTCTGGAGTGAAGAACACTAGGTTTTCGAGTATTCTTCCATACTTCCTTACCTATATGACCTTGCGCAAGGTACGCCTCTCTAAGCCTCTAATTCCTCATCTGTAAAGCACAAATAACACTATCAGTCTGGCTAGGCTAATGTTTAATTAAATGAGCTACTATAATGTTTTAATAAGTGCCCAATGGCCATAGCTCTTTTGTTATCCTTATTGTTTTTTTGTTTTTTGAAATGGAGTTTTGCTCTGTTGTTCAGACTGGAGTGCAGTGGCGCAATCTTGGCTCACTGCAACCTCTGTCTCCCGGGTTCAAGAGATTCTGCTGCCTCCACCTCCCGAGTAGCTGGGATTACAGGAGTGCGCCACCATGTCTGGCAAATTTTTGTATTGTTAGTAGAGATGGGTTTTCACCACATTGGCCAGGCTGGTCTCTCAAACTCCTGACCTCAAGTGATCCTCCTGCCTCAGCCTCTCAAAGTGCTGGGGTTACAGGCATGAGCCACCACACCTGGCCTATTGTCACTATTATTAATGAAATAAACTGGGAGAAAAGACAGCCTCCCAAGTATAAATTTTTTTGTTTTAAGAAAACTTCAGCTTTTGTCACAGATACATTTTTTTCCCCAAAGTGCTAGGATTAACAGATATATATATTGTTTTAGCTTTATAAAAAGCAGAGAGCTAACCACTGAAAGCAGATTTTGTTCTATAAAACATTTCTTTACTTTGGGAGGCCGAGGCGGGTGGATCACGAGGTCAAGAGATCGAGACCATCCTGGTCAACATGGTGAAACCCCGTCTCTACTAAAAATACAAAAAATTAGCTGGGCATGGTGGTGCGTGCCTGTAATCCCAGCTACTCAGGAGGCTGAGGCAGGAGAATTGCCTGAACCCAGGAGGCGGAGGTTGCGGTGAGCCGAGATCGCACCATTGCACTCCAGCCTGGGTAACATGAGTGAAACTCCGTCTCAAAGAAAAAAAAAAAAAAGATTTCTTTAAATGCCCACTAAGTTGAATAGATTTCTGTGGGCCCGGATCAGTGTGAGTGGGTCCTTAACCAAGATCTTTGTCTAATTCAAAGGGAAAAGTTTCACAAGGGTAGACCATATCAGTAGAACAGAGCAGCACATCAGCTGTGAGAACTTCAGTGTGCCCTCTCTATCTTTCAAGTCCACACAAAGAATTTCTTTTCTCGTGTCCCATGAGTCAGTGAATGTGGAGTACAAAGCTTAATGAAAGAATTAGTCTGTGAATTCACCATCAGAACCAGACACAATCACACAGCACTCGGTCCTTCCAGGAATAAGTCAAGACAAGAAACCATATGGCTATGAATAGTTAGAAGAATGGCTCTCCTTATGTTTTCAACACCAAACTCAACAATAGTTTTGCAACCAGCAACAAAGGTCATATTAATTTAAAAAATAATAATAGGCTGGGCATGGTGACTCATATCTGTAATCTCAGCACTTTGGGAGGCCGAGACAGGCGGATCACTTGAGGTCAGGAGTTCAAGACCAGCCTGGCCAACATGGTGGAACTCCATCTCTACTAAAAATACAAAAATTAGCCAGATGTGGTGGTGCATGTCTGTAATCCCAGCTACTGGGAAACTGAGGGAGGATGATTGCTTAAATCCAGGAGTCAAAGGCTGCAGTGAGCCAAGGTTGCGCCAGTGGACTCCAGCCTGGGAAATGGAGTAAGACTCTGTCTCAAAATAACTAATAATAATAATAATAAACCCAGTAGCTTCTTATTATGAAACCTCATATGTGAAGAATGCTGAGGTATTTTACAAAGATCACTGTGTATCTCTACAACAGTTACGATAGGTATTATCAACATTTTGCACATGAGGAAAGCAAGTTTTAGACGTGTTTAATAGCATATTACTAAGGGCATACACAGAGTACATCATGGTGGGCCCAGACCAATTCCCAATTTCTTCTCCCTAGAATGCCCTCTACCATTTCTCTGCTTGGTAAACTCTAATCATCTTTCAAGATCTGACTCAAATGTCTCACCATTTATTCATTCATCGGATGATGGCTTTACCCCAGTGAGGCTTTCAAATACTATCATTTTCTTTAAGCATTTTGCCAGGAAAAAACAAAAAGCCTAGTAGCCAGTTGGTCTTGATTTGTCTAGACAAGGAGATGGATTTTAGTTTGGAGGCTGATGAGAATAGTGTTGGACACTTTAGGATGCCTTTCCAACATCCCCAGGTGTTACTCAGCTGTTTGGGCTGCCATATATTGTAGTTGTTTGTCTGCCAGCCTATGGGCTCCTAAAGAGCAGGGAGAGTTGTTTTTAATCTTAGCATTCTCAGGGCCTAGCCCAAGCTCTGGTACACAGGAAACACTCATAGATATGTGAGTGGGTGGGTGCGTGGGTACAGAAGTGAGTGCTTGGTCAGACAGTCCTGCAGGCTAGAGTAAAACCCAAACACCATCAAAACTGCAGTTTCCTGAGAAACCTTTCATGTGACTTATCCAGGTAGTGGTCATGCTGGGGAGCCTCTACCAAGTGACCTCCAGGAACTCTCAGCCCTGCTGACCAGATTCTTAGGTCAGAGCCACTGTTATCCTCCATTGCTTGCTCTTGGAATTAATGCCCACCTCCAACCTGGAGAATAAAAACCAAAGGTCGCACAGAGCCCTTTTCTCCTAGCCAGGCAAAGACGGTTGGTATCTGGACCCTAACTACCTGGAAAGATCATAGAGTGCTTCAAAGACCCAAATATGTCCTGTTTGTGTCCCTGCAACCTTTCTGTGACAGTTTTCACACTGAGCTCTAAGCGTCCTGTGAAGGTGTCTCAGACCACCTGGAAGCAGTCGGGAGTGGGGTGGAGAGGGGACTGGGACTGGCCCCATTATCTCCAGCCAGGGCAGCTCTACTCTTACCTGGCCTGTTTCTTTGTTCGTCTGCATTCTATCCCATTTCAGGGGTTCCACAGCTAAAAGGAATGTGAGAACATAGGCAGAATGCTACCAGAGAAAGATCTAAACAGACTTGAGTCAAATGCCTGGATTCTCTTAACAGCTATGTGCCCTTAGGGAAGCAAGTTCACCTCTCCAAACCTCAGTTTCCCCATCCTGACAACAAAGACAGCAATACTGACCTTGCAGAACTGTTACAAGGAATCACTAACACCAACAACTACCCCTTGTCCAGAAATTACCATCTATGACTATCTATGGCTAGCAGCACTGTGGCTTCTTGGACAGGGCCTGAAATGAGAATGTGTCTGAGGAGGCTTATGTCGAGCTACAGTGTTGGTAACAGCTGAGGGACACTGGCATTCAGAGAAGAAGGCTTTCTGAGGCTGACTAAACTGGTTTTCCTCTGCCAATGTCCCTCTTTATCTCTACAATGGAAGGCGGGTGATATAAATGAAGACTTGGTATTCCGTTGGCAGGAAAAAAGACTGCAGAAATTAAAGAGAAATAAAAGTTTACATGGATCTAAGCTCCGGGGAGAGGTGGACAGTAGGGATTTACCTGAGGTTTAGCCAACTTAGTTCCCCTCCAAAGATTAAAAGGTCAATAAGTCCTTTGACGACCATCTGCAAGCAGCCTGGAAGAACCCACTCAGCTAAGTCATCACTGCCTCTGAGTCCCCGCTCAGCTAAGTCACTGCCTCTGAGTCCCCGCTCAGCTAAGTCACTGCCTCTGAATTCCTCCCCACAACACAGACCCACCAGCTCCCCCAGTGCAGCCAGTAATTTCCTAAAAGCCCTCACTGCCTAACCCAATTCTCAGAGGATTTACTCTTGAGTCAATAATTAACCACCTCCCAAGGCTTGGTAATCCCTTCAACCATTTCCTAGAGTCAGAGGTGTAGGAGGGGTATTTGGTTTTTTTTTCCAAGTGAGGAAAAGTAGACAGCCACCTTTCTTGACAAAAGGCACAGCAACTTCATGCTTGTCCTGGGCCAGAGCTCTATTTCATAGTAACCTGTACCATCTCTAGACTGTCAGCTCAGCTCAGGGTCCATGCACTGAAAGGAGGGGACCAGTCTCCCTTGAATGAGGTGGGCTGAGGAATGTCTTGAACTTGGTAATTATCTGTGACCCCACATTCCACATTCCAGGAACCACACTGTTTAATAGTCTTTGGCAAAGATAATTGAACTGATGTATGTGAAAGGGCTTTGTAAACTGAAAGTAGCATGTAATTCTTTTTGTTATGAACTGAACCCTCATTCAAAATGATATTTATTAACATATATGTAATATATATATTGATAGACTTACTGACATAACAACATATTTATTAATGTGGTAATATGTTCATGCTATATTACATTCAAAAAGCAACTTACAAAACAGAGAGATCCCACTAGGGATAAGCAGACGGGCATATGAATAGGAGTAAACACACCAAAATATCAATACACATTATCTCTATAAGTGGGTTCATGGTGATTTTCTTTCCCTGTCTCTTCTTTCTTGTTTATACATATTTTCAAATTTTTTTTCTATAGAAAACATTTTACTATTGTAATTTTTTAAACTTAAAATGATTAAGAAAATGCCTCCACCTCATCCCACATCCAACAGGCAAGAAGGTCTTGTGGGACAATGCCCTCTGACTGAAGCCACTGCTGTACCCACACAGCACAAAGAAAGGTAAAGATTTCAGCAATAGCCTTCTTGAGGCAGTCCCCAGTCCAAGCAGATTGGGAAACTTACATAGTTGAGAATCCAGCCCTTTATCATCTCACCCTCCATCACAGCAGGAGAACTTTAGAAGCACACTCAAAAAGCAGGACGACAAACCAGTTGGTCCTGGGCACTATGGAATAGCAGAGGCGCAGAGGCCCCCAGCCCTGGATGAGTTCCAGGAGGGGCAAGGTGTGGGGCACTCAGGCTCAGCCAGTACCTGGCACAGGGCAAGCATTCCACAAACGCTTCTTGAATGAGTCAGTGAGTTACAAGTCAGTTTGGGAAACAGCTTTGTACCAAGTTCCTAGGCATGCCCTGCCCCTCCCTGGGACACCCTGCTGGGCCCTAGGCATGGTGGGCTGATCATTCAGAAAGAGGCTGCCTTGAGTGCAGGAACAAGAGCATACAGATGGTGGCATAACTATAAGCACAGATTTTCACTACACACATATCTAGTTCTAATCATAGCTTTATGTCTGCCACCTGGGTGAACTTAGGCACATGACTGAAACTGTCTGAGCCCAGTTACCTCATCTATAAAATGGAAATAATAATCCCCACTTTTGGAGATTCTTGTGAAGAATATAAAATATTTATAACATTACCACAGAACCCAGCCCTTAAGCATTTGTAGGTGGTAACAACAGTTACCAGCGTACAAGCATTGCTTTATGTACAGCACTGGGCACACATCTTCCTCTGCTAAAGGTGAGAAACCATTTAGAGCTACTTAGATGGATAGGTTTGAGGAAGGAGGAATGAAGGGCCCATTTAGTGGATTATAAATTGTACCTTGAAGGAAATCCTGCAGCATAGAAGCTAAGACAGCTAGGGAGGAGGGTGAATTGTGTTTTCAAACCACGATCATCAGCCAAACTGTGTCAGGAGGCCTAAGTCCTGGGAACAAATTTAGACTAGAGAAACTAGAGACCTACTGGCAGACCATGTGGCAGTATCCAAGATACATCATCCAAAGTGCTTTTGATTTGAGGTTTACCTCCAAGCAATTTCCTCTAGAGAGTAGAATAATTTTATCAGATGCCTCTCACCAGAGGCTCTTCAAGTCTACTTTTAGGATCATGGTTATAGGGCAAGACCTAGAGGTTAGTCTTATAATAAGGATACTTAGGTTAAAAGCTGAAAGGTCTTGCCCTTATTCTTTTGGTGGAGAAAAAAGTTCTGTAATGGCCTTGTCCTTCCCTATCTACCATTTCTGTCATCCTGAGAAGACTCCGTGTGGGGCATCTGTGCTTTCCCTTCCCACTGGGAACATGCTTGGATACGTGACACAACTCTGTCCAAATCATCGCCAGCAGAAACCTCTGGAGTGTGTGACAATAAAACCTGGGCAATTTCAGGGTTAGTCTGGGAGAAGAAACCTAGTAGGAATATTGGACGTAGATAACAATCATGTTGCTGAGAAGTCATAGTTTTCCATTAAGAAACGCAAGAGAAAGCTGAGTGTGACAAGTGGCTGCTTGTCCCCTCAAAGCCACTCTTCCTGCTTTTCCATAGTGAGAGCTTTAGTGGGGCACACAGTTGTCCAGCTAGAACATACATTTGTCTGCCTCCCTTGGAGCCAGGTGTGCCCACATAACCAAGTGCAGGCAAATGGGGAGTGCAGAGATGTGTACAACTTCTGGATGGTCTCCAAATTAAGATAAACTGTGCTTGACATGAATAAGCTCTCCTTCCTCTTTTACGAAAACTGTAATACACATGTAACAGTCGCCCCATTTAACCATTTGGTCAAGGTCAGTGCACTGGGGGAATCTAAAAGAACCTAGGTTCCTAAAAGATCTCATGAGACACAGTTGCCCTGCCAGCCTGGACTATCTAGACTAGTTCTTGAAAGAGAATATACTTCTATCTCATTTAAGCCTCCATATCTGCAGGCCTCTTTGTAATAGCAGCTTAGCTTAATTAATGTATTAGTTAATCTCATTAGCATATGGTCAAGCAATGAAAGTGTTAAACTGAAACATGAAACTGCTGATTTTATACATCAAAAATAGCTGAGTATCAGTATACAACTCAACTTAATGAGATCAGGTCAGATAGTACAAGGAAAGTTAAACTCATTTCTTCTCATTAGCTACTTCACCCTGTAATTAGTGCATGGTAAAATAAGATTCAATATACAGATGCTACAAAACATCACTGAGAAAAGTTAAAGGAGTTCTAAATAAATGGAAAGATATCCCATGATCACGGACTGGACAACTTACTAAGATACCTATAGGGCCACGCACAGTGACTCACACCTCTAATCCCAGCACTTTGGGAGATCAAGGCAGATGAATAGCTTGAGCCCAGGAGTTCGAGACTAGCCTGGACAACATGGCGAAACCCTGTCCCTCCAAAAAATAGAAAAAGTGGAGCATGCCTGCAGCTCCAGCTACTTAGGAGGCTGAGGCAGGAGGATCAACTGAGCCTAGGAGGTCAAAGCTGTGGTGAGCCATAATCACACCACTGCACTCCAGCTCAAGCAAGAGTGAGACTCTGTCTGGGGCGGGGGGCAGGGAGGAAGATGTCAATGGTCCACAAAGCTACAGATTTGATGCAATTCCCATCAAAATCCCAGCCATCTATTTTGTAGAAATTAACAAAATTATCCCAAGATTTATTAAATGCAAAGGACTCAGAATAGCCAAAACAATCTTCAAAAGAACAAAGTTGGAATCGCATCTCCTAATTTCAAAATTTACCACAAAGTCATACCAATTAAGAAAGGGTGGGGGCCGGGCGCAGTGGCTCACGCCTGTAATCCCAGCACTTTGGGAGGCCGAGGGGGGTGGATCACAAGGTCAAGAGATCGAGACCATCCTGGTCAACATGGTGAAACCCTGTCTCTACTAAAAATACAAAAAATTAGCTGGGCATGGTGGCGCGTGCCTGTAGTCCCAGCTACTCAGGAGGCTGAGGCAGGAGAATTGCCTGAACCCAGGAGGCGGAGGTTGCGGTGAGCCGAGATCGCGCCATTGCACTCCAGCCTGGGTAACAAGAGCGAAACTCCGTCTCAAAAAAAAAAAGAAAGGGTGGTATTGGCATAAGGACAGACATAGATTAATGGAGTGGAACCGAGAATCTAGAAATAAACCTTCATATTTCTCGTAAATTGACATTTGATAAAAGTGACCAGACAAATAATTTGACGGGAAAAAATAGTCTTTTCAATAAATGGGGCCAGAATAACTGAATAGCCACATGAAAAATAATGAAGTTGGACCCCTACTTCACACCACATACAAAAATTAAGTCAAAATGGATCAGAGACATAAATGTAAGAGCTAGATTATAAAACTCTTAGAAAAAAAAATATAGATGTACAAGTCTTCATGACTTTGGATTAGGCAATGCTTTTTAGATATGACACAGATGACAAAGTAAACTAGACATCATCAAAATTAAGAACACTGTTTCAAAGACTAGCCCTAAGAAAGTGGAAAAACAATCTACAGAATGGAAAAAAATATTTGAAAATCATTTTTCTGACAAGAGAACAGAAAGAACTCTTTCAGCTCAACAATAAAAAGACAAGTATATCCGAGTCATAGCATCCCCCAAAAAAATTAAAAAAAAAAAAAAGAAAATTAAAAAAAAAGACAAATATTCTAATTTTTAAATTGGCAAAGGATTTGAACAGACATTTGTTCAGGTTCAAAGATATAATTAGTCAATAAGTACATGAAAAGATACTCAACATCATTAGTCATTTAGTGAAATGCAAATAGAAATCACAATAAAATACTATTTCCCATCCACAAGGATGGACATGGTAACTTTTCTTAAAAACACAGATAATAACAAGTATTGGAAAGATGTAGTGAAACTGGAACATTCATACATTGGGAATGGGAATATAATAAAATGGTATAGTTATGATGATAAAGTTTGGTGGTTCCTCAAAAAGTTAAACACAGAACTGCTACATGATTAGCAATTTCACTCCTAGATATAGATCCAAGAAAAGTGAAAAAATATGCTTACACAAAAGCTTGTGTTGTACACTAGTGTCCACAGTAGCATTATTCATAACAGCCAAAAAGCAAAACCCCCCAAATGCCCATCAACTGACGAATGGATAAACAAATATGGTCTATCCATACAATGGAATATTAGTAAGCCTTTTTTTCTTTTTTATTAAAGCAATTAATTCAAGATATTAAGCCTTAAAAAAGAAATTAAATTCTGATACAAGATACAACATGGATGAACCTTGAAAACATTATGCTAAATGAAAAAAGCCTAGTCACAAAAGACCACACATGGTATGATTCCATTTCTGTGAAAAGTCCAGAATAAGCAAATTCATACAGATAGAAAGTAAATTAGTGTTTGCTAGGGAGTAGAAGGAAGAAGGATTAGGAAATGGCTGATAATACATATGGGGCTTCTTTTTTGGGTAATAAAAAATGTTCTGGAAATTGGCCAAGCACGGTGGCTCACGCCTATAATCCCAGCACTTTGGGAGGCTAAGGTAGGCAGATCAGTTGAGGTCAGGAGTTCGAGACCAGCCTGGCCAACACAGCAAACTCCCATCTCTACTAAAAATATAAAAATTAGCCAGGCATGGTGGCATGCACCTATAATCCCAGCTACTTGGGAGGCTGAGGCAGAAGAATCGCTTGAACCTGGGAGGCAGAGGTGGCAGTGAGCTGAGATTGTGCCACCGCACTCCAGCTTGGGAGATAGAGTGAGGCTCCAACTCAAAAAA
>NW_016107369.1:8383918-8409597 GCF_001604975.1 Cebus imitator | reverse complement strand
AAAAAAAAAAAAAAAGTTAACTGTAAAACAGCATCAGGCAGGTTCTTCCGGAAGTATTTCAGAAGAAAGCATTGTTATTATAGGAGATAACAGCTCCAGGTGTGTTTTGCCCCTTCCAGTGGAACAAGATGCGGAGGTGGAAGACCACGATATTGATGATCTTGACCCTGTATAGAACAAGGCTAAAGTGTGTGTTTCCATCTTAGTTTTTAACAAAAAAGTTTAAAATGTAAAAACAACAACAAAAATGCATGTTAAAAAAAAAAAAAAGTAGGCTGAGGGCAGTGGCTCATGCTTGTAATCCCGGCAATCTGGGAGGCCAAAGAGGGAGGATTGCTTGAGCCCAGGAGCTAGAGACCAGCCTGGGAAACATAATGAAATCCTGTCTCTACAAAGATATTGAAGAATTAGCCAGGTATGGTGGTGTATGCCTGTAGTCCAGCTACTCAGGAGGCTGAGGTGGAAGGATCACTTAAGCCTGGGAAGTCAAAGCAGCAGTCAGCCGTGGTCATAACACTGTACTGAAATCTGGGGGGCAGAGTGAGACCTCTCTCTCAAAAAAAAAAAAAAAAAGTAATATATGAAAAAAGTTCATAGAATAAAGATAAAAGAAAATGTTTCCCTTTCCTGTTGCAAGGCGAGAGCTGCGCGAGGTGAGTGTCTTGGACGCTGTTTCTGGTTTTCATCATACAGACAGACCAGCCCTTCTGCAAAGATGGTCAACGTACATAAAACCCGAAGAACCTTCTGTAAGAAGTGTGGCAAGCATCAGCCTCACAAAGTGACACAGTATAAGAAGGGCAAGAATTCCTTGTGTGCCCAGGGAAAGAGGCGCTATGATCGGAAGCAGAGTGACTATGGTGGGCAGACAAAGCCAATTTTCCGGAAGAAGGCTAAGACCACAAAGAAGATTGTGCTCCGGCTGGAATGTGTTGAGCCTAACTGCAGATCCACGAGGATGCTGGCCATTAAGAGATGCAAGCATTTTCAACTGGGAGGAGATAAAAAGAGAAAGGGCCAAGTGATCCGGTTCTAAACTTGGGGATTTTTTCTTTTAACATTGGAAAGAAAATGTTGAAGCCATAGAAAAATTACCTGTTGGAAAATAAATACAGTGATATTCTTACTCAAAAAAAAAAAAAGAAAATGTTTTTGTACAACTCTACAGTGTGTTTATGTTAAGTTCTATTATTACAAAAGAGTTAAGAAGTAAACAATTTTTGTTTATAAAGTAAAAAAGTTACAGCAAACTAAGATTAATTTATTATTGAAGAAAGAAAATTTTGGCGGGCACAGTAGCTCAGGCCTGTAATCCACTTTGGGAGGCCAAGGCAGGAGGATCACTTGAGGTCAGCAGTTCAAGACCAGCCTGGCCAACATAGCAAAAACCCATCTCTACAAAAACTACAAAAAATTAGCTGGGTGTGGTGGCATGTGCCTAGTCTAGCTATTCAGGAGGCTGAGGCAGAAGAATCATTTGAACCTGGGAGGCAGAGGTTGCAGTGAGCCACAATTATGCCTTACGCTGGGTGACAGAGTAAGAATCTGCCTAAAAAAATGAATTTTCGTTATAAATTTAGTGTAGCCTAAGCATACAATGTTTATAAAGTCTATGGTGGTGTACCACATGAAGACTTATGTCCTAAGTCTTCACATTCACTCACCACTCAGCTCAACCAGAGCAAAGTCCAATCCTATAAGCTCCATTCATAGTGAATGTTCTATAAAAGTAAATCTTTTTTTTATTCTTATATTTTTACTGAATTTTTTCTATGTATACATACATTTAGATGCACAAATTCTTACCACTGCATTACAATTGTCTACAATATTCAGTATAGTAACACTGGAAACAACAGACTACACCAGGGTGTCCAATCTTTTGGCTTCCCTGGGCCATATTGGAAGAAATGTCTTGGGCCACACATAAAATACACTAACAACAGCTGAGGAGCTAAAAAAAAAAAAAAAAAAAAAAAAAAAAAAAAAAAAAAAAAGTTCTGGAAATAGAAAGTGGTTGTAATGGGCTGAATGGTGACCCTTAAAGCTATGTCCATGTCCTAATACCCAGAATCCTTATTTGAATCATTATCTCCACTAGAGTCTCTGGAGGGTGTGGCCTTGCCCATATCACTTTCAAGCTTCTGGTCTCCAAACTACAAAAGCATGTACTTTGTTGCTTTAAGCCACTAGGTTCAGTAATTTGCTATAGCAGCCCTAGGAAACTAATAACAAGTGACCCATATACACCTTTTAAATATACTAAAAACCATTGACTTACATGCTTATTTACTTCTTGAGATAGGGTCTCACTGTCACCAAGGCTGAAGTGCAATGGTGCAATCACAGTTCACTGCAGCCTCAACCTCCCAGGCTCAGGTAATCCTCCCATCTCAGCCTCCTGAGTAGCTGGGACTACAGGTGCATGCCACCATACCTGGCTGATTTTTAAATTTTTTGTAGAGATGGGGGTCTCACTACGTTGCCCAGGTTGGTCCAAACTCCTGGGCCCAAGAGATCTTCCCACTGTAACCTCCCAAAGTCCTGGGATTACAGGTATGAGCCACTGTGTATGGCCAACTTATACACTCTAAAGTGTACAAAGGATGAGCTTTACGGTATGTGAATAATAGCTCAAGATGAATAATAGCTCAATAAATATTTTTAAATTATTTAAAATACACACGCACACGCACACACACACAGAAGCTCACTTTACAACATGTCAGGACAATAACTCCATGGACTGATATACAGTGATAAGCTTCAATCTTTTCTTTTGTATACCAAGGTGATGCTACTGTCTCACAGCCATGACGACATATACTGGGTAGCTGCTCATCCTTCCTCAGCTGGGAAAATCTTTAGACCTATTTCCTTGCAACCTTTTGGGCTCATATTTACTAGGAGGATGGCTGGTCATTTCTAGTCTATGGCTCTGCAGTTCTGGGTACGTACTTGGGAACTGTTTTTTCCCATTTCTGGGTCAATGTCAACAGATAGAGCATTGACTAAAAGATTAACTAGATACCTGGAAAAGATAATTTTAGGCCATCAAGAGAAAGAGATTGCACAAAGAATAGTCATTGGTTCAGGAGCTTAGAGTAAGGACATTGGGTCAATCCCCTTCCCAAGTTCAGCAGTAACAGCCACGAAAGCCTAGCACTGTTGCTGAGCAAGCCAGGCTGATCCTCATGAAGATCTCCAGAAGGGACTGAGTATCCTTCCCATCTTACAGGGCAGAGATGGGAGTACATGTTGCCCCTGGAATCTATTGGCCTTTCCTAGGGAGCAGTCACCAGCACAAAGCGGCCTGCGTATAACACTTGAGGGATTTTTTTTGGTAGATGAAAGCATTAGAAACTGTCCCCTGGCAACACGGGAATTAGCATAGATAACTCTGGGGGGACGTCACTTAGACCTATTTTGGGTGCCGGGGTTTCTATGTAACCTCAATTCTCCAAGTCTTGAAATGTATGTGCCACCAAGAAGGACCTGGGAAATGCTGTCCTTGCCCCTGTGGACCTTACCTCCACACGTCACTGCCTTTGGAAAACATGGAGGCCCGGATGACTTCAGGTGCCATCCAAGCGTACGTCCCTGCTGCACTCATCTTGGTGGTTCGGTGCCATTCTCGAGCCAGGCCAAAATCAGTGATCTTCAGAATCTTGTTGCTCAGGTCTCCATTCTCCACCTTCTGGAGGATCAATACTGGGCAAGGAAAGGAATATAGAAGAAACCAGAGTCTACATTAATCACAGGGAAACCACAGAACAGAATTCTCTGCCATCCTCCTGGCCTCCCCTGTGGGCTCCAGCATTTAACTGCCATGGATTGATGGTCAGAGCCATCATTTCTTAAACACCTACGGTGCATCCATTTTTGTACCACCCATTTTATAGCCAGTATCTCTATTCCTCACAACAACTTACAAGGCAGGTACTATTGCCATCTCTGTTTTACTGATGAAGAAACTAAGATACACACAGCACTGTTAAAAAAAATTCCTAGCTGGGCATGGCGGCTCACACCTGTATTCCCAGCATTTTGGGAGGCCGAGGCAGGTGGATCACCTGAGATTAGGAGTTCAACACCTGCCTGGCCAACATGGTGAAACCCTGTCTCTACTACAAATAACAAAAATTAACCAGGCATGGTGGCAGGCGGTTGTAATCCTAGCTACTCAGGAGGCTGAGGCAGGGACAAATACAAAAAATTTAGCTGGGAATGCTGGTGCATGACAGTGACTCTGAACAATTGTGTCCTGAAATACTGGTATCTACCAAGCACCTGTTACTACTAATCATTAAAGCAGCAAAGCCTGTGAAAGCCTTATTTTTTGTAGACCTTTTTAAAAGCTGAAATCCAAATAACATAAAATTAACCATTTCAAAGTGAAGAATTTAGTGGTATTGAGTACATTCACAATGTTGTACAACCACGACCTGTCTAGTTCTAAAACATTTTCATCAACCCAAAAGGAAACTCTGTACCCATTAAGCAATTATTCCCCATTTCCCCTCCTCCCAACCCCTAGCAACCACCAATCTCCTTTGTCTTTATGGTTTTACCTATTCTGAATACTTCATATAAATGCAATCACACAATGTGTGACACACCTGCTTATTTCACTGAACATGTTTTCAAGGGTCATTCACATTATAGCTTATATCAGTACTTGATTCTTCTTTATGGGTGAATAATATTCCATTGTATGCACATACTACAGTTTGTTTATCCTTTTGTTCACTGATAGACACATGGGTTGTTTCTACTTTCTGGCTGCTGTGACTAGTGTGTATGAACATGTGTATACCTATATATGTATACTTGCTGTCATTTGAGGGGTATGTACCTAGGAGGAGATTTGCTGGATCACGTGGAAATTCATGCTTATCTTTTTAAGGAACCACGGAGTTGTTCTCACAGCAGCTGAACCATTTTACATGTCCACAAGCAGACTATGGGGGTTCCAGTTTCTCCACATCTTCACCAACACTTGTTATTTTCCTTATTATTGATATTCTTACTGCCATCCTAGTGCACGTGACATGGTAACTCAATGTGGTTTGGGTTTGCATTTCCCTAAAGACCAAGGATACTGAACATCTTCTCATGAGCTTGTTGTCCATTTGCATATCTTCTTTGGAGAAATGTCTATTCAGGCCTTTGCCCATTTTTAAAGTGGATGGTTTGTCTTTTTATTTTTTAAAATTTTTATTAATTAATTTATTTATTTTTTGAGACAGAGTCTCACTATGTTGCCCAGGCTGGAGTGCAATGACGCAATCTCGACTCACTGCAACCTCCACCTCCTGGGTTCAAGGGATTCTCCTGCTTTGGCCTCCCGAGTAGCTGGTATTACAGGCACGTGCCACCACACCTGGCTAATTTTTGTATTTTTAGTAGAGACGGGGTTTTACCATCTTGGTCAGGCTGGTCTCAAACTCTTGACCTTGTGATCCACCCACCTCGGCCTCCCAAAGTGCTGGGATTACAGGCGTGAGCCACCTCGCCTGGCTTGTCTTTTTATTATTGAATTATATGAGCTCTTCATATATTCTGATACTAGACCCTTTTCAGATACATGACTTGCAACTATTTCTCCCATTCTGTTGGCTGTCTTTTCACTTACTTGATACTTTTGATGCACCCAAGTTTTTAATTTAGAGGAAGTCCACTTTATTTTTTTAATTTATTGCTCATACTTTTGGTGTAATATCTAAGAATCCATTAATAAATTCAAGATCATGAAGATTTAATTCTATTTTTTCTTCCAAAACTTTTATGATTTCAGCTGTTATATTTAGGTCATGGATCCATCTTTAATTTCTGCATATAATACGAGATAGGCGCCCAACTCCATTATTTTGCATGTGGCTATGCAGTTGTCCCAGCACCATTTGTTTAAAGAGGAAAGCTTTAAAACACCGAGTGGGGAGCAATTATCTCCCAACATGCTTTCCTGTGTGGAAGAGAAAGCTTATAGTCAAAGCAGTTTACGTATTTGTACCACTGCAGGGAGCCCACTATAAACTTCTACCACTGACAAACAGCTGAGACAATAACAAATTGTCATGCTTTCACATCCTGAAAAGTTTAAGAATGCTTTATCAAATTCTGGTGAAGTCCATGAGAGTGGATTGTGTAAACCTCACCTCTCCTGTCGGGCAATGGCAAAGATAGTCATGCACCGCATAATGATGTTTTAGTCAATGACAGGCCACATACATGACAGCAGTACCATAAGACATAATAGGGCTAAAAACTCCCTATCACCTAGTGATGATGGCAGCTGTCACGATGTCATAGCACCATGTATTCTCATGTGTCTGTGGTGATGCTGCTGGTAAACAAACTTACTGTGTGGCCAGTTGTATAACAGCATAGCACATGCAGTTACGTACCATACGTAATACTTGATAATGCTAATAAACAACTATATTAGTGGTTTATGTATTTCCTTTTTTTTTTTTTTTTTTTTTTTTTTAGACAAAGTCTCACTCTGTCACTCAGGCTGGCATGCAATGGTACAGTCATAGCTCAATGCAGCCTCAATCTCCTGGGCTCAGGTGATTCTCCCACCTCAGCCTCCTGAGTAGCTGAGACTATAGGTGTGTGCCACCATGCCTGGCTAATTATTTTAGTTTTTGTAGAGAAGGGGGTCTCAGTTCATGGTCCAGGCCTGTCTCAAGCTCCTGGGCTCAAGCGACCCTCCCACCTCAGCCTCCCAAATGGCTGGGATTACTAGCAGAAGCCACTGTGCCTGGCCAGCATACTATACTTTTTATCATTATTTTAGAGTGCACTCCTTCTACTTATGTTAAAAAAAAAAAAAAAAAGTTAACTGTAAAACAGCATCAGGCAGGTTCTTCCGGAAGTATTTCAGAAGAAAGCATTGTTATTATAGGAGATAACAGCTCCAGGTGTGTTTTGCCCCTTCCAGTGGAACAAGATGCGGAGGTGGAAGACCACGATATTGATGATCTTGACCCTGTATAGAACAAGGCTAAAGTGTGTGTTTCCATCTTAGTTTTTAACAAAAAAGTTTAAAATGTAAAAACAACAACAAAAATGCATGTTAAAAAAAAAAAAAAGTAGGCTGAGGGCAGTGGCTCATGCTTGTAATCCCGGCAATCTGGGAGGCCAAAGAGGGAGGATTGCTTGAGCCCAGGAGCTAGAGACCAGCCTGGGAAACATAATGAAATCCTGTCTCTACAAAGATATTGAAGAATTAGCCAGGTATGGTGGTGTATGCCTGTAGTCCAGCTACTCAGGAGGCTGAGGTGGAAGGATCACTTAAGCCTGGGAAGTCAAAGCAGCAGTCAGCCGTGGTCATAACACTGTACTTAAATCTGGGTGGCAGAGTGAGACCTCTCTCTCAAAAAAAAAAAAAAAAAGTAATATATGAAAAAAGTTCATAGAATAAAGATAAAAGAAAATGTTTCCCTTTCCTGTTGCAAGGCGAGAGCTGCGCGAGGTGAGTGTCTTGGACGCTGTTTCTGGTTTTCATCATACAGACAGACCAGCCCTTCTGCAAAGATGGTCAACGTACATAAAACCCGAAGAACCTTCTGTAAGAAGTGTGGCAAGCATCAGCCTCACAAAGTGACACAGTATAAGAAGGGCAAGAATTCCTTGTGTGCCCAGGGAAAGAGGCGCTATGATCGGAAGCAGAGTGACTATGGTGGGCAGACAAAGCCAATTTTCCGGAAGAAGGCTAAGACCACAAAGAAGATTGTGCTCCGGCTGGAATGTGTTGAGCCTAACTGCAGATCCACGAGGATGCTGGCCATTAAGAGATGCAAGCATTTTCAACTGGGAGGAGATAAAAAGAGAAAGGGCCAAGTGATCCGGTTCTAAACTTGGGGATTTTTTCTTTTAACATTGGAAAGAAAATGTTGAAGCCATAGAAAAATTACCTGTTGGAAAATAAATACAGTGATATTCTTACTCAAAAAAAAAAAAAGAAAATGTTTTTGTACAACTCTACAGTGTGTTTATGTTAAGTTCTATTATTACAAAAGAGTTAAGAAGTAAACAATTTTTGTTTATAAAGTAAAAAAGTTACAGCAAACTAAGATTAATTTATTATTGAAGAAAGAAAATTTTGGCGGGCACAGTAGCTCAGGCCTGTAATCCACTTTGGGAGGCCAAGGCAGGAGGATCACTTGAGGTCAGCAGTTCAAGACCAGCCTGGCCAACATAGCAAAAACCCATCTCTACAAAAACTACAAAAAATTAGCTGGGTGTGGTGGCATGTGCCTAGTCTAGCTATTCAGGAGGCTGAGGCAGAAGAATCATTTGAACCTGGGAGGCAGAGGTTGCAGTGAGCCACAATTATGCCTTACGCTGGGTGACAGAGTAAGAATCTGCCTAAAAAAATGAATTTTCGTTATAAATTTAGTGTAGCCTAAGCATACAATGTTTATAAAGTCTATGGTGGTGTACCACATGAAGACTTATGTCCTAAGTCTTCACATTCACTCACCACTCAGCTCAACCAGAGCAAAGTCCAATCCTATAAGCTCCATTCATAGTGAATGTTCTATAAAAGTAAATCTTTTTTTTATTCTTATATTTTTACTGAATTTTTTCTATGTATACATACATTTAGATGCACAAATTCTTACCACTGCATTACAATTGTCTACAATATTCAGTATAGTAACACTGGAAACAACAGACTACACCAGGGTGTCCAATCTTTTGGCTTCCCTGGGCCATATTGGAAGAAATGTCTTGGGCCACACATAAAATACACTAACAACAGCTGAGGAGCTAAAAAAAAAAAAAAAAAAAGCAAAAAAGCTGTTCTGGGCCACATGCAGCATGCAGGACAAGCTTGGGCTACACCATATAGCCCAGGTGTGCAGTATAAGAACACTCTGATGTTCGCACAATCATGAAACTGCCTAATGATTTCTCAGAACGTATCCCTGCTGTTAAGTGATGTGTAACTGAGAAGAACAAGTCCAGGCCTAAGGCAACGGGGGCCTGGCCAGGCAGGGGAACAGAGAGGAAAAGATACATTGGAACTAAAGACCTAGTGATTAACCAGATGTAGGGGCTTGATGGAGAAGGAAGACATCTCCAGCCTTTCAGGTTTGGGGGACAAGCAGAAGACCAGTGGTGCCCCCGAATGGAAAGTGGAGAGAAAAAGCCCATTTGAGGAAGCCAAGTTTAGTTTTGGACATAATGCATCAAGGATGGTAGCAACAAGAGTCAGTATGGAATAGGAAAAGAGAGCGGACGATTTAAATCCTAGGCCTGACACTCTCATTGTGACCCTGGACAAATCTCTTAAACTCTGAACCTCAATTCCTGCTTCTACAAAATGGGAATAAAGATTAAAGGCAATACAGAAATGATGCAACCAGTAGAGTACCTGGCACTCAGAACACTATAGCTATTATTATAATTAGGTATCCTGTACATAAACGGAAACCACAGGGTTCAGTGCTCAAGGGACTGACACGAAGGCCTGGCAGTCCCTGACACACAATAACCATGCAATATGTTTTTGCTGTATAAATAAATGGAATGTTTGATTAGTAATGACACTACTCATTATGGATCACTTACTATGTAGTGGCACGATGCTGTTTATGTCCATCGCCTTTGTTAATCCTTAAATCAAACCTAAGTAGTAGGTGTAATTATTTTTCCCCATTTTATGCACTCCAAATCAGACACAGAAAGGTTAAGTCAGTTGCCCAGTCAGTGAGGGATGGGAATGGGTATCAGATCCAGATCTGTCTGACTTTGGAGTGACATTCTTCACCTCTGTGCCATGCTGTACAAAGGTCAAAAGGAACTCCTATGTGTCTTTAAGCCCTGCCTCCATTTCTGCCTAACCCCTAAAGCTGTCACTGATCAAAGGGCAGTATACCCTGCACTTCTTTTTCCTGACTTCTTCCTTCAGCAACCAAATACCACACCATCTAACAATATATGCACTTCCAATCATTCCCGACTGCTGCATATATATGGATCTCATCATTTCCACAAGCGTATGATAGAGTATGACTCCTAAAAAGTGAAACCTCATTCTTTTCCTTCCGGAACCTATGCCATGTCCCCTCCAGGAACCAAACATAGGACAAGGCTCTCTGAAACAACACATCCCGGCTGGGCAGTGGCTCATGCCTACAATCCCAGCACTTTGGGAGGTCGAGGTGGGTGGATCACCTGAGGTCAGGAGTTCGAGACCAGCCTGGCCAACATAGTGAAACCCCATCTCTACTAAAAATAAAAAAAATTAGCCAGGTGTGGTGGCACACACCTGTAGTCCTAGCTAGCTACTTGGGAGGCTGGGGCAGAAGAATCACTTGAACCCATGAGGTGGAGGCTACAGTGAGCCAAGATCACACCACTGCACTCCAGCCTGGTGACAGAGTGAGACTTCATCTCAAAAAAAAAAAAAAGAACTCATCTCTTGCTGGTCACATACTTGACTAATGGGATATCTGCGCATCTTCTAAAACTATCCATTTCCGGCCAGGCGCGGTGGCTCAAGCCTGTAATCCCAGCACTTTGGGAGGCCGAGGCGGGTGGATCACGAGGTCAACAGATCGAGACCATCCTGGTCAACATGGTGAAACCCCGTCTCTACTAAAAATAAAAAAAATTAGCTGGGCATGGTGGCGCGTGCCTGTAATCCCAGCTACTCAGGAGGCTGAGGCAGGAGAATTGCCTGAACCCAGGAGGCGGAGGTTGCGGTGAGCCGAGATTGCACCATTGCACTCCAGCCTGGGCAACAGGAGCGAAACTCCGTCTAAAAAAAAAAAAAAAAAAACTATCCATTTTCCCATCTTATTGTTGCCAGGTATTGGGGCAGGGGGTGGAGGGGAATTGAGAGGAGACTAGAGAAAGAGTAATACCTCAGCCAGGGGTTCACCAGTGACTAACACACCCAGTTGGTGCCAGGTGGGGTAGGGGACACACAGAGAAAGATAACCTGAAGACTCTTAGCTTATCTCAGTGGACTTTCCCCTTCTATAAGGAAAGATAACATGACAAAAGTGAATATCAGGTCAAGTAGGGTCTCACTCTATTGCCCAGCATGGAGTGCAGTGGCACAATCATAGCTCACTGTAACCTCAAACTACTGGGCTCAAGCGTTCTTCCACCTCAGCATTCCAAGTAGCCAGGACTATAGGTGTGCACCACCATGCCCAGCTAATTTTTTATTTTTTTGTAAAGACGAGTTGGTCTTGAGCTCCTAGCCTAAAGCAATATTCCTGCCTCGGCTTCCCAAACACTGGAATTACAGAAGTGAGCCACTGTGCCTGGTACAAAGACATCATTCTTGATTATTTCCCAGTTAGGACACCACCTATATATACCACTTAATATAATTATTTTAAAAAAACTTTATGGGCATTAAAAAAAATAGAATAAGACCTAGTATTTGATAGCACAATTGGGTAGCTATAGTCAAAATGATTTAATTGTACATTTAAAAATAACTAAAAGTATAATCAAAGGACAAATGCTTGAGCAGCCCCATTTTCCATGATGTGATTATCACACACCTGTATCAAAATATCTCAGGTACCCCGTAAACATATATACCTACAATGTACCCACAAAATTAGAAATTAAAAAAAAAATTAATTACTTAAAGAAGAAATTTTATACCACTATTGTAAATTGG
The DNA here is from genome assembly GCF_001604975.1 of Cebus imitator. NCBI lineage: Eukaryota > Metazoa > Chordata > Mammalia > Primates > Cebidae > Cebus > Cebus imitator. Next base: position 8,397,938 of record NW_016107369.1, on the reverse strand, counting down.
AAAGCCAAAAATTCTCCTAACACTGAGTAACCTGTACAAACAAATAAAATGAAACAAAAATAAATGGTGTATTAGCAGACCTGCATATGGTCAAAGTGCTGAGCCTAAGGCCTGCCTTCTCTGCTTGAGAAGAAAGACTGGAAGTGTTAGACAGGAATTATAGACCAAGAGCCCCAAAATGAATGTTGATCCTCCATGTATACAAAGAGGTTGAATGACTTTCTTTGGGATTCAATGTTGCTTAATGCAGGCCATTTAAAACCATCTCAAGGCCATCCTATTAGGAGGTCAGCCGGAGAAATGGGAGTGTCTTGCCACAAAAGGCTTTGTGAGTCTGACCTAATATTGTTTAGCTGAGGCTAGACTCTCAAAACTTGGCACCACTGAGGAGACTTTCCCATTAGGTCCTAATGGTAAACTTAGCGTTGGTTGATGATCTACGTCATTTTCAGATTTCTTATTTATTATTCATCTCCATCAGTACAAGGGGCTCCGATTTGCTAAATGCTCACCTTGGTGCCAACGCTCATGTCCTCAGGCCTGCATTTGGCTTAGATAATTTGGCCCCATCTCTCCTAGATTAGGTAATTCAGCTAATTTGGTTTGGAGGGTTACGTTTTGTTTTATTTGTTAAAGTTTATTGTTAAATGTATTATACACATAGAAGAGTATATTAAATGTATACATGTAATATGTACAAATGTATATATGGCTGGGAGTGGTGGTGCACACCTGTAATCCCAGCTATTTGGGAGGCTGGGGCAGCAGAATGGCTTGAGCCCAGGAATTCGAGGCTGTAGTATACTATGTGTGTGCCTGTGAATAGCCACTGCACTCCGATCTGGGTAACACAGCAAAACCCCATTTCTAAAACTAAAAAATGTACATATGGTTTAAAGAACATAACATGAAAGCCCACATAACCCCATCCAGTCCCTTTGGAAGTTCCATGTGTCTCTTTCCACCCCCTACCCTTCCTCTCGCCCCAAGCATCTGACAGCTTTGACTTCTGTTATTCATTTCTTTACTTCTCTTTATGATTTTATCATCTATGTACACATCTCTAAATAAGACAATGTTTAGTTTTGAAAAAGTGAGTGGCAAACAAAAAACTAAGCTATGTGTCCTACCCTCCTAGGGCTGCCATAACAAATTAACACAAACTGGGTGGCTTAGAACAAAAGAAATTATTATCTTACAGTTCTGGAGGTTAGAAGTCCAAAATCAAGGTGTTGGCAGGACCATCTCCCTTCAAAGCTTCTAGGGAGGGATCCTTCTTTGACCCTTCTAGTTTCTGGCAGCTGCCAGTAGTTTTTAGCACCCCTTGGCTTGCAGCAGTGTTAAGTCCAATCTCCGCCTCCATCTTCACATGGCCATCTTCCCTTTGTGTGTCTGTCTGCATCTTCATCTAACATTCTCCTTTCTGTTTGTCTATGTCTCCTTATAAGGACACTGGTCACTGGATTAGGGCCCATCCTAATCCAGTATGACCTCATCTTAACTTGACTACATCCGCAAAGACCATATTTCCAAATTTCACAGGTTAGGACTTCAGCATATTGTTTGTGTGAAGGGTTGCAGGGTACACTATTCCACCCACACCACAGAGGGGTAAAAATACTGCCTTTGCTAAATGAAGCCTTCCTGAAGGAAATAAGCTAAACAGTCTCTGGTCATGGTCCCATGGAACTTATAAGAGCCCTTCCTAAGAAAATTGATAGGCAAGATCATGAACAAGTCTTAGAAACACAGGGCAGGTCACCACAATGGGGGCATCTGGTGGTACAGGTCAGGGTGATTGGGACTCTTCTGTATTTGTATTTTCTTATTTTCTCTTTCTTTCTTGATTGGGATTCTTCTGCATTCTGTTTCCTTCCTTCCTTCCTTCCTTCTTCCCTCCTTCCTTCCTTCCTTCCTTCTTCTCTCCCTCCTTTCCTTCCTCCCTCCTTTCTGCTTGCTTTCTTTTCTTTTCTTTTCTTTTCTTTCCTTCCTTCCTCTTCTCTCTCTCTCTCTCTCTTTCTTTCTTTTTCTTCCGTCTCAATCTGTCACCCAGGCTGGAGTACAATAGCATGATCCTGGTACTTTGCAACCTCAACTTTCCGGGTTCAAGCAATCCTCCTGTAATCCTTGCTGTAGCTGGGATTACAGGTGTGCACCAGGACACCAAGCTAATTTTTTTTTGTATTTTTAGTAGAGATGGGATTTCACCATGTTGGCCAGGCTGGTCTCTAACTTCTGACCTCAAGTGATCCGCCTACCTTGGCCTCCCAAAGTGTTGGGATTACAAGCGTAAGCCACCATGCCTGGCTCATATTTTCTGTTTCTAAATTCAGTTGGGCCTACCTTTAGCACAGAGGGTTGGGCAAGGAAAACACTTCTGTTAATAAAAAATGAGTCTATCCATTCAGCAGGGCAAGGAGGGGCAACAGGAGCTTCATCAGCACATGAGCAAGACAGTCAGGTGCAGATACAATCTGCCTCAGGCTTCCCCAGGTAGTCAGTCCTCCAGTTAAATCAATGGCACAATGATTGCAGGTAAGCTGGTGACGACAGCCTGAGTCACACTGCTCAGATCTAAGCTGCCCATCCTCTATATCTGGTACACAGTCCTCAGGGGTTCCCTTCATCTCCCTCCTGGGTTAATCCCTGTGTCCTGTAGCCCACTCCCCTCTTTACTGAGTCCTTCCCCTGCTATAGTGGTGTGCATTCTCCAGCAGTTCCTTAGAAAGAATGTGTAGAAGGTACGTTTTGTTTTATTTTTTTTTTTTCTGTACTTGGTGTCTCCAGTCCAGTAACTCTTGTTTTATCCCTTCTAGAAGAAAAGGGAGTTAAGTGGCTGCATAAAGTGGAGGAGATTCTGTGGTATAAAAGGACTGCTTTTTTTGCTTTCCCTACTGTCCGCTTAGAATTATCTTTCTCAAATGTTCTAAGTTAATTACCACTTCTCCATCAGTTTTCCAGCCTCCAAAACTTCATAGCTATTGTCTCTTCTCCCATCCATCTTGTGGGCTTGCTGTGGTTTTCACTGGGTTTCAGGAGGGAGTAAAGGCAGCTGTAGCATTTGACATGTTCACTCTGCTACCCTAGCATAGAACCTTGCCTTCGGTTTTCTCTTCTTGAGGTAGGGAGAAGGAAACTAGTATAGTCTCCATTCAAAGGAAACTTTCAAAGGCTTCCAGCTTTCCACCACTTAGTTCTTCCATATTTCCTGATATGCAAAATCCATTCTGGGAGGGTGTGATAGAGGAAGGCATACATGTACTCTTGCTTATTCCTGCCAAAGCCCAGGGCTTAAATTCCGGATCTATGTCACAGCATCCTGTCTCACCTTAGTAAGAACAATCTCAAAGCTACGCCAAGGCAGAAAGAAAAAGGCAACAGATGGAGACTCAGGGTGTCTGGGTTCTCGCCCCACCACTGTGTAACCTTTACCAGGCCCCCATTTCCCTACACCTCTGACATTCTTAGAGTCTGTAGCTCCCTGAAAGCTGTGTCAGTCCTTCCCTGGGGCCAGCCAAGCTCCACCACCCATCTGAGCTGAAGAACAGCTAAATCTAGGGGCAAAGTAATTAGGTGAGGTGATTCTACCCCAAAAAAGCCCTATTCATTAGACACAGCCAGCCATTAGGGCGCCTGAGTGGCACTTGAGACATTTGCTTCCTACAGCACATTGCCTCCAGTGGAGGAAGGAAAAGGATCTCAGACCCAACACAGAGCAGGCTCCCTGTTGTGCTGACGCAGCATGAGCTGCATGGGACAGCCTGACTCACGGACCACGGCCAGGCGGCCAGAGCACGGCCAGTGTGCATCCCCCAGCTTCTCCTGGCCACTGGTGCTCTGTCTGCTCTCTCTCTCCAGGCAAGGCCAAGAGAGGCCAGACTTGCTTACCAAGGCAAATGATTCACCACCTAGACTCCTCGACTCGACCTCAGCAGAGCTGTGGTGCTGCCTAGAGATGGAAGGGAGATGCCAGCAGCGACGGTGGCCCCAGCAGCTTCCGCATCGTCAGCAGAGCTGCACCGGGTTCCACTGGCACAACCAGCAAAGCTGCACTTCCCGACAAGCACTCAGGCAGGGCGGCCAAAAGTCCCTGCCACAGTAACTATGGAAAGGTGGAGAGAACTGGGTCCTTGTGGAATTTAGAAGTCACTCTCTTTTGATATAGAAGAGGAAACCAAAGTAAATGAATGGGTACAAAACGCTCCTGATAGAGAGAGAGAGCACTCGATACAGTGACCTTTTCCTGAACTAGAGTAAAACTGAACTACAGTGGCCTTCCTTTCTATGCCTGTAACCTGAAGAGGAATAGCAAGTGTTCAATAAACATTCATCTGGGATTAATAAATGAATGCCAATCATCCCAAAAGGTGTCTGCTTAAATCAGTTTAAGTACTGATCCCCAGCTACCTCTTCCAGGGCTGGCTATATTGGAGTCCCCTGAGAAGCTACAGTAATGATTTCCAACCTTTCAAAATATGTCTTTTCAGCTGAAAAAAAAAAAAAAAAAGCCATTATGATGTTACTTGCACTTTTAGTGTGTTGATTAAGAAGAAAATAATAACCACAGCTAATGTTTATGGAGCCCTTAGTACGTGCCAGGTGCTAGGCTAAGTGATTTACACCTGTAATCTTATTTAATCTTCTCATCAATACTGGAAAATAGGTACTATAACTATGCCCACTTTCAGATATGGAGACTGAAATTCAGACAGCCTGGTCCACAAGTGGTAAGGGGCAGAGCCAGGACATTTCATTCAGCCGAGGCCTGAATGAAATCAGTCAGGACTGCAGACCACCATGCCATATTAAGCACTAAGAAAATGCTAAACACCCTAAGAAAATGCTCTTAAGTGAATTCATATTTTATCAACACAACAGTGCCCATGCACATTTGAAAAACAGAAATATTTACACTTTATAAAAACACTGTTAGTTTCAAAGACACCTTTCAGTAACCCCCTGCCAAGGGAATCGCTGACCTCAATGCTGCAACCATAAGGACGTTATGCAGGAAGCAGTAGGTCACTGCCCCCATTGGAAGGAATTACCTGTCTGCTTCCATCTCACATCCAAGCAAGCGTCTCAAGGTCTCCAACTCTGAAGGAGTACATGGGAGAGAAAACTCCAAGTAAGAGTTAAAGCAGAAGGACCGAGTCAGCAGCAGAAAGAGAAAACAAATTGAAAACACAGCAGAAAGGGATTGCTACATTAGCAATCCTGGCAGCATATCAGAGAAGGACTAACAAGGGATTAATGATAGGAAAAGAGCCTGAAATCTATGACCCAGACTGTTAGTCACCCTTCAGTGGTTATTCTCCCCTCCTCTCATAGTAATAGAGCCTACAATTGCAAGGTGGGCACCAGGCCACTCATAACATTCACTACATTTTCCAGGTTCCTTGTTCCAAGATGTAGCCAGGTAACTAAGAAGAGTCATTGTGGCTGTTTTCTGTAACTGGACTTTTGGACTTGCTCTTCTTCCCTTTCTACACTGTGCTGTCTGGAAAATGAATGTGATAGCTGAAGGTCTAGCTACCATCTTGGACCATGAGGACACGATCATGCCACAGAAGTTGGCAGAGCTGTGAATGGGAAGGAGGTAAGGCTCAAGGAACAGAGGTGTCCTGCCAATCACAGGCTGTCTCCTGCCAAACTTTTACATACAAGAGAGGCACTTATTTCAGCTACTGTTGCTTTAGGTGTATATTTATCATAGCTGACCTACCTGAATTAAAACAAAGTTCAACTCCTACAATAAATATCTTGCTTATTACCACAGCAAAACAGACACAGACACATTAAAACTGCAAATCTGAACCAAAACCAAGACCCCAGTTAACAGTCTCAGTGTGCCATAACAAAAGATTGGATAGCCTCTCCATGCTGCCGTAAAATTAATCAACCTGAAATCTATATTCTACACTAAGTATGACTTAAACCTTTCAAAAATAATATAATAATTCACATGTAGTAAAAGCCCATATGTATCAGGCACTGTGCTAATTGGCACTGGGTGTTCAAATATTGTATAAATTAAACCAGTATCAGGCCGGGCGCGGTGGCTCAAGCCTGTAATCCCAGCACTTTGGGAGGCCGAGGCGGGTGGATCACAAGGTCAAGAGATCGAGACCATCCTGGTCAACATGGTGAAACCCCGTCTCTACTAAAAATACAAAAAATTAGCTGGGCATGGTGGCGTGTGCCTGTAATCCCAGCTACTCAGGAGGCTGAGGCAGGAGAATTGCCTGAACCCAGGAGACGGAGGTTGCGGTGAGCCGAGATCGCGCCATTGCACTCCAGCCTGGGTAACAACAGCGAAACTCCATCTCAAAAAAAAAAAAAAAAAATTAAATCAGTATCTCCCCTCAAGAAGATCACCAGCCAGGAGAAAGACTCAGTGAGTGACAAAGGATAAAGCAGGAGACCTTTGCTATTTAATACAAGCCTTGTAATGTATTTTGGCTTTTTAAACTAGATTATATACACATTACTTCAAAAATTTTATATCAGGCCAGGCATGGAGGCTCACACCTATAATCTCAGCTTTGGGAGGCTGAGGTGGATCCCCTGAGGTCAAGAGGTCGAGACCAGCCTGGCCAACATGGTGAAATCCTGTCTCTACTAAAAATACAAAAATTAGCCAGGTGTGATGGCAGGCACCTGTAATTCCAGCTACTAGGGAGGCTGGGGCAGGAGCATCACTTAAACCCGGGAGGCGGAGGTTGCCTCTGCAGTGAGTCAAGATTGCGCAACTGCACTCTAGCCTGGGCGACAGAGAGAGACTCCATCTCAAAAACAAACAACAACAATAAAATTTATGTCAAAAAGATAGGCTCGGCATGGTGGCTCACGCCTGTAATCCCAGCACTTTGGGAGGCTGAGGCGGGCGAATCATGAGGTCAAGAGATCAAGACCATCCTGGCCAACGTGGTGAAACACCGTCTCTACTAAAAGTACAAAAATTAGCTGGGTGTGGTGGCGAATGTGTAGTCCCAGCTACTTGGGAGGCTGAGGCAGGAGAATTGCTTGAATTTGGGAGGCAGAGGCTACGGTGAGCCAAGATTGCACCACTGCACTCCAGCCTAGCAACAGAGTAAGACTGCATCCCCAAACAAACAAACGAAAAAGATAGTAGGCAGCTTAATATATGTAACTATATCATATAAAACATTAGTATACAAGATGATAAGCGATATGTTTTTCTTTCATCATTGTCAAAATCATCTGGGATACACCTGTATTTTTGTTACTTTCATAAATTACCTAATAATAATAATAATAATAGCAGTTACTATTTCTTGCATACCTACTATATCCCAGGTGTAACACTAGACACTTCACATCCACGTTACCTTACGCAGTTTTCCTGGCAATCCCACAAGTTAGGTAGCATCCTCATTTTACAGCTGAGGAAGCTAGAATTCAAAGGACAAGTAACTTTACCACATCTAGGAAGTGAAGAGTCAAAATCTGAATCCTGCTCTGGCTTCTAGGCCTATGCTCCTTCCAATATACCCTGCTGCCCCCTTCATTCGGGGGTCAAATGTTGAGATGATACATCTCTACAATACCAGTCTCTCATAGGCCACAGTGTGTGACCCACATCTTACTTTTGTTTGCCTGGGGACCATCTCATGTTATAAATTCATTGGGCAGAACCTCCCTGAATCCCACATCCCGAAGGGACCAATGCCTGTTACTATACTGAACACAGAGCCCAGCACTGGGAGTGGGTTTCTACACGGCACTGTCAAGCTGATGGCTGCTTCTCTCTGGCAAGGACAAGGAGGGAAACCTGTGGTTAGAACAGAAGAGAACTGGCAGACAAGCCACCAAAGCTAGCAGTCAAACCTAATTCTACCTCTAAATCCACTGCCCTTTCCACTAGAACACAGGTCTTGGACTAAAACCAAGCCACCTGAGTCTTATTGGTCTCCTTCTAGGGAACGAAACCAGGCTTTTATATTTAAACGAGAGTGCTTGAGAAGTTAAGACTAAATAATTGGGGCCAGGCAGGGTGGGTCATACCTGTAATCCCAGCACTTTAGTAGGCCAAGGCAGGTGAATTACCTGAGGTCAGGAGTTCGAGACCAGCCTGACCAAAATGGTGAAGCACCCCCACCCCACCCCCCACCCACAAATCTCTACTAAACATACAAAAATTAGCTGAGCGTAATGGCGGGTGCCTGTAATCCCAGCTACTCGGGAGGCTAAGGCAGAAGAATCACTTGAATCTGGGAGGCAGAGGTTGCAATGAGCCAAGATTGCGCCATTGCACTCCAGCATCGGCAGCAGAGAGAAACTTGGTCTCAAAAAAAAAAAATACATACGTACATAAAAACAAAAATAAAATAAATATTCGGGAATCTCACAGACACCAAGGATCAAGCTCTAACAGCTTAGCAAGGTATGGTGGCAAAGCTTGCTGGCAGGCAGTATCTCCCCAGGCATAATTTAGGACAAACACGTGTTAAAAGCACCACATCTGAGACAGTATATTGGCTTGTGGCTCGAGGGGAGGATGTTGATGAACAGGAGAAGAAACTCTCCTACACTAGGTCTGTAACCATTTCAGAAGTTTGGAGTTTTGCTTTGAGTAGCATAGGCTGGACCTTGCAAACTCAATACCACCCCTCATCCTCTACATGGTATATCCAGATTAACTGTAAGGAAGGTCAGTGGGAGAGCTAGGAACCAAAAAACTTAAATGTTCACAACGTGAGAAAAAAAGTAATAAAGCAGAGGAATCCCTATGGTCTTAAAGCTCTGCTCTGTCAGAAGTTCAACCTCAAAATAGATTTATATTTGGCGTTAGCAGCAGCAGGTAGGTCCCATATAGCTATTCACTCAAGCCCTAAAAAAAGCATTCTCAACCTATAACCTCCACCTTGATTTAAAAAAAAATCTCTCCCATCAGCCCTCGCCACACTAGGCTATATAAAAACTATGAAACACCCTGAACTAAAAGATGTCACTTTCTTTTTTTTTTTTTAATTTTACTTTAGGTTCTGGGATTCATGTGCAAATCATGCAGGATTTTTGCACAGGTACTTACATGGCAAGGTGGTTTGCTGCCTTCATCCCTCCATCACCTATATCTGGTATTTCTCCCCTCATTATCCCTCCCCACATCTGCTGTCCCTTCCCTAGCCGCCCCTACACTGACCGCAGCATGTGATGCTCCCCTCCCTGTGTCCACGTGTTCTAATTGTTCACTTTCTACCCATCTCTAGGGTCCTGTTGCTTCACCCAGTGCCCACCTCAAAGGGGTAGCCATTTCTCAGGGGAATCTCCAGTTCCTGCCCCTATCCGTATCAAATCACCATCTACTTACCTTTTTTCTTTTCTCAAATGTATGCCCTATCCAATGACCCATCCCCAGAGCAGCAGAAAGCACTCTTACACAGTGGTAAGAAAGGCTGAGATTCATATATCAGAAAGGCAAAGAATATAAGAGTCCACTCCAAAACCTCTGGACCCGAGCTCCACTGTTCACCAGCAACCATAGTCAGCCACAGGAGACGCATTACTCACTGCTCATTCATCCCAGGATGGACCCTCCTGACAGCCTCAAAAACAGAGGGAATGGTTATTCTACGGATTTGCAGGGTCTCCTTGCTCCATCACAGCCCAGGGTTCAGAAAGTCTTCCCTATCAGAAAGTCTGGTGCTATTAAAAATGGTCAAGGGATACTGGTTGGAGTCCTGAAGCATAAGGACCACTGGTCACCAGAGGGTCACATGCTCTGGCAAGTCAACTCTTGAGACACTAGACCTTGGCTGTGAAGAGATACATGAGGCCCCAGCCTGACTAATGCAGTGGCCACCCAGTTCTCTGGGAAGCAGACACCAGCACCATGGGTAGAAAGAGCTAAAGCCTCTAAAATATAACGAACATCCAAGACCAGAATTATAACCAGGAGAGAAAGAGTGGCCCATGAGTCCTAGCAAATCTCTCTGGCATCACATCACTTATTTGATCTCGCTAAGTCCCTATTTGTCACCAATCTTACAGGAATATACTAGCATTTAGTGAGTTCAGGGGGGCTTAGTGGCCCCACTCCTCCTACTTCTGGGCTAACATTTACCCATCCACTCATCCCTTCCAACAGGAACCAAAGCTTTCCATTCTTCTCTAACCACAAACACCTAGAAACAGGGTTCCTTCATTTTCAGTTGTAGCCACCAACTCACATATTACCGACTGCTACTAACTAGACCAGATGCAGTTCCATAGTTCTGGCATGCTGAGAACAGCCACTCTTTGCTAAGGCGGTTCAGTCCTGCATTTATCTGGGACATCTCTGGCAAGCCCCCCACCCCAGATTTCAGTGTGATGTACTTTACAATATCAGCCAAGGGTGTGCAGCAAGGAACTCAGGGAATGGCACAAGCTAAGAATGACGCCAGAGGAGACAGAACGCATAGATGAGCTTCCTGGGGCTGGCTAGTGTCTTGATCCTTCAGATAGCCACCCAGGCCTTATGCAAAGTTTTCAGATAGGCTGGTTAGTTAATAGGATTGGGATACTGGGATGGCAGTTTAAACCTGGAGGGTGTCCAGGGTTCCAGGCCACTCCCAAACAACTCTGGCTGGCCATATTGTGAATATGTGTCCTGGGGAACAAGGGAAAAAATCAGAAGTATTCGTGTGGCCCAGCACTTGAGAAACAACCCAAAGCACCAACCTTCCTCATCATGTGCCCACATCCGTACCTGCCGCATGACTTAACGGCATAGGTGTGGGCTTCTGCTGCCTTGTTGGGCTGGAGGATAGAAGGAGACGTGACAGGGAACTAATATATTTATGACCTCCAGCAGGCACAGCACAACGCACCAGCCTTGAAAAATGACTCCTTTAACCAGCCCCAGCTTTCTCTGGGAACTTCACTTTCATCTATTTCTTGGAGGTCATATCCACTTCCCACATCTCCCATGCTTCTGAGTGAAAGGTTCTCGTGATTAAAACAGAAGAATAAGCACCATCTCCCTGACCAAACCTCCCACCATGTGTCTGCAGGACACCTAGCTCTAACATCCTAAAATATAACTGCTTCAAAAGGCGTCTAATTGGACACCGACAGCCCTTGTCATCTTGTGCAAATTAAGCCCAGAAAACCAGCTGGGACTCCATCCCTCACCTCATCCAGGCACAGATATCACCAGCAGGAAACAGAAAGTCAGAGGTGGAGCTTTTGTGTAGCCACTTTCCTTACTAAAGAGCATCTCCTCAAACACCTGCCTGACCTGAATTTTCCCATCGTACCAGCTCAAATTGACTGAGAAGAGCTGCCAGATCTCCGTCATGCCTCTGAAGCACCCAGCTACATACCAGATAAAAATAAACAAGAAGAAGCCTATCAGATGCTTGATGGTTCTGTCAACAGAAAACAGTTCTTTCTTGGCATGTGGCCATGGGGTGCAGCTGCCGCACAGGCTCTCCAGGACCTTGTATCTCCAAGCTCTGCTACCAGAGTTCCCTCAGCAGGCATGGAAGTTGCATTTTCAAAGTAGTCCATCATCTCCCATCCTCTGTGCTTTTTCCCCAGTGTGATCTTGACACTTCCCACTGACAGGTGGGTCTATGTCCTCTCCACTTGAATCTGAGTGGTCTTGAGACTCATTTCAACTAACAGAATGCAAAAAAAAATAAAAATGCTTGACTTCCAAGCTAGATCAGAAAAGATGCTACAGCTTCCACCGTGTTCACTGGAACACTTGGGCTTACAGCCTTTAGACAACACATAAGGCCAAGAGACCTAAGATAGCCATGCCTATGGAGGGATTGCACGTGGGCACCCCCATCAGCAGTCCTGGCCTCCAGGTCGTCCCAGCTCAGGCACTGAGCATGTGGGTGATCAACCTTCAGATGGTTCCTGTCTTCATTTGCAGCCTCCCCCGAGCCTTCGAGTCTTCCCAGATGAGGCCCCAGACATTGACAAGCCATCCCTAATGAGCTCATGCCAAATTCCTGACCCAAAGACTCCATGAGCTTAATAAAATGGTTCTTGTTTGGGGTGGTCTGTTCTGAAGAAACAGTAATGGAAACAGTAGGTGACACGCTGTGAATCTAGTCTCCTATCTGCTGCTGCTGCTCTTGAATTGTTTAAAAAGGAAAAGCTATCTTTTACTGAGCATTTACTCTGTGCCAGGAATTATGCTAATTTAATCCTCATTACAATGCTATGAGTAAATACTAGAATTATCCCCATTTTACAGAAGAGGAAATGGGCTCAGGGTCAACGACTCTGCCCAAAGCCAGGTCTGCCTGATTCAGAGCCCACAACTATACCAGCCTAGGCTCTCTGGAAAGAGGAGCTTAGAAAGAGGAACTGTTTCATCAGGCGCAGTGGCTCATGTCTGTAATCCCAGCACTTTGGGAGGCCGAGGTGGGCAGATCACAAGGTCAAGAAATCAAGACCATCCTGGCCAACATGATGAAACCCCTAAATGATGAAACCCCAACATGATGAAACCTCTGAAACTAAAAAATATAAAAATTAGCTGGGCATGGTGGCATACACCTGTGATCCCAGTTACTTGGGAGGCTAAAGCAGGAGAATTGCTTGAACCTGGGAGGTGGAGGTTACAGTGAGCCAAGGTCTCGCCACTGCACTCCAGCCTGGGCAACAGAGCAAGACTCTGTCACAAAAAAAAAAAAAAAAGAAAGAAAGAAAAAGAAAGAGGAGCTGTTTCTACGTGGAAGACTCAACTTCTTGGGAGCATGGCTTTCCTATTCAACATTCCAGGTCTAGAAATTACCTAAAGAACCTAGGTGATAGGACGCAACATCAGTGAACACTTGGATCTGTCTGAGCTGGGGCAGTCTGCCTTCTCTGGGAGGTCACAGCTATGGCCTACCTGCCCTATTACCAACTCTTGAATCCTGCCTGTTCTTTAAGGCCTAATCCTTCCATCAAGGCCTCCCAGGGAATTCTGCCTTCTCTAGACTCCATCTCATGTACCTTAACATGCTGTCCCCTATACTGTATCACACTGTTCTGGTTGTTTGGGATGTGTTTACATAGTATAAAGTTGGAAACAATGCAGTGGAAGTGACCTCTATGTTATGTATATAATATATTTGTCACATTTCCTATAGCATCTATACAGTAGCAGGCACCGTCATTTTCTTATGAGGCCATTTTGGGTAATAAAATTACCCAAATAGGTTGAGAATCATAATCTACACACAAAGAAAACATTGCAGGCTCTGTGACCTGCACTTCACCCCAGGCATCGCAGAGGAGAAAGGATTTGAGGGCAGAGGAGAAAGCAGTACAACCCACCACAGACACCACCTTCATCCCATCACCTTGCAGGCAAGGAAGTCCCAACCACAAAGGCTCAAAACCTTCTTGTGAACCACAAGTCCTTTACAGCCCTGGAAAGCTATGAAACACCAATTAAAGTTTCCTATGAATCACATCTCAACCCCTCCATGTTAAGAGCAGGGAGGAAACAACCTCAAGTACCTCCTCAGGCCAAGACTAGCTTTGCTCTGACTCACTGTCCTTCAGTCTATGGTTTTCTAATTCCTTCCTCCCACCTCCATGTCCACTGGTGGGGAAGATGAGGCTTCCTAGCATCTTCTTAGTCTACCTCCAAAAATTACTCTACAAATCCTATTCCCCATGAGACAGAGTTGAGGATCTCACCATGGCAGGGAAAACTCCAAACTATACAAATTCTCAAGATGTTACACCTCAGTTTCCAGGTAAAAGCCAGTCCTTTCCTTCCTTCCCTGCTTCCCGGAAGGTGGGCATAACAGGCATACCCAGAAACTGCTGGGAAAATGCTCAAATGCCTTACTCCCTGCCTTCAGTAAAATCTCATGTGAGGAAAGGTCTTAGACTATCTTCTTTTCCAGCCAGGTGCAGTGGTTCACGCCTGTAATCCCAGCACTTTGGGAGGCTGAGGTGGGTGAATCACATGAGGTCAGGAGTTCGAGACCAGCCTGGCCAACATAGTGAAACCCCAACTCTACTAAAAAATTACAAAAAGTAGCCACACGTAGTGGCA
>NW_016107369.1:8381574-8383248 GCF_001604975.1 Cebus imitator | reverse complement strand
AAAAAAAAAAAAAAAAAAAAAAAAAAAGAGTATCTTCTTTTTCCTGAGTGGAATCATTCTTACGCTTACTGGAAGGTCATTATCCAGTCTCTCCACCAATATACTACACATCAAATCAAGCACCAAAATGCTTGTAAGAAACCTAAAATTGGCCAGATTCATGGTCCTTGCAACCTAGTTATGCATATAAAGCCACGGACTCACATGTTGGAATACCAAGAGGGCGCTGTGTCCAAACGAGGGTAAGGTGGGAAGAAAGACAGCATACTAAAGCAAATTCAAATTAGTCTGACTCCTTTTCTCAAGCATCCAAAGGATTCATATGATCCACAGCAACCCTTCTTCAAATATCCCTTTTAAATTCCATCCACTGTCCTTACACAAAGAAGCTCCCTCATTTCCTGCTTAAAATTCCTCCCAAAAGAGAGTACTTGAAGGGTTCTACTCTTTGTCCCCTCCCCTTTCCTCCCACCACAAAGTTCAAAAGTTCCGGGAACAGCAAAGTCAAAACTCTCTTTGTGAAGTGGAAGAAGGAAATAGCTGTAGGCTTTACTCATTGACAGTTTAGGTATTATTCCACCAGCAGTCCATCCAAATTGGAGCATCAAGGAATGAACAGTGAAGTCAAATTTGTCTCTCATAATGAAGTGTTAAGTGAGCACCACAAAGCATGCCCAGCGCTCCTCCATGAGGAATAAAACTGTCCTGTTGTTCAGGCATGGTCCATTTGGCCATAAACTCAGCTGCAAAGCAACACCCCAGAAGGGGCCGCTCACCTCCCAGACTACACAGAGCTGAAAGACGTGGCATCTGAATAACCACACAGGGCTCTGCGATTAAGAGATGTGTCCAAACCCTTTTTGAATGTTTATATTACTTTTCTGGTTAAAATTTTTTTAATTCCATAAATAATCATCTCTGAATGTATCTGACATCTATATATACTTCTTTTATTTAAACAAAAACAAAACCACAGCCAGGCACAGTGGCTCACAGCTGTAATCCCAGCACTTTGGAGGCCAAGGCAGGTGGATCACCTGAGGTCAGGAGTTCAAGACCAGCCTGACCAACATGGTGAAATCCCGTCTCTCCTAAAAATACAAAATTAGCCGGGCATGGTGGCACATGCCTGTAATCCCAGCTACTTGGGAAGCTGAGGCAGGAGAATCGCCCGAACCTGGGAGGCAGAGGTTGCAGTGAGCTGAGATCATGCCATTGCAATCCAGCGTGGGAAACAAGAGCAAAACTCCATCTCAAAAAATAAAATAAAATAAAAAACAAAACCACAACACAAACACAAGAATAACAGCCCAATAAAGTGGAAGCTTCTGCAATGGCCCAACTTCTGGGCAGCTGTATGCAAGCACAATTTTGGTTCAGGACAAACACTAACAAGAAGCAAAGCTGAAGCTGGGCGCAGTGGCTCACGCTTATAATCCCAGCACCTTGGGAGGCCGAGGTGGGCAGATCACTTGAGGTCAGGAGGTCAAGACCAGCCTGGCCAACATGTTGAAACCCTGTCTCTACTGAAATACAAAAATTAGCCAGGTGTGGTGGCAGGTGCTTGTAATCCCAACTACTCAGGAGACTGAGGCAAGAGAATCGCTTGAACCCAGGAGGCAGAGGCCACAGCACTCCAGCCTGGGTGATAGAGTGAGACCCTATAACAAAAAA
>NW_016107369.1:8349346-8381239 GCF_001604975.1 Cebus imitator | reverse complement strand
AAAGCTGAGGCTACAGAAGGATGGCGAAGGTTCAAATTGTGCTTTTGGAGGTGAGGCGAGGCTGGGGAAAAGAGAAATGAGAAACAAGCTCTCAGGTCTCGTGCATTTTAGGACCATCAGGTCTGGAAATGCCAGAGGCCCTGGGTTGGAGAAGTGAAGGATCTCCTACCTGTAGATCAAAATGTGGGATGATCTACACCACAAAGGCCCCAAGACCAGGTTTATTGTCCAGGTCTAGCCCCGCTGCACCCAGACTCTGGTGAGTCCCAGGGTCTGTCCTGTAGAACAAGCTACTAGAGGAGGATCTCCTATTGCAGTCTGTTCCCAAGGAGCGGAGCAGAAAGAAAACCACGCAAGCACTCAAGAGCCTGGCATTTGAGTCCAGGCCCTATCGTTCTCTAGCTATGTGTTCTTGGGCAAGGCATTAAACCTCCCTGAGCCTAAGCTTCTTCTGTAATAAAATGGGGATACTTCCACCCCTTCCTGGAGTACCTCAGGTAGATACTGTTTCAAATAAAATTCTAAAGCACCAAATACAAAGCATGATTACAGTAGTCTCTCCTTATCTTCAGGGGACACATTCCAGGATTCCCAGTGCCTGCCCCGATCCATAGATAGAACCCTATATATACTATGTTTTTTCTTATACATTCATACCTATGATAAAGTTTAATTTATAAGTTAGGCACAGTAAAAGATTAACAATAATAATAAAATAGAACGATTATACTATAAGAAAAGTTTTACTAATGTGGTTTTTCTGGCTCTTTGGAAAGATCTTATTGTACTATATTCACCCTTTTTGTGAGGTTATGAGAAAATGCCTACGTGATGAGATGAAATGAGGTAGATGACACGGCCACTGTAACAGTGACCCAGTGTTTGGTACTCCCAACCTTCTGATGTATAGTCAGAGGACCATCTGCTTTGGATGGCCCTGGATCACCGCGCTGTGACAATGTCAATGGTTGGATGTCAGGACGGACCACGTGGGTGACTAATGGGCAGGTAGTATACCCAGCATGGACAGCTGAACAGAGTGTGATTCACATCTCAGGCAGGATGGAGTAGGAAGGCATGAGACTTCATCACACCACTCAGAATGGTGTGCAATTTAAATCTTATGAATCATTATTTCTAGAATGTTCCATGTAATGTTTTTGGACCACAGTTGACCATGGGTAACTAAAACCAGGGCAAGTGAAATGGCAGATAAAAGGGGACTACCATACTCTTCTACTACCTCTAGGACTATCTGGGGGGTGAAGGACATGAGGGCCATGTATTACTGTCACCATGAATAATAAGCCAAGGAGAGTATCAGATAATGTCAGGTTACACTAATAATCTTAAATCATCTGAAGCTTATGTGGGAAAAGTTTAAGTCCTTAGTTGATTTTCCACTGCCATCCATGGGATGTGATGGGGCATCTCTCCTTGTCACTAGCTGCTGTGCATTTGGGTAAAGCGAGCCAATTTTATTTTAATTTAACCCAAATATTTAGTAAGGGTAGATCTCCTAAGCAGGGGAGAAGGGAAAAACAACTCTCTATCACACAACTGTGCCAACAGCAGGGAGATTATTAACAGTCCACGCTGGGATTCCCTCCTGTCTCTAAGCAGGGATTCCTATCTGCAAGCACAGGGAGCCAGGAGTCCACTGCTTAATAGAAAATGATTTTATTATTCTTTTCTTCCTAAAAAAAATTGCACCACCTAGAAGAATACTGAACACTGTTATCCTTCTATATAACATACTAAAGAAAATGATCGAGTTCATGTTAGTAACCAGGAAAAAGTCCAAATGGCATGTACACCATGACTTCACTCCACAGTAACCAGTGACTTCACCCCAAACTTTGACCTTATAAGCAAGCTGTCCCCCTGGTTCCTCAAATAAGGTACAGATCATCTTTCCACTATTGTCCAAAATACCTTTGGTCCTAGCTGGAAAGCCTGGCAGAGTAACAGAGTTCCATCGCGGGGCTAAAAGAAAGAACACTGTCATGAGTATCAGGATGACCTTAGGCAAGTCACTCAACTTCTCTGGGTCACAACTGTAACGTTCCTGTAAGCTCTAATCACATCAATAAGCAAAAAAGAAAGTCAAGCCCTTTTACTGAAAAGCTATCACTATCTTCCAAAAACTATCACTCTCTTCCCTAACCATAGTCCTTTCCTCCTTCCTCTTATTTTTTGTTTTTATTTTTAGTTTTTGGTTTTGCTTGGTACTCACTGATTATGGCATCCTCCTTCCTCTTAGACCCTGAAGGTTAACAGAATGCAGAAACAAACAAACAAAAAAAATTTTAAGTGTCCAGATGGCATGTACACCATGACTAAAATGGCAGGAGGAGATGAGGTATACAGATAAGAACAGGAAAGCCAAATATAAAGATGAAAACAGTTGTATCTGCATGCTGGAATCTAGAATAACTCTTTTTTTTTTTAATGATACTTTTTCCTGTTACATTGCCTCATCAGCCACATCAGCTTGCAGTCACAAAGATTTGCAAAGAAAGGTCTTAACTATAAGACCTTTCTATAGGTCTTATAGTTAAGACCTGCTTAATGGGCCTGGTACAATGGGCCCCATTGCTACAATGAGCCCCACTCCCAAACCTGCTCCAAGGGATGGATGGACGTCAGAACCTTCACAGCTGGGCCATTCCAGAGACACACATTGGGCTTCTGACTTTACAAGCTACTCCAAAGAACACCTTCCTCTAGGGACCCAAGCTCCTGAAAAGTTTATGAAATAGATATATAAAAGCAAAGGCTTGACGAAAACAAACAAAGCTCATTCAGTAAAAGGGCGTGAGTCCATCCAGAAAGGAACTAGGGACAAAAACCAAAACAAAACAAGATTTTTTGGTTGGCCTCCTTGGAATTGTCACAAAACACCTGGGCTGCTATATGCAAAGTCCTATAGCAGGCATGATGTGACGGGAGAGGGAGACAGAGGGAGCAAGGGAAGATGAAGGGAAGAAAAACAGCAACACCTTTGCTGTCAAGAGGTCTATTAAGATTTCCGTGTTTTCATAGAAAAAAGTTATCAGAGATAAAAAACACTTAATTGCATTTGCCTCGGGGAAGTAAACTTAGGGTTTGGGGTGGGAAGAAGAGCGATTTTTCTTTTTTTTCTCTCTCTTTTTCTGGAGACAGACTTTTCTTTGTATTTCAGTTTTGTCCTATTTTTACCCACGTGTATGCAATACATTTTGAATTTTTAAATTCTACAGTATAACTGGAAAGAATATGACTAAAGCAATGGAAATGCAAGCACAAGACAAAAGATACCACCCAAAAATATAATCACAAATTGTGATCTAAATACTAAGGGAATAGGTGTTGCAGATGGAATTATAATGAAAATGGGCAATATATTGTGTGCTTATTATGTGCCAGGCACTCCTAAGAACTTGACGTAATGATCTTATTTAATCCTGACTTCTACCCTGCAAGATAAGATTGGTGGTATTATAATTATTCCCACTTTACATCTGCAAAAACTAAGCCACAGAGGGTATGTCATTTGCTTCACAGTCCTTAGCTAGCAAGTCACAGAGCCAGGTAGGACTCACCCACCGCTCACATGGGCTCATCTCCAAAAGAAGAGAGGGTTCACAGCCTAAATGAGGGCTCTAAAGGAGAAGAGGTGTGGCGCTGTTTGGAGAATGTCTATGCAGGAAGGAGGTATGTAGGGGAAAGACACACTGCTAGAATCTGTGATTATCATAACTACGAACATTTCTTGAGGACCTACTAAGTGCTGGACACAACCAGATTTAGAGAGTAGCTGCAGGAAACAAAGCTCTTATATAGAGATGAAAAGGGGCCAAACATGCTCTGTTTACCTTCCAAAACAAGACCACAAAACTCAAAAAAAAATCTCTTCAACCCACCCTGAATATTCCAGAGTCTTAAATGACACTGTGTAAGGAGAAAGCTAAGTTGACATAGGGAGGCCAGGGGAGGATGTGAAAAAAGCAGACTAATGCAGCAGAGAAGGGAGGGAAAGAAATATATTGCCTTCCCCCTGGGGCAAAAGCATTTTAATTATCAGCTCAGAGTACAGCAGAGCCATAAAACTGGCCAGCTGTCCCATTCAATCAAGCCAAAGCCCGGAACAGACAGGACAAGACAGCATTTTTTAGAGGACCTAGCACTTCGAGTTAAGGTTGAGTCCAGCGGGTGCAAGATGCATGGGCCTTTTCCACAAGAGGCTTTTGCACAGATAGAAGGGGCTGGTGGGGCTCAATCTGTTCCAGGGGCTTCCACAGAAATAAATCTGCCTGTTCCAGTGGGAACAGTAAAACTATGCCTGGCTGGCTTATGAGGGGGCTTCTCAGAGCTGCCTAAAACCCTCACACACCACTTTAAAAAGGGAAATTCAGCCATATCCTGTGTGCAACTAAAACAAGAAGGAATGGAAAGAAGTTTCTCCTACTACTTAGAAAGGAAAAAAAGCAGAGTGCCATTTACTGAATGCAGTGCCTGTGTGATACTGACACACAATAGCTCATATCATCTTAAAACAGTATTGCTCATTTCTGCACTGTTCTTATTTTACAGATGAGATTTCCTGCAGCTCCAAGAGGTTAGCCACATGCTCAATGTCAAGTGCTCAAAAAGTAGCTTAAATCTAAGTCTATCTAACTCCAACGCCAGTGTTTCTTCCATTAGACCACGGTGGTTCCCAAAACCAATCTTAGGAGAAAAATACTTTCTTCTCAGATCAAAACCTTAGAGTTTCCTACAAAGAGCGAAAACCCTAGTGAAGTTAAGAGGGGAAGGGACATGCAATCCACAGCTTATGATATGTCTAATTTATATGTCTCACTCTTACAGGGTAGTGGACTGCACACAGCACATGTCATCCTATGATTCTGGTGGTGAGTCGGGATATATGAGACACACAATTAAAGTTGCCTAAGTGACCTTGAGCCCCATCTGGAAAAGCCCTATGTTGTTCCAAAAAAGTGAGCAGTAAGCAAGTGTAAATCAAAGCAGCAGCAAAGCTCTGAGACACCAGGACGCCCCTTGCTTAGCTCCAAGGACAGACTGGCATGCGACTAACTGTGTCCTGCTTCTAGGAAGAAGGCTGTTCTTAGATTATTGTGAATCCCCACGATGGTTCATGTGACCAGAGCATCCTCTCTCAGCAAGGCCATCTGTCATGCCCTGAGCAGCAATGGGGGAAGGGGAGCACTTGTGGGCCCCTGTCAACTGTGTTCTCCGCTAAACCACTTGGCAAAGATTCCCTTTCAGGAGATACAGCCCTTGCCAGAACAAGCACTGAAGAGGAGAACTGAGCACATTGCAGCCTGACACACAGAGGGAGACAAACCATGCAGTTACTAACATTCCCAAACACACAGACATTCATGCTTTAGGTCCTGCACGGGACCTCAGAGACCACTTATCCAAATCTCTCATTTTCCAGATGAAGAATCTGAGGTCCAGAGAGATCACAGATGTGCCCAAGGCCACCTGGCCAGTAGGTATCAAGGACAGCCCTGGGGCCCATGTTCCTTCTACTGCACCGGAGCACCTCTTACACAGATGCCCAGTTTAAGTTCTCTGTAATGATACTGATTCATAACCTTCTCTGAGTCTTACATTAATAACAGCCATGACCTTTTCCCTCCAAAATGAATCTAACCACATTTTGCAAAGATTCTAGATGGTTCCCTGGCCCTATGTTAATCTTTACGTTATAAGAGGAACAAAGAGCAATTCCCCAAGAGGCTGTCAGGGGTATTGAAGGGGACTCCACAGCAAAGACCTGGGATGGAAGCTACATTTCTCCTGACTCAACCAGACCACGGACATCACTGCTTTGCATCCTATCCATAAGTGATCCTGAGCTACCTCATCAAAATGAGGTGAAGAACCAGGTTAAGGAATGGAAAATTTTCCAAGAGATGCAGAGGAAAGGAGAGATAGGCAGGCTCTTCTCTCATCTCCTTAGAGATCCTGAAGGACAATCTTGAACCTGAGCAATGACAGTTCCACGGACTATCTGCAAACTGTGGTCAATACTTAGCTCTTACTAGGTTTGCTTGGGGAGGGACATGGGAAAGGGAAGATACAGTAATTTATTAATTACTTTCAAGGCAATCGTGGCTCAAATTAGAGGAAACAGATCAAAGAGGCAGAGACTAAATATTCATCTGGAAATCAGAGCCCACAGGCCTTTCAAAGCCTTTCTTGCCCTGCATTCAACCACTCACCAATGCTGCTTTCAACAACCAAAAGCTCGCAGTCCAGAAACCCCAACCCCACGGCACAAGCTTCTGCACCAACTCCAGCACAGCATTATGAGAGCCTCAAAGTTGCCCGGTGTCCTGAGCTACTTCTCGCCCCACTGAATAAGCTGCAGAGAACCACCATGGTGATGAAATAAGAAGCAGAGTTCGGTAGGACTCTAGAGCAACTGCTGGTGAAACAAAGGCACGTGGCCCACAAAGGGATCCATTTTCCTAATGAATCCTTCTCCACCAACCATAGGAGAGGACAGAGGCAAGAGAATCGAAACGTGCAATTTGCCTCCTGGGAGGCCACACTGTACTGGGCACCCGGGCCTGCTGGCCTCACTGCCTGGAACTTCCTTGTCCCAGCTTCCCTTTCCACTTTGTCTCCAGTCTTCCCTCTCTCAGATCACACTGGAAACAAAGCTTCCTTAGGGAATTCTCCAGCACTCCTCTCCAGGCATGTCCCCTTATCAGCCACGCTCATGGTACTCACCACAGTTTTGACTTTACATTTTGTGTAAATTTACTTTGATCAAGGTCCTTCTCCCTGACCCCACAGGGAGCTCTTGGAGGCAAGGGCCCTTGCCTGTTTTTGTTTGCTGCTGTATTCTTAATACCAGGCACTCCGATTGGCCCATAAAAGAAAACCAACTTTGTGCAGGAGATGGCCACAAAGGCACAGGATAAAAGGGAAAGGCAGGGCTCCTAAACCACGTTAAAGAACCAAGAGATGGTGAGGCATGGTGGCTGACGCCTATAATTCCAGCACTTTGGGAGGTCAAGGTGGGCGCATCACGAGGTCAGAAGATCGAGTCCATCATGGCCAACACGATGAAACCCCGTCTCTGCTAAAAATACAAAAATTAGTTGGGCATGGTGGCGCATGCCTGTAATCCCAGCTACTTGGGAGGCTGAGGCAGGAAAATTGCTTGAACAAGGGAGAGTTAG
Source organism: Cebus imitator (assembly GCF_001604975.1). Classification (NCBI taxonomy): domain Eukaryota; kingdom Metazoa; phylum Chordata; class Mammalia; order Primates; family Cebidae; genus Cebus; species Cebus imitator. The sequence continues at coordinate 8,374,034 of NW_016107369.1, read as the reverse complement.
AGGTTTCGGTGAACTGAGATCGTACCATTGCACTTCAGCATGGCAACAGACCAAGACTCCAATTAAAAAAAAAAAGAACTGAGACCTGCAACAGGACTTGCAAGTCAGATCTCCAGCCTCACTGGTTTCTTCTGCTGAGTCCTGTTCACCTGGCTGGGTAAAGGCTTCATTTCAGCTTTATTCACTTAGGTATTTATTTTGGCTTGCAGAACATGTCTCTGCATTCATAGGAAATGCTACCCATCCACTGAACAGGATGCTTTGAGACCTGCCAGGTAGCTGCTAGCTAACCTCTGGCATAGCCTCCTGCAACCAAAAGATAAATCCAGTTATTTGAGCGCTTGTACACTTTTGCCTAGGAAAATCCTCAAAACACATCCATCATCCTCCAACTCTCTGTAAGAAGGAACGTGTAGCAAAAACCACCAAAGGACCTGACTGAGGGGAGAAAAGCAGGGAAATACAGAAGCACCTGAGCCAGGTGCTCCAGAAGTATTTCTTTTCGAGAGGCCTCCATGAAGCATACAAAAAGTCATTTACTTACCTCTCAAAAAGGACCAAGACTTGGGTTCTCCAACTGATACTTCACTGCCTCCCAGGTCCACTCTGGGAATGTCTGATTGCCTATTTCATTCTCCTGAAGGAAAAAACTGCTTTTACAGCTACTCCTCAACCTTTTTCGAGGCAAGTCTAATGCCACATCATCCTTGCCCAGGGTTCCCATGTCTTAGCTGACTTCCTCCATCAGGCAGAATGGGCTCTACCATGTGCATAGGACAATGACACTAAAGACTGGGATCCGGCGGGTCACAGGATGCCACAGGTCTGGCAGCCCCCAAACTCAGCAGCCATGAGAAATCCTGCATAGGAAAACCAGTCAGGGGCTTTGGCCAGTGTGTGGTCCAGATATACTCCAGGGCATAGAATGTAGAGCTTGCTGGGCCAGGTGTGGTGGCTTATGTCTGCAATCCCAGCACTTGGGGAGGCTGAGGCGGGCAGATCACAAGGTCAGGAGTTCAAGACTAGCCTGGCCAATATGGCGAAAAGCCATCTTTACTAAAAATACAAAAGCTGGCCATGCGTGGTGGCACATGCCTGTAATCCCAGATACTGGGGAGGCTGAGGCAGGAGAATCACTTGAACCTGGGAGGCAGAGGTTGCAGTGAGCCGAGATTGCACCACTGTGCTCCAGCTTGGGCAACAGAGCGAGACTCTGACCTGAGACCAAGGGGAAGACAAAAGCTCTGCCATCCTCACACTGGTGAAAGCATGTCTTCAGCTTCCTGATCTTGTGAACTCCAAGAGAATGTTGGAGGACAAGGTGCAAGTGGGCAAAATTGGGAGGGGGAGATGCTATATGGGCTTCCAGTTCTAAGAGGAGCAGCCAATCCAACAACTTAACCAAACTAGAACAGGCATTATGAGGAGCACGACAGGCAATCCCCAAGCTGGGAACAAAGGGAACACTGAGGTTAGACAGAACAGACTGGGAGTAGACCCAGCAGCACTGGGCAGTGGTCTGCTCCAGCCGCTCCTAGCAGCCGGCAATAGCTGCAGTGGAAACACTGGCCAGTAAGTTAGCCAGGCTGGTGATCAAGAAAAGTGTGAAGAGGGGAGGAGGCAGAGGCGTTTGAGATTAATAAGGAATGCACTGTCACAATACCACACTCCAGCATCCAAAACAGGTGGCTGGGCTCAGACAATTAGGATGGATCAAGGACCTGAGGATTCTGAGGATGAAAAGCGAATTCCACGTGGCCAAACGTGGTGGCCCATGCCTGTAATTCCAATTCTGGGAGACCAAGGCAGGTGAATTGCCTGAGACCAGGAGTTCAAGACCAGCGGGGCATCATGGTGAGACCCTGTCTCTACTACATAAAAAATAAAATAAACAAACAAATTATTCCATACAAGTGAGGTCTGAATGACATCACAGATAAGAGAAAGGGAATGTTTACATTTTGGGATCCTCTATGTAAACCACTTCATATGACATTTTATTCATTCATTTATTCATTCATTCTTTTTATGTATACATTTATTGAGGACCCTACTATGCACCTGGAACTATGCTGGGGGCTAAAGATACAAAACCTATTTGGAGATGTAAGGGATGCTTCTGAAATCACAGCCAACAAAAAGAGGCCAGAGGATGTAACTTGGCAGGTTGGCCTGCAGGCCAGCACGGTGTTTGTTTTGTTATGGCCTGTGAATGCCCACCAGTGCTTTAGATTGACTCACCCTGGCTGGAAGTCATTTGAACTTGCAGACATTAGACTAGTGGCTCTAGCCTTCTGTTACTCCAATATTCTTCTACAAACTACCAGGTGATACACATTTAGCAAATGATAACTTAGCACTGACCACAGCAAGAATACGTGATGGGCTACCAGAAGAAGCCAGGTTTGAGTTGAGCACAGAAAACTGTGGAGGTATTGGATAGGCAGAAAGATGAGGTAAGGGCACCCCTGCCAGCAATGGGGAAAGGGGAGACCAGTTTGGCTAAAGGAGAAAGTGCCTCTAGAAGAAGAGACGGCAGCAAAGATCTCATGAGATTTTAAGCTGACGTCTGAAAAGAGGAAGGCAGGTGTGCCTAGTCCCAAACCAAACACGGTTCACTATGCACTTCTGCTCTTTCAGCTATAAAATTCAGAATGAGTTGCTTGAAACCCAAAAAAGGTACAGGCAGGGGATAAATCAAACATGAATGCAATGTGGATGCTGTGGCCCTGTGAGCAGAATGACGTTATTTCCAATTATATGAAACTAAGGCACTGAAGGGCCACACAGAACAACATGAAATACCCCAGCTGTCCAACAGGAATGTGCAGGCAATAGTGTAGTGACTAGGGGCAAAGGCTGGGGGTCAATGCACTGACAAGGGGGAGGAGAAACACATGCTACAAGCAATATTTTTGTTAGGATATTATCTAGGGGTAAAAACAAACACACAAAAATGCGCAGAAAAACTGGAAAAACACAGTTTTTACCTGTGTTTTTCTGTTTTTTTTTTTTCTTTTTTTTTATTTTTTGAAATAGAGTCTCACTCTGTCGCTCAGGTTGGAGCACAATGTTACAATCATGGCTCACTGCAGCCTCGACCTTCCAGGCTCAAGTGATCCTCCCACTTCAGCCTCCCAGGTAGTTGGGTCCACAAGCATGTGCCACCATACCCAGCAAGATTTTACTGTATTTTTGGCAGAGATGAGATTTCACCGTGTTGCCTAGGCTGGTCTCAAACTCCTAGGCTCAAGAGATCCACCCACCTCAGCCTCCCAAAGTACAGGGATTACAGGCTTAAACCACTGTGCCCAGCCCTTTTCTGTACTTTCTAAGAGAAGAAAAGTGATTTAATAATAATACAAAAGTAATGACACTTTGGATGTTTTTACATTCTCCAAAGCTTTTTCATATTGTTTAAATATTTACATTTTCACTTATTTAACTTTTTTTTTGAGACAGAGTCTGGCTCTGTCACCCAGGCTGGAGTGCAGTGGTGCAGTCTCAGCTCACTGCAACCTCTGCCTCCTGGGTTCAAGTGATTCTCTTGCCTCAGCCTCCCAAAGTATCTGGGATTACAGGCGCCTGCCACCACACCCCACTAATTTTTGTATTTTAGTAGAGATAGGGTTTCACCATATTGGCCAGGCTGGTCTTGAACTCCTGATCTCGCGTGATCTGCAGGCCTCAACCTCCCAAAGTGCTGGGATTATAGGGATGAGCTACCGCGGCCAGCCACTTATTTAACTTTTAATGGACACTATTACACTGCTCTTCTGCCAAATGCCGTTATACGCCAAGCCACCCTACTACACAAAATCCTGAAGTTCATCTACCTGCCCCCAAAAGGGCAACCCTTCCATTTAAGACCATCTTTCAATGCGTTTGCTGACAATCATGTAACTGGTTTTCCCCAATTTGATGGAGCAGAGACATAAATCCATTTTTATAGCCAGAGGCTTTTTGCAAGTAGAATTAGGGTGTGATGCTTAAGTTGATGATGTGATGTGGTAAAGCAGTATAAACCAGTAGTTAAGCCAGGGGCCTGAGCCACGTGTCCCAGGCCTGGCTAAACTTGTTTGGCTGTGTGATGCTAAACATCTGAGGTAATAGTTCATACCGATACATGTCCAGCATTAAGATTCCATGGTAAGACTGCTAGCTGCCAATTCCTTAGCAGCAATGCTCTTCCTTGGTAACAGACCTTGATTCTCAGCTGGGCTCACTGACACCCAGCATAAAAGCCTCCATCTTCCTGTCCACTCTGCAGCTAGCGATAGCCAAGCGACCAGACTCTGGCCAATTAATGCAAGCACATACACCATGTTGGACTTCTGGGAAATTATGGGAGCCAACTCGGCCACAGGGGACACCTTTTCTGTGCTTCTGCTTCCTCTCCTCCTTCAGGCCCGTGACTTGGACCTCTTAACTGGCACTCCAGCAGCCATCTGGACCACAGGGTGACAATGAGGATGGAAGCCATGTACTGGGATGAGGGAGTAAAAAATAGGAGGCTGGGTCCCAGACGCCAATATGGAGCTGCCCTAGAATCCTCCAGACTTCTTTTCAAAGACAAGTAAATGTAGACCTGGTTTAGCCACTGTTATTCTGTTTGGCTTTTCAGGTTACGTACAATCAACGTAAACTCAATGTAGATTCTCTATCAGCATAGGCTACTATATGCTATACTCCTTCCACTGCCAGTAAACTGCAAATGACTTTTTAAAGTAGGTGATCAGGATAAAAAAAAACATTTTAATAAGTCACTTTCCTTTCTAACAGCTAGGAGTTTATCATCGACTGCTTTTTCTTTCCCACAAAGACAGCTCCCATGCATACACACTCTTTTCTCTAATTGTCAAAATCAACTAACACATATAATTGCTAGTATATTCTGCCCTCGCATGACAATGACCAAAATCCAATTCTCTGGAACCCTTAACAAAGCAAGGAAAACAAGCCAGTGCTCCCATCTATGAAATACAAAGAAGTCATGGCTCCCAAGCTGGAGACAATGGGCAAGGAAGTGGCATAACACCTCTAAGATAATTTTCAGCCTGGGCCACAAAGCGAGACCCCCTCATCTCTATTAAAAAAAAAAAAAAAAAAAGGGTGGGGCATGGTAGCTCATGCCTGTAATCCCAGCACTTTGGGAGGCCGAGGCGGGCAGATCACCTGAGGTCAGGAGTTCGAGACCAGCCTAGCCAACATGGCAAAAACTTGTCTCTACTAAAAATACAAAAATTAGCCAGGTCCGGTGGCTGGCTCCTGTAATTCCAGCTACCTGGGAGGCTGAGGCAGGAGGAACACTTGAACCTGGGAGGCGGAGGTTGTAGTCAGCCAAGATCACGCCATTGCACTCCAGCCTGGGGGACAGAGCGAGACTCCATCTCAAAAAAAAAAAAAAAATTAGTAGGGCATGGTGGCACACACCTGTAACCCAACTACTCAGGAGGCTGAGGTGTGAAGATCACTTGAGCCCAAGGGCCAAGGCTGCAGTGAGCTCTGATCATGCCACTGCACTCCAGCCTGTGTGACAGAGTCAGACCTTGTCTCTAAAGAAATAAATGAATTAAATTAAAATTAAAGACAATCATTTTCAAGGCATGTACACATTACAATGGAATAAGAACGGTGGTGGCCAGGCACGGTGGCTCACACCTGTAATCTGAGTACTTTGGGAGGCTGAGGCAGGCAGATCATGAGGTCAAGAGATTGAGACCATCCTGGCCAACATGGTGAAACCCCGTCTCTACCAAAAGTACAAAAATTAGCTGGGCATGGTGGCACATGCCTGTAGTCCCAGCTACTCCAGAAGCTGAGGCAGGAGAATTGCTTGAACCCTGAAGGCAGTGGTTGCAGTGAGCCAAGGTCGCGCCACTGTACTCCAGCCTGGGCAACAGAGTGAGACTCCATCTCAAAAACAAACAAACAAAAAACGGTGGTATCATCAAGGCTCATATTAGATACATACAATCCTTGGCAAACGTCCACCCACAGAAAAATGTCAAAGTGCTACCCCAACATACATGTAAGATTTAACAATTAGCATCAACATCAGCACCAACCATGCAGTCCAGTGGACCATAAACATTACTGGGCATCAACTGTATTGAGAAGGTCCTTTAAAATACTGCCGAATATGTATTATACAACTCCTGCAATCCTGATGGCTCCCCCTTGACAATGCTAAAACCCACATAAGGACAAAGAATAGACTAGAGTTTTGTCTCCTGAATAACAGTTTTGTCTCTTGCCCTCTCCTACAAGCAGCAGAACCTTGACAAGGTAACTTGTCCTTCATAAGAGCCTGCATTCCCAAATACAAATCTCCTAAGAGGTAAAAATGTGTAGGTATAGCTTAAAATTATACTAAAATTCAAAACTTCATCAAGCAAACTATTAATTTTTACAACTCTGTTATCCTAGCCCGACTTTCTAAATGGGCTCAATTATGTAATATTACAGTACTTTGCCTAGTTCTCTCAACATGATAAAGATATTAGAAAAAGTAAAATAAAGGAAATTCAGGTTCTCCATTACATTTTCCAGCAATACATCTGCTTTTTCTTATCCCATCACTTAAAGCAATCCCTAGGTAGAAATTACTCTGAAAAGAGGTCACCAAAAGCTTTAATTTATTTAAAGAACAGAATTTGGGAGGGAAGATGAAAATAATCATATGATAAAGAGACAGGTAAACGGCAAAGAGAAAAAGAGAAACCAGATTTTTAATGTAACTTAAATACTTCACATGCATCACATCTAAAATACATACCTAATGTTTCATACTCATACAAGAAGGAATTTTTCTATTATTAAGGGGGAAAAGAACACGGGTAGAAAAGATAAGTGTACATTTGTATATGTATAACCCAGATATGCTTAAAAATGTCAGGAAGGATATGCCAAATGTAATAGTTGTTCTCTCTAAAGGAAAACATTATAGGTTAACTTCCTCTTCTTTTTATCTGCACTTTCTAATTTTCTACAAGAAACACTTACTACTTACATAATTTTTTTTTAAGAGATGAGCTCCCCCTTTGTCGCCCAGGCTGTCTCAGACTTCTGGGCTCAAGCAATCCTCTTGCCTCAGCTTCCCAAAGTGCTGGCATTACAGGCGTGAGCCACTGTGCCCTACCACTACTTACATAATTTTAAAATGTAGTTTTAAAAGTAAACAGATTTACAATAGCATCAACAGAAAAATAACCACATCTGGAACAGCTTGGAACAAAACAAAGTCTGAAGGGTTTCCAGGCTCAAAGCTGAAGGATGCGGAGAGAGTGAACTCCCTGGGCGCCCGTGCTACCCCCTCACCAAAGTCCTTCAACTCAGATGCTCTCCTCTCTGGGACAGGATGCTCCAAGTGATTTTAAGTACATACCATTATGCAACTGTGTCCTCTTTACCACCCAGTTTAGGCAAGGGAGAGCACAAACTACCACAAAAAAGAAGCGTATTCCTAGCCCTGCTGATTCAGCCGCCATGAAGGACTGGAGCTTCTACCAACTCACCATTTAATATTTAACACTTGCTTAAAATCCAGTTTATGGATTCTGGGTGTTTAATAAACAGTTGCTTCTCAGTTCCCTGCTATTAAACACTAGGTAATTATGACATTTAATTAATACCACCCTTGGGCTACAGGAGGTCAGTAACATTACTAGCAAGTCATGCTCTCAAAATGGACATTACCACCTCAATCAGCTCACAGTTTAAACAATATGATTCTCTTCTTATAGTCCCTTCTCTGATGGGTACCTCAAGTTGAGGTGTTTAGGTAAACATTCAAACAGATAATAAAGGTTTGCTCTACCTCTTGTTCTACAAAGAGGAAAACCCCTTTTGTGATGACATTCACACTTCCCACAAGTGAAAAAATAAATCTATATGTTTTTTGCACAGCCTATCAGAATTACACATTCTGATATGTGGAAGAAGAGCAGGCAAGGCCATTCTTGACTGCTAAAAAAACCTCAAAATTATCCCCAACTCCTCAGGCGCCTCATTCCTCTCTTCCTAAACCAATCTTTCTTGGCACTCATCTCACCCCCTACATCTCAATTCAAGGATGGAATGTGTTTAAGCAAGGAGTTTCATTGCCCATTAAGGTTCCATTAGGAATCCACACTTTTTTTTTTTTTTTTTGAGACAGAGTTTCGCTCTTGTTGCCCAGGCTGGAGTGCAACGGCACAATCTCAGCTCACCGCAACCTCCGCCTCCTGGGTTCAAGTGATTCTCCTGTCTTAGCCTCCTGAGTAGCTGGGATTACAGGCATCTGCCACCAAGCCCGGCTAATTTTGTATTTTTTACTAGAGACAGGGTTTCTCCATGTTGGTCAGGCTGGTTTCAAACTCCTGACTTCAGGTGATCTGCCCACCTCGGCCTCCCAAAGTGCTGGGATTACAGGCATGAGCCACTGCACCCGGCCAGGAACCCACTCCTACTGACATCATGGAATGCATCTGCAACTGCTCTGAGCCCCTCCAGCCCCATCTCTTCATACTCACTGTTGCTGGACTTAAGGTCGCGGTGGATGATAGGAACAATTGCCTCATCATGTAAGTAGTTCATCCCTCTGGCAATCTGCACAGCCCAGTTCACCAGGATGTCTGGGGGAATCCTTTTCCCAGATAACACTCTATTCAAAGGTCCTCCACGAGCAAACTCCATAACCAAGCAGAGGTTGGGTTCCTTCAGACATACCCCTCTTAGGGCAATGATGTTGGGGTGCTTCAGCATGGCGAAAAGCTTGGCCTCTTGGCGAACATTCTCTATGGTCTGGCTGATGTCCTCATCAGGGTCGTGGCGAGCTGCTTTCACAGCAACCTCATCCCCTATCCAGAAAGCACGATAGACCTTCCCAAAGCCCCCGATGCCAATAATCTCTTCCAAGGTTAGCTCCGCAAAATCAATCTCTAACACTGAGAAAGGGAAGGAAAAAAGAAGCAAGTCAAAAACATCCTGAAAACACCATATTTAACCATTCATTTACCTGGATGGGTAAACAGGGCAGGCTGTCTATTTACTGGGCCTTTCTGTCTCCCCATTATAAAGTAAATTCCATAGGGGCAGGAACTGCAATTAACTTATTTTCCTTTGCATTTTCCTTAGTGACAGTCATCACACAGTAGGCGTTCTATAAATATTCATGAAAAAAAATCCCGCCTAGAAAATTATGCAGAATCCTGTACCAAAACCAACTATTATAACTAAAGGGAACATGGGGGAGATCCTTTTTTTCTTAGTTTTTTAAAAATACATTTAAATATAGAGATGGGGTTTGCCATGTTGCCCAGGCTGGTCTTGAACTCCTGAGCTCAGCAATCCTCCTGTCTCAGCCTACCAAAGTGCTGGGATTACAGGAGTGAGCTGTTGCACCTGGCCGAGATCCTTTCTTTGAGACTTATTCAGCTTTACAGTGTGCTCAGTAGTGAGAAGCACCCAACTCAGTACCAAGGCAGACACCTAACAACCAAACCATAGGATGAGAAGAGTTTCTGCAGAAGTATGATTAGAGGCTTAGGAAAATCACTAACTCCCACAGCAGCACAGAGCACTGAGAGGGTGAGTGGGGAAAGGATTCTCAGGGAAGGTAACATTGAAATGGGCCCTAAAGAATGAGCAGGAGAGATCTCAGGCAATGAAGGAAATCAGGGTAGGAACGGACAATCAGGCAGAGGGAAGGACGGAAGCCAAGAACATGGAACAGGGAATACATGGTATATTATTAGGAACTCCAGGGAGTCTGCTGGGGCCGGGTCATGTGCATCAGGATTGGAGACGAGGCTCAAAACCTTGTTGAGGGTAACCAGGCCAGAAAATGTCTTTAAAGCCATTCTGAGGGGCTTGAAGTTCACATTGTAAACAAGAGGAGTCATGTATCTTTCAGGAAAGAATGTTGTTAGACCTGTAGTTTAGAAAGGAAACCAACTCTGGCAGTTGCTGGAAACTAACCTGGAAGACAGAGACCCAACAGCAAAAGGACCCTTTAAGGAGGCCTTGCAGTTCAGGGTCTAAACCTCAGCAGCAATGAATATGGGGGGTACGCAGTCAATTTGGGAGACTTTCAGAACTTGGTTCTACCAGGACCTGGTGACTGAAACACATGGGAAAGGAGCCTCATTAGAGAGATCTTAACCCAGCAGTCATCTGTGCCTCAGTTCAAGCCCTGATGGTCTCTGTATCCCACCCACAATCATTCTCCTTCCCAAACACAGAGTTTGGACCTAAGGTATTTGACTGTATATTTCTTTCTGTGTGGAAAGGTTTTAATGGGTAGATAATAATAGCTGCCAGTGATTATAAATCAAGCTACATGTGGTATTAAGTGCTATGTGAGCAAAGTGTGTTTTGTTTCTCACATAAAACCTGTTCTCTATCTTATATTCTTTTTTGTCTTTACCTGACTGATTCATTCATTCATTCATTCATTCATTCAGGTCTTAAATATCAGTTTCACAGTGGAACTTCTCCATCCCTCAGACCAAACGAGGTCAGGCCCCTATCAAACACTTCCATGGCAGTTTCCATTCCACAAGAGTCATCAAGGTTACAATTACTTAATTACTTGTTCAATGCCTGTTGTCCAGGCCAGACTGTGAGACCTACAAGGGCAGAGATTCTGTCTGCCTCATTTACCACTGCACTTGCCATGCCAAAAATTTTGTAGGTGACCACCAGATCGTTGAAATAAAATGGAAAAAATACTACCTGATATATTTGCCCCCTCTGATTCTTATGTTGAAATGTAATCCCCAGTGCTGGAGGTAGGGCCTGGTGGGAGGTGTTTGGGTCATGAGGGCTGATCCCCCATGAATGGCTTGGCACCCTCCTCACAGTAATGAGTGAGTTCTTGCTCAAATTCATACAAGATCTGGTTTTTTAAGAGTATGGCACCTCCCCGCTTTTTTTCTCTTGCTCCTGGCTCCCACCATGTGACATGCCTGCTCCAACTTCACCTTTCACCATGAATAAAAGCTCCCTGAGGCCTCACCAGAGCCAAGCAGATACTGGCATCAAACTTCCTGTACAGCCTGCAGAACCACGAGCCCAAGTAAACTATTTTTCTTTATAAATTACTCAGCCTCAGGTATTCCTTTACAGCAATGCAAGAATGGACTAACACACTACCTCAGTAGGAAATAAACCCAATTCAGATCTAGAAAAAAAAACTGAACTGGAACTGGACCTTCTGAAACAAATACAGAGAATAATCACACTTTACTAAAAAACTAAGAAAACACAGATATATTTCTGAACTTTTGGCAAGACCAAAAGAGGAACTGCCCGCTGCTGACTATTCCCTTCCTTACTCAGCCAGCCCCATGACGCCTCCATTCTCCACTCAGACGCTGGTGGTGCTAAAAAAAAAAATCTGTTCTTGTTTAATTATAATACCTCTATCCCATCTGGGGCTAATATTCACTTGTATTTTGTAACACAACTGGCAGTCTGCACAAAGAAAACTCTTAGGAGGATAAGGTAAGTGTACAGTCTCTAGATATTCAAAAAATATAGCCCATCCTGACCCCAAAATTCCAACTGTTCAAAAGGTTATCACCTTACCCAGCAGTCTTCCTGAAGAATGAATGTCATTGCAGAATATTGTAGACTAGCAATCAGCATCCATTCCAAAATCCTTCTAGCATAAATTTCAGTACTACAGAGGCTAGGAAGCTAAAAACCACATTTCCCAGGCTCCTTTACAGCTAAAGTTCTAAATGCAAATTAAGTTCTCCTAATTAGATGCACAAGATTTGAAAGGCAGAAGTGAGATGAAGACCATCTTCTTGCTGCTTCTCCCTGCTAGCGCAGCTGTAGAGAAGGGGGGATTTTCTGCCACAGCGTGTTGGTGTCCAATCACTAAGTCTGTAGACATGGAGAGGAATGTTTCATAGCCAAATGGTTGCCTAATCTCTGGGCTGCAGATACACCAGGGTGTTTTTGAAGCCAACAGCTTCAATGGCAGCTCCTGATTCTGTATCTTCCCAATTAGCGAATAGCAGCTGAGCAAGTGGGCCAGCTCTGCTATGCTCTGGGAGTTGTTCACATAGGTCCGGCTGAGAGCCTCGTCTCCCAGCCCTTACAACAATTCTGCAAGCACTGAATTTCCTATGCTAAATCTCTTTCTTGCTTAAAATAGCTTGAGCATTTCTGAGCCCCAAAATGAATCCTGACTGATTACTATTTTGTGCCTGATGTCGTCTACATGAATGAGAAAAATATGCCTATGTTATAAAGAAAGATTAGAAACCCTTTTGGAGAAATACATGTTAAGAGTCTTCTTAGTCATGGAGGGAAGGAACATTCATGTTTTTCTAGCAGCTTTTACACATATGAAAAGATGTGTGATTCTTTAACAAATTTGTATCTGTTATCTTATTTCCTCGACTGAGTATCTGAATTCTCCTTAAGGGAAATATACTATTGTACTTTCTCTTGTACCCTCCCTTTTTTCCTCCAGTCTTAAGCATAGTTGTAAACACACAGTAGGTGTTAAACATTTATTTAAATGCAGGAAGGATTGAAAAAATAAATGCAGGACGATTTAAAGGATATGATTTGGTACTAGGGTGCTGAAAGGACAGCTCCTCTAAAAACCTCTGCGGGGAAGGGAAAGCAATAACCTCTCTTTGGGTAGAACACTAAAAATCTCAGGTTCTTGCTATTTAGTTAAGAAAATGTTATGACCAGACTCCAAGAAAAGTATAGAACACAGCCTTCAAACAGATAAAAGGCAGAACCCAGGAAGAAGGGAGGGAGGAGGGATCTTTTTTTTCTTTCCCTGCTCAGTCCCTTGGGATAGGAACTAAGGAACTAAGGAACTAGAGCTTCAGTTGCAGCAGAGTCTGTGGGGCTCTCCTTCCCTTCCCTGCTCGAGTCAAGGCCTGGTTTTAAGTAAGAATCAGGTCAAGCTGCATTCAGCACATTTTTCAGTTTCTGTGGAAGGATATTTCCAGGAATAAATTCTTATTCCTTCCTTTTTTTTTTTTTTTTTTTTTTTTTTTTTTTTTTTTTTTAATTGAGACAGATTCTCTTTCTGTCGCCCAGGCTGGAGTGCAGTGGCACAATCTCAGCTCACTGCAACCTCCTGGGTTCAAGTGATTCTCCTGCCTCAGCCCCCTGAATAGCTGGGATTAGAGGCATGCACCACCATGCCCAGCTAGTTTTTGTACTTTTAGTAGAGACGGGATTTCACCATGTTAGTCAGGCTGATCTCAAACTCCTGACCTCGTCATCTGCCCACCTCAGCCTCCCAAAGTGCTGGGATTACAAGTGTGAGCCACCGCACCCAACCCATTCCTTCCATTTTTAAAGTCAAGATGTTATTCCCTCTCAATCATATGCTTCAAAACTGAATGTTTAGGCACATTTTGGTGGGTTTTGAGTAAGTGAATGGCATACACTTCACTCAAAAATCTTAAGTACATCTGAAAATATGTCCTCCTATTTCTAGTGGATGTAGATAATAAAAACTTAAAACTAATATCCTTAATGTATACCCTGTGTGAAAACAGAAACAACTCTCTTGTAAGAGAAACTTTCATATAATACCTAAGATTGTATCTCCCAAGATAATGAGTTTGGAACTATACATTTTTCATCTTTCACTATAATAAAGAAGATGGGTGAGCTCCTGGGTTATTTATAGTTGTAATTCATAGACAGTTAAACTCTAACAGGTACCTACAATGGAGGAGATTAAGGAGATTAAAGCACTATATGAATGTAAAATGATTTATAATATCATTTTCCTATCTTTTCTTTGTCATGATATTTGGTAATTTCCTCTTCTGTTTTGAATAGTTTGAGGCCAGGCATAGTGGCTTACACCTGTAATCCCAATACTTTGGGAGGCTGAGGCGGGAGGACTGACTGACTGAAGCCAAGAGTTCAAAACCAGACTGGGCAACAAAGCAAGACCTTATCTCTATAAAAAATAAATAAATAAAAATAATTGGGTAGGCCTCTGGTCTCAGCTTCTTTCGGAGGCTGAGGTGGGAGGATCTCTTGAGCCCAGGAGTTCGAGGTTGCAGTGAGCTATGATCACGCAGCTGCACTTCAGCCTGCAGTGAGACCCTGTCTCTAAAAATTTAAAAAAAAAAAAAATTTTTTAAATGAATTTTGAAGGTAAATTCTCACTTTAAGAAGCAATAATATGAAACTAAAGCTGAACACTATCACTTGACTTAATGTCTTCTACTCATGGTCCAGAATGTAATGTCACAACACATGCTCAGAGGGGAAGTTCAAAAGGGTAACTCTGGGGATGAGGTGTCAGTGGCTCAATTTCATCCCAAGTCTTTGGAGACAAGGTTTGTCAATCATCTTTGCTTTCTGAGTGACACAAACGGATCTGCTGGAGCACACAGATGAGAGAGATGCACCAATCAGTAACAGCCCATGTTCATCTTCTGATGAACCAAGGCACTGCATCTTCACCAAGGCACTACACTGAAGTTTTATATTTACATCATTCATCTCCCTCACGTATCTTATAAGCACCTCCTCATACTATCACTTCTTTATGTCCTGGTGTTTAACATAGTATACGGTATCTATCATTCACTAGGTACTCAATAATTAGTTTTTGACTGAAATTAAATTTTCTGAATTATCAGAAATTAATTCCAGTCAAAATCAGAACTCCTAGTGAGGCCAAATAAAAGAATGTACCAGGTCTTTCAAATGTCATATTCTTCAAGTCAATTCTTACCATTAGAACAAGTTATTTCCTACTTTCTCAACATTTGGGTTCCCGATTTAGGAATCCACTCTATCCAAGGTAACCTGTATGACAATGAAGATAAGTCCTGGCCACCTAATGAAGAAGTATCACACTGTTGGAATGTGTGGCTCTGTGGACAGTTTTTCAGCCTAAGTCATACTCACTACTGACTGCTCTGGCACCCGGAGCACAAGATATTAAAGAAACTGAGTTCCTGATCATGAACCTCACCTAGCTCTTCTACTCTGACATTAGCTGTCCCAGAAAACAAAATCACAAAACTTCACCCACAGAATCAAAATCTGACTTATGTTTAAAATGACACTGTTTTCTAATATGCCAGGCTATTCATATTTCTTCCAATATATAACCAAGTTCATTTTCAACACTATTTCAAAACATTATGCCAGGATGCTTAGCCTTCAGCCTACCAAACTAGTGCCAAAAAGATGTAGTACCTGGAAACAACTTAAAGTAATTTGCTACCTCTAGGCATTTTAAAGATCAAAATGAAGAAATACGAAGTTTTAAACTGAATGAGAGGGAGAGGGGGAACCTAAGATTTGAACATCAATTTGATAGTCAAAACACCAACAGAAAAAGAACAGCTGAAAAACAAGTGAAGAGGCTATGATTTTGATATTACATGCTAGTTTAAAAAAAAAAAAAAAATCTTAAGATAGGCCAGGCACTTTGGCTCATGCCTGTAATCCAACATTTTAGGAGGCCGAGGCGTGTGGATCACTTGAGGTCAGGAGTTCATGACCAGCCTGGCCAACATGGTGAACCCCATCTCTACTAAAAATACAAAAATTAGCTGGACGTGGTGGCAGCCGCCTGTAATCGCAGCTACTCAGGAGGCTGAGGCAGGAGAATTGCTTGAACCCAGGGGTTGCAGTGAGTTGAGATTGCGCCACTGCACTCCAGCCTGGGTGACAGAGTGAGACTCCATCTCAAAAAAAAGAAAAACACACACATCTTAAGATAAAGTAACACAACTGCTGAGGTAAAAAATAAGGCCAGAAACGTAATTGTTACAAAGGAAATTTTAAAACTAAATATTTAAAGTTGGTCCTTGCTAATGACATTTTAAAAAATCAATTAAGATGAAAGTATACAAAATAAGGAATAAACAGTAATTAATATATATTAACAATACCTTTTTAACAGATAAGAGATTATGGAAACTCTCAAATACAAAGTAGTGTAAACTGCACTAAAGAGATATTTACATGTTTTTTTTCTGAAACAACCTAGTATGAGTAAGGGATTCTAATGGCAATTTAACTCCCTTGTAAAAACACAGATTTCATTACAGGGTATGAAACACGGGGCTCCTGGAAAATTGACGGAAACCAGGACACTGGGAGAAAGGCCCTGGGAGAGACCCCTGAGCATGGTCCCCCTATGATTTGGCCAGTTCCAAATATGGGCAAGGATCTAGGGTGAGAAGAAAGGAGAAAATGTATTTCCCGAACAGCCTCACTGTCAAGGGACTGGGATTCTGCCACTGTACCTTGCAGTCCTGATCTCCCATGGGGGAACTACATACTTTTCCCTCTCTGATCATCACTTGTCCCACCCCAACTCCAGACACACACATCTCTCAGCACATTAAATGAGTAAGACTCCTAAACGTATAACTTCTGAGATACAAGGATTAGGATCCAAGAAATCAACCCGACATTTTACAGGCACTTGAGCCTTGAGTTCACACAGGCTTCCGGGACTGGTGAGCTGGCCCAGCCCTGCGGGAGACACCCCCATCTCTTTGAAAGCACATGCCTTTAAGGGGCGGGGACAGGTATTAGAAGAGGTGGTGGCAAGGTCCCAAATTTGGCGACCAAGGCTAGGACACTAAACACTAGCTTGCCATAAACACTTCCAGATTGGGCATGGGGGGGAGAGGGGAAGGTAACAGAGGAAGGGACTGGGGAACAGACAGATTCTCAGGCTGCGACTTCAGAAAGTGGAAATCGAGAGCCACGGCTTCGGTGCCAAATGAAGGTGAAGAAGCCCAAGTGCCTGAGGACTGGACAGGCCCTGCGGCGTCTTGAGTGCGCCAAGCGAAGCCTGGGCTGCCCAAGCGCGTGCGCCACCCACACCCGGGTCAACCGTGCCTCCGCCCACCCCCATTCTAGCCCTCGCGGAGGGCTCCCCCCTGCCCCGACAGCGCCCCTCCACCCCGCCCCAGGCCTCCGTCATTCCCCCTCCCCGCCCGGCTCCCGGGCCCCGCCTTCGCCTTACATTGAATGGGCGGGTAGCAACTGGGGTCCTCGCCGCCGGGCTGGCAGCGGCTGGAGAAGGCGCTGCGCGGGGTCACGTAGTTGCTGGGGAAGATGCCCACCCGCTGGTTCAGCTGCCCGGTCCACCATCCCTCGTCGCCGGACACCTGCGAGTCCTTGGACAGCACCTCCACCACGTCGCCCAGCCGCAGGGTCAGCTCGTCCTCGCCCGCCGCCTCGTACTCGAACACGGCCGTCCAGTAGGGCAGCGGCGCGTCGCAGCGCATCTCCCCGGGGCCCGCCGCTGCCGCCGCCGCCTCCTCCTCCTCCTCTTCCTCCTCCTCGGCCCCGGCCCCGGCTCCATCCTCCCCCGGCGGGGCGGCAGCGGCGGCGCTCGTCAGGCAGCCGAGAAGCGCTCTGGAGGGCTCCATGGAGCGGCCGATCCATAGGGTGCGGGGCCGCCGCCGCCCGCAGGAGCCGCCGCCGCCTATTGTTCATGCGCCTCCGCAGAGCTGGGAGGAACCCCCCCGACGGCGGCCGCAGGTAGGGCCCGGGCTGGCGGGGCTGGGACAGCCGGCTCGCCGGGGCTGTGGCCGCGGTTAGAGGAGACCGCCTAGCGCGAGCGCCCCGCGCAGCCCAGGGGCGGGGCGGGCCGAGTCCCCGCCTGCCCGCTCGCCCCCCGGGGGCGGCCTCGCCACCTCCGCCGCCGGTACCTGCTAGCGCAGCCGGTGCCCGCCGCCGCCCGCCGGCCGCCGCTCTCCTCTCCTCGCCGCGCCGCGCCCCGCCCCCCGCGCCGCCAGCTCGCCGGGACCACCTGACGCGGGCTGGCTCCGCCCAAGCCCTGCGGACCCGAGGGGGGCCCGCCCCGCGCCTGCCCCCGCCCCGCGCCCGCCGCCTTCCTATTGGCTGCGACAGCCCCGTCCCCGGTTCCTCCGCAGTGGTTGGGGCAGCCTCGCAGGTCCGTCTCACTCCCTGCGCCGCCGCCGCACCGTGCCCGCCCCCTTTGCAGGCTCTCTCATTCTCCAACCCAGGTCGACCCACTCCTCCTGCCGATTGGCCCGCCGCAGCTCCCACCATTGGCCCGCGGCACCTGTCCGTTTCCTGGGAGAATTCAGCACCTCCCGACAGGAAGAGGCTCCGGCCTCACTGGGTGCGTGAGGAGGGAAGGGTGGACCCTAAAAGGTAATACTGAGCCTTCATTCAGACTAAAAAGGCTGGAAGGGAGGCCGCTGCCTTTGTTTGCGATGGATGGGTAGGGGCTGCACTGGGCAGCACCGGTATTCTCCATCCTAAAGGGGCTTCTGAAAGTAGGCACAGGGGAAGCGAGCTGGGCTGCACACCCAACAGAGCTCTTTCTTCCCCAGACCCCTTTTACAGTTGGATTCTCCCCTTTCATGGATCTGGCTCTGCCCTAGTCCAACCTAGAGGGCCACTCTCACCCGCAACCTTTCATCTCCTATTGAAGCCTTTTAGGCCCATTGGGATGTTCATTAGAACTCTGAACACTACAGTTCTTCCCATTTTTTTTTTTCTTTTTTTTTTTATGAGTCTGAAAGTTCTTACCTTTATGAAGACGGCACCACAGCTCGCCCTCTCCTGGATTCCTATAGGAAGAGATCCAATGCCACTCTTTTTAGAATTCAGAAAGGCAAGAGACCACCTTACTGGGTTTCAAACTGAGTCTGGGAACGCTGCTATGAATTGGGCTTGGTCTGTCTGAAGGGAGCCAACTTTTCGGAAATCCTTAAGCTTCTTTTTTATTTATTTTTAAAGATGGGGTTTCACCATGTTGGCCAGGCTGGTCTTGAACTCCTGACCTCAGGTGATCCACCCATCTCAGCCTCCCAAAGTGCTAGGATTACAAGCGTGAGCCACCACACCCGGTTCCTTAGGCTTCTTTTACCTGATGGAATTACATCTTGCATCGTGGTGAAATCTATAGAGGTCAGATTAAGAAGAACCAAAGCAGAGTAAGCGCAGAAGCCGATGATGAGTTCATGAGTGAGAACGACCTTTTCCTATGTGCTTTTGCTATACCCCGTGTTTTGAACATTAAGAAAGAGATAGGAGGTCCATAATGTGTCTTCTTGCTTTAATCCTATCATACCAACGTTGACTTCCAATAAGAAAGGTTCTCTGATAACTGCTTTCTTTCTTTTTTCTTTTTAAGATAGGGTCTCACTTTGTTGCGGAGTGCAGTGGCACAATCTCAGCTCACTGCAGCCTCATCATCCCAGGCTCAGGTGATCCTCCCACCTCACCCTCCCTTGTAGCTGGGAATGCAGGCATGTGCCACCACACCTGGCTAATTTTGTTTATTTTTTTGTAGAGACAGGGTCTCACTGTTGCCCAGGCTTGTCTTGAACTCTGGGCTCAAGTGATCCGCCCGCCTCGGCTTCCCAAAGTGCTAGGATTGCAGGCCTGGACCACTTCACCTAGCCCTCTGAAATTTCTAAATAAGCCAGTGCTGAAAGGTCTACCAAACTGTGTTACCTTTTCTCCTTCAGTGGTAGGAATAGACATGATTTATTTAGCAAGAGTGAGTGCTTTTGTTGAATTTTAGTTTGGGGTTTATTATTTCACAAACTAAAGACAGTGGGGCAGTTTGGAAAGGTAACTAGGCAGCTGCGTGACTTTAGGCAGGTGCCCTAATTCTGTTCTCTTAAAGTGAGGGGTGTGAACTGGAAGATATCCTATGTCCTCATAGTTTGGACATTCTGTGGTTTGCTCATCAATATGACTACACTGTATAGTCAGAGCACACATTTAAGGTCTTCAAGAGAGATGAGGTTTGTTCTAAAAAGCGTCCAGAGTAACGTCCTGAGAAACGATTTCTATTTAAGGCCCTAAAACAATGCTCAGGTTCTTATTAAATATAGGATTCATGACCTGGAAAAGATATAGGTGAGTCTGAATAAATTCTCTAGGATTTGTTTTAGACAAAACCATTCCTCAAGCAGAAGGGAGCAAGGAAGTGGGGTGGAGGTATTTTGTGTTTTTTTTAAAGGCCATAAGAAAAAAATTGTCTTGATAAAATTTTAACTTGGGGCTGGGTATGGTGGCACGTGCCTGAAATCTCAGCAGTTTGGGAGGCTGAGGCAGGAGGATCACTGAGCCCAGGAAGGAGACCAGCCTGAGCAAGATGGCAAGACCCTCATCTCTATGAAAAAATTTTAAATTCACCAGTCTTGGTGACGTAAGCCTGTAGTCCCAGCTACTCAAGAGGCTGAGGAAGGAAGATTGCTTGACCCTAGGAGGGCAAAGCTATAGTGAACAGTGTTCGATGCACCATACTCCAATCTGGGTGACAAAGCAAGACCCTATCTCAAAAAAAAATGTTTTTTTAGCTTGGGGGGAAAAAGAGTTTTACAAACTGACTGTAGATACACAGCACAACAGAAACAGGAAAAAAAGTACTAAACAGAGAAAAATGTCAGTGGTGGATCTCTAAGTAGTGGGATTATGAGTAATTGGGTAACTTTATTGTCATTTTGCTTCTCCATTATTTTGTATGTTCTACTATTTAGTTTCGTGAATTCCTTCTCTCACCCTGGGAAGAGAGGAGAAAAATCATTGATCCTTCTCAATAGGAAAACTCTAATTCCCTGCACAACTTAAATCTTTAATACCGTAACATGTGTTTAGAATCTCATAAAGAGTCATTCATCAAACATTTCAACAAGTCATTCAGTTAATATTTGTTGAATGGATAAGTGCTAGGAATTCAAATGAGGGTAGATCTTTCAGACTAAACTTGTCTGGCAGGGCTGCATGGAACAAGCAGAACCAGAACTGATCCTGGGGGGGCACGAGGTGGAGCAGGGAAGAGTGTGTTCAGGAAAGGTGGGTGGGAATGGGCACAGCCACAGAGGTAGGAAAGCATGGAAAGGGCGGCCATTTGGATGGAATAAAAGGATGAAAAAGAACTCTGAAAAGATAGGTTGAGACCAGATTGTAGAGGGCCCTGTAATTACTTGATTCATACTAGTAATTATGTAATTGATTATTTGTAATTATTTAATGTCTAGTGCATTCACCATAAGGGCAGGAACCAGTCTGCCTGGCTCTCCACAGCTCTCCCAGCACCTAGAGAGTGCTTAGTACATAATTGACTCTCAGTACTTATTTGCAACTGGATGACTGACTTGAATCCTAGGCTAAGAAGCCTTGGTTTTGTTCAGCATATAAAAGGTTATCACTGAAAGGTTTTGAGTAGGGCTGAGAAGTGATCAAATATTGCCTTCCCTGAGGACTAGAATGGATGAGGAGAGATAAATGCTTAAGCTGGGCATTGAAAGATATATAAAACTTGATTAATAGAGAATAGAAGATGTGGAAATAGAAATTAATGTAATGGGCCGGGCATGGTGGCTCACGCCTGTAATCCCAGCACTTTGGGAGGCCGAGGCAGGCAGATCCCCTGAGATCAGGAGTTCGAGACCAGCCTGATCAACATGGAGAAACATCATCTCTACTAAAAATACAAAATTAGCTGGGTGTGGTGGCGCATGCCTGTAATTCCAGCTACTCAGGAGGCTGAGGCAGGAGAATCGCTTGAACCCAGGAGGTGGAGGTCGTGGTGAACCAAGATCATGCCATTGCACTCCAGCCTGGGCAACAAAAACAAAACTTTGTCTCAAAAAGAAAAACAAAAAAAGAAAGAAAGAAATTAATGTAATGAGTAGCAATAATAGAAATTTCAGCCAGAGAAGAGGAGAGAATGCAAAAAAGGGAGTGATGGGATATAAAAGTGATGAAATAAAAGAAGGGCTCATTGTAAAGGACTTTGAAAGTCAAGTGGAATTACCGAGATTTTACCGAGGAAGGGTTTGGTGGATGTCACCCCCAAAATGAAACATGTTCTCTGCCATACTGAAAAGTATAGCGTAAGGTAGGGAAAAAATAGCAATCCGTGATGCAAGTTGGCATTAGACTTAAGTCAACAGATTATGGTTTATCCTGGCTTTGTCTTCTAAAAATGCTGTGACTTTGGGCAAGGCACCTGTTTGAACCTCAGTTTCCTCATTTTTAAGTAGGCGTAATAATAAAACCTGGTTTTAATGGATGCTTATAGGATTAAATGAGACAGGAGATGCAGAAGCTCTTAGCATGCTGCTCACACCCAGCAAATAATCAACATATTTTTTTCCTTCTTTCACCTGCCCATTACCCCCTAGAAATACCCTTTAATTACACCCAGTCCTCTTGACTGGAAGTTGAACCCAGGGTTTTCCCTAAAGGAAAGAGAGAGAAGGAAGGAAAAAGGAACAGAGGCCTCTGGGAGGCCAAAGTGGGTAGATCACTTGAGCTGAGGAGTTCAAGACCAGCCTGGGCAACATGGTGAAACCCCATCTCTACAAAATAGAAAAATTAGCCAGGCATAGTGGTGCCTGTGGTCCTAGCTTTTGGGAGGCTGAGATGGGAGGATCACTTGAGCAGAGATGTTGAGGCTATAAGCTGAGATTGCTCCACTGCATTCCAGCTTGGGTGACAAAGCAAGACCCTCTCTCTCTCTCAAAAAAAAAAAAAAAAAAAAAAAGGGAACAGAAAAAGGAGAAGAGAGGAAAGGGTGAAGGAAAAAGGGAAGACAGGAAGGGAGGGAAAGAAAGAAAGGAAGAAAAACAGGAAGGAAAAGGAAGAGGGGAGGGGAGGGAAGGGGAAGGGAAGGAAGGGAGGGGAAGCAGGTGTCATAGACTAAAGAAGAGTTTGGGGTCTGGGCTTCTAACTGAATTTGAATCTATGCTTACTGTGTGCCATCAGGCAAGTTAAACCCGCTGTGCCCTAGATCCCTCACCTGGAAATTAGGAATAATTTTACCTATCTTATATATGTTATGTGCTTAACATACAATCTAGCATACAGCTACTGTTATTATTTGAGCCTAGACTATGACTTAGTTAATGAATGTCATCCTTTCCTTGATTCTTTTGGGAAATATTTAAAATTAGTACTTTGATGCTTAAAAAAAAAATCCCTCAAACAGACTTTTACCTTTTTTTTTTTTTTTTTTTAAGAAACAAGCTCTCACTGTGTCACCTGGACAGGAGAGCAGTGGCACAATCATAGCTCACTGATCACATGGCAGCCTCAAACTCCTGGACTCAGTGGATCCTCCTGCCTCAGCATCCTGAGTAGCTGGGACTACGGGGGCATGCCACCATGCCTGGCTAATTGTATTACTTTTTGGTAGAGACAAGGACTCACTGTGTTGCCCAGGCTGGCTTCAAACTCCTGGCTTCAAGTGATCCTTGTGCCTCCATCTCCTCAAATGCTGGGATTACAGGTATGAGCCATCATGCCTGGCCCCTTTGACCTTTTCTACAAGAGCCATCCCACCACTTTTACCTCTGATGTTATACCATTTCAGGAAAGAAGCCCTAGTTCCTGATTCATAATCTCCATTTGCATTAAATATGATTTTAAGCAAACGGTGTGGGCAGGTGTGTGGTGAGGCTGATGGAACAGACCTTTGGAATCAGATCCAGGTTTGAGTTCTTGATCAACTTGTCATGACTGTGGGAGGCCTTTCACCTCTCTGAGCCTCTGTTTCATTATTGGTAACACAAGATTGTATAAAATGGGGTTGCTGTGTATTGGTAACACAAGATTGTATAAAATGGGGTTGCTGTGAGGGTGAAATGCAGTAAGAGGTCTTCCTGGCACTGCCTAATACATAATCATAAGTGCTTAATAAACTGTAAATGTTATTACAATTGATTGTATTTTAATTCCTCTATGAGGAATTATGAGTTAATGCAGCTTGAACCACCAAAAAGGTAAGAAATCTTTCTTCTTTTCTTCTTCTATCTCCTAGGAATACCTCAGTTCAGAAAAGCAATAAACTATAGGGGGCTGTTTAGAATGCCGCATCTCTGGAGAGCAAGTTGCATTTTAACAATGATCAGAGCCTTTAATTAAGGAGTGAAGGTCAAATCATTTCTGCTTCATCCAGCCTGGTTGCAGAGTGAGCCCATGGGACAACCCTCTGAAATTACCGTATACTGCTTACAACCATGCTGAATCTGCAAGGACTTCATTTAAAGCCTTTCCATCAAGGACCCCAAACAGATCCAATCACAAGAAGAGAGATTTCAGGAAAGAGAAAATTACTCCTGTAATTGAGGTTTTTGAAGAACATGAAATGACTGGGAAAATAATCATGTTAAGTAGGAAAAAAAAGAAATCTGTTGTAATTTTTAAATAATTTTTAAATAAATTGGAAAACTTAAAACTATATATATTTCTAATATGAAAAATATATATGCATCAATATTATTGAAATAAGTTTATCAAAAGGTAAACAGCAATTATCACCAATCTAGATTATGAGATTAGGAATGATCTTTTCTCTTTGTCCTGTACGATTTAGCATTTTCTACCATTAAAATATTTCGATTTTCTAGTTAGAAAAGTATGTTAGAGAAGAACAAATATCACATAAACTCCCTTATGGAACAGATTTTGTGGAATCTAAAAAAAGTTGAACTCATAGAAAAAGAGAGGAAAATGGTGGTTACCAGTTAGAAAAAAGGAATAAGAGCCGGGCGCGGTGGCTCACGCCTGTAATCCCAGCACTTTGGGAGGCTGAGGCGGGTGGATCACGAGGTCAGGAGATCGAGACCATCCTGGTCAACATGGTGAAACCCCGTCTCTACTAAAACTACAAAAAATTAGTTGGGCATGGTGGCTTGTGCCTGTAATCCCGGCTACTCAGGAGGCTGAGGCAGGA
>NW_016107369.1:8338565-8349267 GCF_001604975.1 Cebus imitator | reverse complement strand
AAAAAGAAAAAGGAATAAGTTCAAGAGATCTGCTGTGAATGGTGAATGAAGAGACCTATTGTGAATGGTGATCCATGGGGAATATAGTTAATAACAATATATTTTATACTTTAAAATTGCTAAGATAGTAGATTTTAAGTGTTCTCACCACACAAAAAAATAAGTGAGGCTAAGCATATGGCAATTAGCTTGATTTAACCACTCCATAATGTATACATATGTTAAAACATCATGTTGTATACTATATATATACTTTTTATTTGTCGATTTTAAACAGGTTATTTAAAAAAAGTATGTTGATGATAACAAAAAATTTTAATGATGTGGAAATGTGTACAGTATAATGATAAATGAAAGAGTAGTGAAAAAAATTATTATAAAATATGATTACACATGTGTTGGGGGATAATATAAAAATCTTAACAGTTATTTCTGTCTAAGTGGTGAAGCATGGGTAATTTTTAGTGCCTTCTGTATCAGGCTGTTCTTGCATTGCTATAAATAAATACTTGGCCGGGCATGGTGGCTCACGCCTGTAATCCCAGCACTTCGGGAGGCCAAGGTGGGTGAATCACCAGAGGTCAGGAGTTTGAGACCAGCCTGGCCAACATGGTGAAACCCTGTCTCTACTAAAAATACAAAAATTAGTCAGGCATGGTGGTACATGCCTGTAGTCCCAGCTACTTTGGAGGCTAAGGCAGCAGAATCATTTGAACCCAGGAGGCAGAAGTTGCAGTGAGCTGAGATCACGCCACTGCACTCCAGCCTGGGTAACAAACCGAGACTCTGTCTCAAAAAGAAAAAAAAATACCTGAGACACAGTAATTTATAAAGGTACGAGGTTTAACTGGCTCACGATTCTACAGACTTTACAGGAAGCATAGCAGCATCTGATTCTAGGGAGGCCTCAGGAAGCTTCCAGTCAAGGCAGAAGGCAATGGGGAACAGGCAAATCACATGGCGAAAGCTGGAACAAGAGAGTGGCGGGGGATGTGCCACATACTTTTAAACAATCAGATCTCTCGAGAACTCACATATCCAAGGGGATGGTGCTAAACTATTCATGAAAAATCTGCCCCCATGATCCAACTGCCTCCCACCAGGCCCCACCTCCTGCATTGGGGATTACAATTCAACAGGAGGTAGGGGTGGGGACAGGTAGCCAAACATGGCACTTTCATTTTATTTTTCCTACAGCAAAAATAACCATGTGATATTTGTGTAATTATAATAAAGACCTACAAAATCACTTTTATCTTTTTAAATACAAAATTCAAACTAGAAGCATTATTGTTAGTTGGAGAGATAGTGGAGGAAGGAAAGCAGAACCTGAGGATGACACTGCTAATAAGTAACGATAATGACAATGACTCCTGTTAAGGGCTTATTTAGGTTCACAGTCTTTTTTATTTACTAAAGGCTTTAACAGCCTCTTCCAAGCAAACAAAAGGTCTTGGAACCCAAACAGTCCCTTTATTTCCCACCTCTCCTACCTCATGGAGGGAAATTCTTGGTTATGTGCAGACAGATATGTGAACTAAGTTAGCATGGCCGTGGCACCCCTCACCTGACATAGACTTAGATTTCTTCAGCTTTTTAAACATTTGGGTCTTTATTTTATTTATTTACTTATTTTTTCAGATGGAATCTCACACTGTAACCCAGGCTGGAGTGCAGTGGTGCAATCTTGGCTCACTTGCAACCTCCGCCTACCAGGTTCAAGTGATTCTCCTGCCTCAACCTCCCAGGTAGCTGAGATTACAGGCACCCACTACCACGCCCAGCTAATTTTTGTATTTTTAGTAGAGACGGGGTTTCCCCATGTTGGCAGGCTGGTCTCGAACTCCTGATCTCAGGCAATCCGCTTGCCTTGGCCTCCCAAAGTGCTGAGATTACAGGCGTGAGCCAGTGCTCCTGGCAAAGGCTGGTCTTTACATCATATTGGCAAGACTGAGTTCAAACATAAGCTGTTTTGGTTTTGAGATTTGTGCCTTCTTATCTAAAACAATATCAATTTAAATATTTTTGTTATTTAAACCAATAAGATCTGAGGAATGGGCAACCGTCACAGCTGACTGAATAATACATTGCACGGTAGTCGGGGCTGTTTCATAACGGACTTGGCATAGCAGTGCCCTCTCAGAGACAAAGGCGGACCATTGTGCCACCGTGTGGTACTCAGGGGTGTGGTGCCTTTTTCCTTTTTTAATGATACTTTTTCTAGTTTATTTCAAGAGCTAGAATAACCTTCGTGGTCGCTGGGTGGAGCCCTTTCAATTTGTTTGTTTGGCAACTAAGACTCAGGCAAGTGATGTTAACTGGGGCTTGAACCCAAATCTTCAGACCCTTTCTGCTCCCAGCTTTTCAGGTTAACTCAGGAATGTCTGCACATAGCTGGAGGGAAACTGAGAACTGTCTTGTGCAACACTCAATTTCACATTCAAAGAAACTGAAGTGTAGAGAGGATAAGTGACTTGCCAAAAGGTCCATGCTAATTTGCGGCCCGTCGTTTTTATTCTACGAATTCGTTTCCTCACCAAATGTTTATACACATGTCTACTACGTGTCAGGTTCAAGGCACTAGAGATAAGATAGTGAACAAAGCAAACAAAAATCCCTTCCTGCAAAAATCCCTTTATCTCCTCCCTTCATAAAGCTCATGTTCTAATATGGGAAACAAATAAGGTAAGCAACTAAAATACATATCAGATTAGAGAGGGGTAAATGCAAAGAAGAAAAAAAAAAAAAGGAAGGGGCATGTGAAATGTTAGGAGGGGCTACTTTTTGGAGTGGCCAGAGAAAATCTTGACACGGGGACTGGTGACTTTTTTTTTTTTTCAGACGGAGTCTCTTTCTGTGGCCCAGGCTGGAGTGCAGTGCCACGATCTCAGCTCACTACAACCTCTACCTCCCAGGTTCAAATGATTTTCCTTCCTCAGCCTCCCAAGTAGCTGGGACTACAGGTGCATGCCACCATGCCCAGCTAATTTTTGCATTTTTAGTACAGATGGGGTTTCACCATGTTGGACAGGCTAGTCTCAAACTCCTGACCTCAGGTGATCCGCCTGCCTCAGCCTCTCAAAGTGCTGGGGTTACAGGTATGAGTCATGGCACCCAGCCAACAAGGTGACTTTTGAGTAAAGACACCTGGAAGAATTTCAGAAACCAGCCATACAGATATAAGGGAAGAGCATTCCCCTATATCTGTATGCAGGCAAACTGCATGGTAACACAAAGGTCCTGAGACAGGAAAATTCATGTGTATTCAAGAAAAGATAGCAAACTCAAGCTACCTTTTGTAGCCCTTACTACTCAAGGGTAGTAAGAGCCTGGTGCACTGAAGATTTCAGTGAACAGAGGAGTGGTGTGGTCTGCCTTTTCAACAGGATCACTGGGTTTACTGGGTTTACAACAGGCTTCAGAAAACCAAGTGCTGGGACTGTGAGAAGAAGAGACTATTCAATAAGCTTGTCAAGGGACAACAGCAAATTAGATAAGGGAAGGGACAACAGGTGTGGTGAAAAGTGGTCAGAATTTAGAAATATATTTTGATAGTAGACCAACCAGGTTTGCTGATGAATCAGAAAGTGGATAAAAGAAAGAGAGGAGTCAAGGATGACTTCAAGGGTTTTGGTTTGAGCAACTGCCGTTAGTGGAGAATGCAGAAGCTGGTTTGGGGCAAATCACAGCAGTTTAATGTTAGACATGATGAGTTGGAGATCACTGTTCTATACCTAAGTAGAGATGTCAAGTGGGCATGATTATGTAGGTCTAGAATTCATTCAACAACTGTTAAATGACAACAGTTTAATTTCTGAAAACCTTAACTCCGTAAAATGACTAAGAGCACAATAATGATTAGAAAATATTCAGACTCAAATGATAAAATACTTTCTAATGTGGTTTTCCAGATTTCTACTCAAGGAGACCTTTTAAATGGCTCTGCCTTACCTAGTTGAAGGCTGTGAATCTTTTGCTCACAGACATGAGACATGAGTCTCCTGACACTGGTAAGACCTTTTAAGACAGTTGCCTGTTCTGTTACTGGATGGGACCCTTGTGAAGTCAGTGGGAGCCCCAGAGAGCAACCTGTTGGGCCGGTGGAACATCAGGGAAACTCGTGCTTTGTGTTTAATGAAAAGTAGGGGAGATTCCAATCTGAAGACTTCCCAACCTTGGGTTTTGTTGATGCCCAGGTCAGGCAGCTTCATGATCTGTCTCTTCATTATTTTATACTCCACCCTCTGCCCCTGCTCTGTACATGATGGAATTGCCATTTTTTTGGATGGGCACACTCCTTCTTTGGGATGTGGGAGAGGGATGGCAGAGTGACTGAGAGAACTTACTGAGTACTAGGCAGTCGGTTTGGTACTGACAGACATTCTCTCCGTTAGTATACGAAGACAAAGCCACCAACCTACCAACTGTAGCACTCACTGTAATCACAGCCAACATGTAAATAGTATTTTAGAGTTCAGAAAACACTTTTACAGACAGGTGCCAGTGTACTGACTAAGAGTACATACAGACTCTGAGGCCAGTCATAGTGATTTACGCCTATAATCCCAATGCTTCCGGAGGCCAAGGCAGGGGGATCACTTGAGGACAGGAGTTCAAGACTAGCCTGGGCCACAAAGTGAGTCCCTGTCTCTACAAAAAATTAAAAAACTTTGCCAGATATAGTGGTGCACACCTGTGGTCCCAGCTACCAGGAGTTCAAGGTTACAGTGAGCTATGGCACCACTGCGCTACTGCACTTCAGCCTGCGAGTGGGAGTAAGACCTTGTCTCTTTAAAAAAATATTACAGACTCTGTAACCAGGTTGCCTGCATTGAATCTCAGTTCTGTCCAGTTCTGCCATGACTCACTGTGTAATTTACTTAGTCTCTCTGTTAAGTCTTAGTTTCTTCAAGTGCAAAATGGGAATTTTTAAAAAATCGTAACTACCTCCTAAAGTAGCTTAGAGATTAACTGAGATAATACAGAGGCAGCCCTAGGAACTGTGCCTAGAACATATTGAGCCCTCAATAAAAACAGAAGGGATTGTACTACCTGGTCGGGACCTGTTTAGCCCATTTTACTAATAAGGAAACAGAAGCTCAGGGAGGTTATTCAGCGTGGCTAAGACAGTACTAAGGAACAGAAGCTCAATATTCAATCAGGGATTCCTGCTTCTGACTCCAAAGCCTTTCCCACTCAGAAGGCACTTCCTCAGGGAGTGTGGGTTTTATGTTAAACAAGCCAAACTTTCGCACCGTGTCTTCTGGTGTCTATCTGCTTTGCTTCTGTGAAAGGACAGCTGGGGTTGGAGGGAATAACAGCAAAAAGAACTGACATTCTTGGGTCCCTCCGTCGGTGTGCCGGGCCTGTGCCAGGGACTTCACCTGCCCTTCCCATTCAACCTTCACCAAAAACTTATGCGCTAGGTACTTTGAATTACCACTTCGTATAAAAAGCGGGGCGCAGAACCACTAAGCAAGCAGGGGTGGCGTGTGTCGGAGTCAGAATCTATTCTCGGCTCTCGACCTCCGTCCCCACCCCCCACCCCGCCGGGAGGGGCCTATCTTGGTGCAAAATGCACCGAGCTACCGAGGCTGCCTTCCAGGACTCCGCGCGGAGGCTTAGGCTGCCTCGACCCCCTTTCTGGTAACTCCCTCCCAACTGAGACTCCGGGCCCCCTCCGCCCCTTGTCCCCGCCCGTCCCCTTCTGCCCCTCTTCGCGGGGACGGGGCGGGCTCTCGGTCGGTGCCCGGGCCCCAGGATCCCAGGCGCTGTTCTCTCCCCGCGGGGAGGTCGGGCCCAGGACGCGCTAGGTCCGCAGAGGGTGTGGAAGGGCACTGGGTTCGGCTCCCACGCTGGGGCCGGCCTCTCGCCGTGGGTCGGAGCTGCGGTCACTGGCGGCTTCGGGGCCGTGGCGTCCAGCGCTCAGCGTCCGCGCCTCTGGAAGGCGTTGAGTCGTTTCTTTCCGGTACTGGAGGGACAGTTTCCCCAAGCGGACGCGGGGTTGGCAGCGGGGGCGGGAATCGGGCTGGCGGAGCTGAGGGCTTCACGAGGGCAACCAGCGCGCGCGCCTCTCTTCTCTCTCTCTGTCTTCCCCCCTTTCTCTTTCTCTCTCTCCCGCCACCCCTCGCCCTCCCCTCTGTCTCTCCCTCTCTCCCTTCGCTCTCTCTTCCCCCATTCTCTCGCTTTTCCCCCTTTCTCTGTCTTTCGCTCCCTCTTTCCTTTCTCCCCGCCTCCCCTCGCAATCTCTCCCTCTCTCTCCCCTCACCCCTCGCTCTCTCTCTTGCTTTTCCTGTCTCTCTCCCACCTCCCCCGCACCGTCCCTCTCCTCTTCCCTCTCTCCCCACCTCTTTCTCGCTCGCCCCCCTCTTCTTCCCCCTCCCTCTCTCCTTCCTTCTTCCCAACCTCTCTTCCCCCGTCTCTCCCTCCCCGCCTCCTTCCCTCCTTCCTTCTTCCCCCTTCTTTCCTTCTTCCCCCTTCCTTCCTTCTCTCCTTCCTTCCTCTTCCTTCCCTCCTCCTCTCCCTCCTTCCCTCCTCCGCTCCCTCCTTCCCTCCTCCGCTCCCTCCTTCCCTCCTCCGCTCCCTCCTGGCCTCCTCCGCTCCCTCCTTCCCTCCTCCGCTCCCTCCTTCCCTCCTCCGCTCCCTCCTTCCCTCCTCCGCTTCCTCCTTGCTTCCTCCTTGCCTCCTCCGCTCCCTCCTTGCCTCCTCCGCTTCCTCCTTGCCTCCTCGCCCCCTCCTTGCCTCCTCGCCCCCTCCTTGCCTCCTCGCCCCCTCCTCCTAAAGGGAAGGATTCCCTCGGTTTCGCGGCGCTCTCCCCTGGAGCAGCGGCTCAGGCCTGTGCAGGAAACCTTGCCTCTAGGAAGGCAGGCCGCGCCCCTGGATGGGCTGGGCTCAGGGAGCGCGCTTTGCACACTTCAGATGTCTTTGTGGGAAGCTTGGGAGTGGCTAGGTATGAGTGTACTGCCCTTAATTTAAGCCACCCTTTGTAAATATGTGTTCTAGTGCCTGTTAACGACCCTCCCTCGACCCACTCGCCTCCTGCCACTCCAGTTGCTCCAACCAGGACCTCTTCCATTCCCTCGGGCCTGCAGCTCTTCCTGTACAGGCGAAGCGATATGGGTAGCTCAGGAGCTGCTTGTGGGTCTGCATTTGGCCTGTTTCTCTCTCTTCCCCTCGGCCCCACACTCTCCGCTCACTCCTCTCTCCCTGCGCTCACTCTGCGGCTGTGACATTAGATCACGAATAAGCGTAGGTGAGAAGGAGAGGGAAGAGGAAAAGAAAAGAGCCATTGATTCTGATAAACCGTCAACATGTGACACCTGGGTTCCTTCCCATCATTTGCTGTGAAAATAGTGATCCCAGTTCTCAGAAGTCCCAAAGCCTCTGGTTTGGATTAGGAGAGAATCGCCGCAGATGCCGAATCCACTGACAGTCGAGGAGCTGAGCTTCTTGGAAGCCTTCAGCCTCCCACGCCCACCTCTGCCCCATTCTGTTTGCTTCTTCCCTGTCTCAGCTTCTGCTTCTCTCCTTTTTATAACCTGCTGCTAAGAAAAGTCTGAAAACTTGAATTATAAATAAATAATATCTCCAGTATTGCCTGAAATAGAGATTTGATACTTAAAAGGGAGGAAAGAGAAGAAGCATCTTGAATTCCTGGAGAAGCAGTCCTGGATGCCGCATCCTCAGGGACCAGCTGCAGCTTCTCTCGGCCACAGTTGCCTCATCTATAACATGGGGACACCAATCCATACCAACCATGGTAAAGAGGATTGCATCAGATCATTCTCAGGTCTCAATTTAAGAAATATCAATTAAATGCCCATCAGGTACAGAGCCCAGAGCTAGGTACTAGAGATCTAAGTGCAAAGGTAAAAAGGATATCGTTTATGCTCTCAATAAATACAAAGTCAAACAAAAGAGATAGGAATTTTTTCTTTTTCTTTTTCTTTCTTTCTTTTTTTTTTTTCTGAGACTGAGTCTTGCTCTGTCGCCAGGCTGGAGTGCAGTGGCGTGATCTTGGCACACTGCAATCTCCACCTCCAGGATTCAAGTGATTCTCCTGCCTCAGCCTCCCAAGTAGCTGGGACTACAGGCACGTGCCACCATGCCCAGCTAATTTTTGTACTTTTAGTAGAGACGGGGTTTCACCATGTTGACCAGGATGGTCTTGATCTCTTGACTTTGTGATCCACCCGCCGCGGCCTCCCAGAGTGTTGGGATTACAGGCACGAGCCACCATGCCTGGCTGAGATAAGAATTTTTAAAAATAGACCCACAGCAAGGTGAAATAAAGTACATGTGAAGTAAGAATATTAATACTTCTTTTGCCTACCTCATAAGGTTGTGCCAAGAATGAAATGAGGTCATGGATATCATCAAGTATTCTTAAAGCACTATGCAAATGTAAACAAGTAGTAAGATATTATTTGGCTTTGTGGGAGATACCAATTGGGCTGTCTGCCTGAACCTCCTTTTTTTTTTTTTTTTTTCCAAGAACTGCTCCTGTAGCCAAATCCACAAAACAGTGGTGTGCCCCCTGCCATTTTGGTTGATTGAGCCAGGTGTAGAACCCTGGCCCATGCTGAGCCACTTAGATTCCCTGCACTGAATTAGGAATGGGAATGAAGTGGCTCAATCTCAGTCACTCTGGGCTCAATCTCAGTCACAAGTCCTGGAGGCTTAGAAAGCTATTTTCTAAGGGGACTGAAAATTGAAACTACCAAATTGAGCCAGGGTGGCTCACACCTGTAATCCCAGCACTTTGAGAGGCCGAGGCGGTTGGATCACATGAGGTCAGGAGTTCGAGACCAGCCTGGCCAACATGGTGAAACCTCATCACTACCAAACACACAAAAAATTAGCTGGACGTGGTAGTGGGTGCCTGTAATCCCAGCTACTCAGGAGGCTGAGGCAGTAGAATCTCTCGAATCTGGGAGGTAGAGGTTGCAGTGAGCTGGGATGGCGGCATTGCACTCCAGCCTGGGCAACAAGAGCAAAACTCCATCTCAAAAAAAAAAAAAAAAAAACCTGCATCCAGAGAAAGCATATAGACGTTCAGAGAAGAATGAAAACAAGAGGCTCCCCTTCATTCAAGCCTTGGTTCCCATCTGTCCCTGCCTGCTGTAAACAATATCTCACCAAGGGCCAGCTTTTGCTAAATATAGCTCTGGTGGGCTTCAATTACCATTAAACAGTTTCTAAACTAATTCTGCTCAGGCTAATGTAGAGCAGAAGTCCTCCCTTGGCCCATGTAACAGCTGTGTCATCATTCATTTACTCATTCCATCAGTCAATGAGTATCATTGAATGCCAGCTGTTTACAAGCTTGTAAGAAGAGGAAGAAAAAATATTGGCTGCAATCTTTAAAATATAAACCAGCCACTGCATGTCAGCCTTCTGGCCAACTGGCTCCCAATGCTCCTGAAATTACCCCGTTGTGCTCTGAGAGCATTTTGGGGGCATCTGACATAGCTCTCTCCCTGAGAAGTTCTAGAGCCTTGGACACCATGGTGTTTTCCCATCAGCCCTCCTCCTCTGGTTATAGCCACTAAACCCCACTCACACACACTTTCGGGGAACCACCTCACCCCCTTCCATGTTCTTCTGGTGAGACTTTAATCACATGACCCCTCCCCTGACCATAGACAGAGTGGACTTAGGTCCTAAACTGGACAACAGATTCACTTTCTGGGGACTTTGAACTTTGAGCTCAGATGCAAATTCAGAGGGCAGTTGGAACCAGGCCATCCACGGCAGCACCACATAGAAAAGCTTCAGCCCTGCTGAGATCATGGTGCCTGGTCCCTGGATTCAGTTGTTCAGTTGTTCCTTTAAATCTATAGCCACCCCAGATTTTCACTTACAGAATAAATACCTTTTGAACCAAATTAGCCAATCAAGTATTTGTAACCAGAGTCTCTGCTTTTTCAGATAAAAGCTCTCTGCTTTTTTAGATAAAAGCTCATGGATGAATGAAGAAAAACAAGAAAAAGGTAGAAAAGGAAAGTTGTATTTTGTCCCCTGCCCAAGCCTACAGCCCAGCTTAGCTCCTATTTTAAGACCCTTTAATAAATCTATATTTACCATCAGGTTTTTATTTATGGAAATCTACACAAGGCATTTGGATGAAGGCTGAGGTTTATTTCAGGAAAGCAAGTCTGTTGTTTCAACAAAACCTCTGTTAGCTCCCTCCACACCTGTTCTCTCTTCTGCCGAGCTACCTATTGCTCATTTCCAAAGCAAAAAAATAAAATCAGGACTCAGATTCCAAAGCAGGACAAAAGTGGTGATTAAAAAGACAGGGTAGAGTCAGGTGGCTCATGCCTATAATCCCAGCACTTTGGGAGACCAAGGTAGGATTGCTTGATGACAGGAGTTCGAAACCAGCCTGGCAACTTAGTAAGACCCTGTCCCTCTTTTTAAAAAATAAAAATAAAGGGATAGGCCTATATTTTTTGTTATTAATTTTTCTTTTTTTTAGACAGAGCCTCACTCTGTCACCCAGGGTGGAGTGCCGTGGCACGATCTCGGCTCACTGCAACCTCCGCCTCCCAGGTTCAAGTGATTCTCCTGCCTCAGCCTCCTGAGTAGCTGGGATTACCTTATACATTTTTTTTTTTTTTTTTTTGAGTCGGAGTTTCGCTCTTGTTACCCAGGCTGGAGTGCAATGGCGCGACCTCGGCTCACCGCAACCTCCGCCTCC
>NW_016107369.1:8323817-8337514 GCF_001604975.1 Cebus imitator | reverse complement strand
ACTTGAGGTCAGGAGTTTGAGACCAGCCTAGCCAGTATAGAGAAACCCCATCTCTACCAAGAAATACAAATATTAACTTGACATGGTGGTGTGTGCTTGTCCCAGCTACTCGGGAGGCTGAGGCAGGAGAATTGTTTGAACCTGGGAGGCAGAGGCTGCAATGAGCTGAGATCACACCACTGTACTCCAGCCTGGGTGACATCATGAGACACCCTGTCTCAAAAATTTTTTTAAAAAAGTTTAATCAGTGTGTTACACTCATATACACAGGTACTGTTTTCAAAGCTCATTCAAAAGTGCTAGGTAACTAACTATGCCAGGAACAGTTTCCAGCCTAACACACTTTGCCCATTCCAGCCTTTCCAATATGATAACCTCAGTGCTGGTGTTCAAATTGCCATTTCAGTTAACTCTTGTCATCAGGTTAAGTTGCCCCTTGGGGAGCCTTGATGTCCCTTCAGGCTGGAGTGCAGTGGCACAATCTTGGCTCACTGCAACCTCCACCTTCCAGGTTCAGGCAATTCTCCTGCCTCAGCCTCCCGAGTATCTGGGATTACAGGCATGCGCCACCACGCCCAGCTAATTTTTGCATTTTTCGTAGAGATGGGGTTTCACCATGTTGGTCAGGCTGGTCTCGAACTCCTGACCTGGTGATCTGCCTGCCTCAGCCTCCCAGAGTGCTGGAATTACAGGTGTGAGCCACCGCGCCCGGCCAGATTGGAATCATCTTAGGCAATTAAATATCAAATAATGTTAAACTACGAGAGCTGTAGCCTGGGTATTAGATCCCTTTCATTTAATTAGGGTCCTTGGATCAAAAACACATTTCTCCAATCTCTTTCAAAGTCAGGTACATACCAGGTATTAGACCAAGCCTTAGCCATGAAACTGGCCCTGTTTGCTTCATTCCTCCAGGAAGATGGGCCACCACTTGCTTTAACTTTGCATTGCTAAAGAGCCAACTCAGACAATTCTTGCAAAACAAAGTCTGCCCCCCAGGTCTTTTGCTGTACACATCCTAGACACTGGCTTCAGCAGTGTCAGAATCTTGAACCGCTTTTAAAGGGCAGCTTCTCTCTCTAATGAATTAGTCAAATTTTTTACCTTGTGTTACCTTGTTTGGGCCTTTCTACCCAAGAATCAGCAGTTTAATAGTTTCATCATTCATCATACACGTAGAGCACTGCACTAGGAGGAAAAGATAGAAGTAAGATACAGGCTTTCCCAGATGAAAAGGATAAAGGCCAGGCAAGACTGCTGCCACAATCCCAGCGGACCTGTGCCGAAGATGACAGGAGCACCAGGAGAGAAGGTAAACCGAGATGGTCAGGAGAGAAGAGGCAGTAATCAGTAGTAGGAAGACTGCTGGAAAGCAACCTGACATTGTCTATTTAAGGACAGCCTCAACAGAGAAACCTTAATAGCCAAAGCTATCAAGATAGACCCACTTACTAAATACGTTACCAAACTTTTCACTCCCACTCAACTACATATGGAAACATTCTACAAATAATTTTTTCAACACAGCCCTTTGAAATACATGGTAACGTTCCCATTTGAAGTGCAAAATGATAGCAGTGCTTATAGTAAGTGACTTGAAAACATCAGAAATGAGTTCTTAGGTGCTTACTGGGAACTGCCTTAGATTTCACACACTTAGGTGAGTGTTGCAGTTATCTATGACTACCTAAGAAGCCTCTCCAGAACTCAGCCACTTAAAACAACAACCATTTATTTGTTCATGATTCTGCAGCTGGGGCTGTGCTCACCTGGGCAGTTCTTCTGCTGGTCTCACCTGGAGTGACTCATGAGTTTGAAGTCATCTGGTGAATTGACTGGAGCAGGATGATCTAAGACGACCTCACTAACAGGACAGGGCCTCGGTGCTAGCTGTTAGCTGTTCCTCCCAGCTGGTGTCATTCAGTAGCCTGGTGCTGCAGGAGCACGTGGTGGAAGGGCCCTGGTGGAAGCTGCAGTGTTTCTCAGGCCGAGCTTCCCTTTTTCCTTCCATTTCCCTCTCCTTCTTCCTCCTGCTCTCCTTTTATCCCTGGAGCACACTCAGAGGAAAGGCCATGTGAAGACAGGCCGTCTGCAAGCCAGGAAGAGGGCCCTCATCGGAGCCAGAACCTGATCAGAACCTTGGTCTTGAACTTTCTGACCTCCAGAACTGTGAAAAAATACATTCCTATTGTTTAAGCCACAGACTCTGTGGCTTTTTGTTATGGTGCCTGAGCAAACTAATAGAGGTCGCTTACAGTTCTGGGGCTATTGCAAACGAAGCTGCAATGAACATTTGTATACAAGTCTCTGTGTGGAGATATGCTTCCATTTATCTTGAGTAAATACCTAGAAATGGATTGGCTGGGTTACATGGTACATGTATGTTTCCATTTTAAAGGAACTGTCAAAACTATTTTCCAAAGCAGCTGTATCATTTTGCATTCCCATCAGTGGTGTATGCGACTTCCAGTTGCTTTACATCACATGGTCTGGTCAATGTTTTTAATTTTAACCATTCTGGTGAATGCATAATGGTATCTCATTATGGGTTTAATCTGCATTTCCCTAATGAATAATTTTTTTTTTTTTTTTTTTTTTTTTGACAGGGTCTCACTCTGTTGCTCAGGCTGGAGTGAAATGGTGCTATCACAGCTCACTGCAGACTCAACCTCCTGGGCTCAGGTGATCCTCCCACCTCAGCCTCCTGAGTAGCTGGGACTGCAGGTGTGCACCACCACCCCAGCTAATTTTTTGTGTCTTTTGTAGCGAGGGTTTCACCATGTTTCCCAGGCTGGTTTCAAACTCCTGGGCTCAAGCAATGCTTTCACCTCAGCCTCCCAAAATGCTGGGTTACAGGTGTGAACCACTGAATTGTTGGCTAATGTTATTGGTTATCTTTTCATGTACTTATTTGCCATCTCTATATCTTCTTTAGTGAAAGATTGTTTCAAATCATCTTGCCCTTGTATTATTGGTTGAGAGCTAATTAAATGTAAATTTGAATAAGTGTAAGCATAGAGAGCTAGACATAAAATCCTACTGTCCATCCAGGTTGGGCAGGTCTATTTAAGAA
Organism: Cebus imitator; assembly: GCF_001604975.1. Lineage (NCBI taxonomy): Eukaryota > Metazoa > Chordata > Mammalia > Primates > Cebidae > Cebus > Cebus imitator. The sequence continues at coordinate 8,334,441 of NW_016107369.1, read as the reverse complement.
GACCAGAACGTCCAGGAGGCGTCTGTGGACATTGCAAACTTGGAGGAGGGCTCATGGGGCGGAAGGAAAAGTGGTCAGCCTGAAAATAAATCCTACCACTTCACAGTTTGTCTAAGTTTAGCCTGAGGCCCCCCTAACAGTTTTCTCACCATTAGCACTGAATTCCAGCCCCCAGCTGCTCTGAGAGCCCCAATTTCACCACGCTTTCTGTGGGAGTTTCCTGGTTCAGGAGTGCACCACCATATGTCACTCTGGCCTGAAGAAGTTGGCCAAGTTTGTAGACAAATACAGAGACACCCACGAGAAGTGCTTAGATAAGATTTGGCCCAGAGTCTTGTCTGGGGGCAGAGCTGAGAGGAAAGCAATGTCTAAAACGCGTTTCACTAACAGGAGGACTTTGGAAAGGAACGATGGGGAGAAGGGACTGCGGAGAGATAGGAGAGAGGACGTGAGGGACAGTTGTGCTTCCATCAAGGACACTGTGTTCAGCCGTGGGTCACTCCATGCTGAAAAGAGATAAGCGGGAGAGAGTCCAGGAAAGAGCAAGATAAATGATTAAGGAACAGAGAAGCTGATTTATGAAGCTGATCTAATAGAAGAAGTCACCGAAGCTTGTTCATTTAACAAAATGTAACAGAAGCAAAATTTCCATCTGAGCCTGAAAGGCAATGAAAGTGCACACATAAAAGATGCAGAAAATAGCATGTGTACGAGTCAGCTTGTCTAGCAAACCCATTAAGTAAAATGAGCATAATTTCAGAGTGAAGCAGGCCAGTTCTTGATCTAAACTTGTTTCCCTGTGTCGTGACAAGACATTTTCTTATTCTCTTCCACATTTCTCCTCATTCCCTCCCTCTTCCTTTTTGCTTGGTGAATGTTATAGTTACAGGTAAAACTCCAATCCAGGTGTGGTGGCTCACACCTGTAATCCCAGCACTTTGCGAGGCTGAGGCAGGTGGAACATTTATCAGGAGTTCGAGACCAGCCTGGCCAGCATAGTGATACTTCATCTATATTAAAAATACAAAAAATTAGCCAGGCATAGTGGCACATGCCTGTAGTCTCAGCTACTTGAGAAGCTGAGGCATGAGAATCGCTTGAACTCAGAAGGCGGAGGTTGCAATAAGCCAAGATTGTGCCACTACACTCCAGCCTGGGCACCAGAACAAGACTCTGTCTCAAAAGAAATAAAATAAAACTCCAGCTCTGAGCATACTTCTTTCTTTAGAGGAATCTTTCTGGTTGGGTCCTGTCCATGGGTTCACTCATCCATGGCGTATCATATTCCTCAGGCTACACCCAGTTGTCCTAGGCTGAGATTTATCCTAATATCCCTAATTCCTCTTTGAACTAGGCCTTTCCTCAAACCAGGAGCTCAGGAAAAAATAAATGATTTTAATTTGACTATCTTAACACAGTTGCACAAAGTGTTTTGAAGTACTTCCTTCTGCTCATTTTGTGTATACATTGGAAGCATTCATGTCACATCGTATCACCTCAGCGCATGTATTAGAGATAATCATTCTGTGATGATTCATTTTCTGTGTCAACTTGACTGCGCCACAGTGTCCAGATATTTGGCCAAAAGTTATTCTGGACGTTTTTGTGGGAGTGTTTTTGAATGAGATTTGCTTTCAAAGCCATGGACTCTGAGTAAAGGGGACTGCCCTCCATGGTGTGGTGGGCCACACCCAATCAGCTGAAGGCCTGAATAGAACAAAAAGCTTGCCTTCCCTGAGCAAGAGGGAATTCTGCCAGCAGACTGCCTTCAGACTTCATCTGAAACATCAGTTCTTGCCTGGTTCACTAGCAGACTGTCTCTGGACTCGAACTGAAACCCTTTCCTACATCTCTAGCTAGCTAGCCTCCCCCATCATATTTTGGGCTTAACCAAGCCTCCACAATTGGGTGAGGCAATTCCTTCAGAATAAATGTCTTTATAGACACACACATGTGTGCCCACACATGCGCATATGCACACACAAACACATACATCCTATTGCTTCTGTTTCTCTGGAAAACCCTAATACAAATTTGCATGTCATTAAATATCACTGGTGATGTAGCTAAGCGTTCAAAATACTAAGAATGTGGTTATGGGCTTCCTCAATTAAGAATCCAGAACTGGGAGCTTTTAAGCTCACTGAAATTACTGTATGATAAAGTAGGAGCTTAAGCATATAATAGGGCAAACAGGGCAAAAATTTTTGGAGTTATCTCCAATGGCACAAAAGGCTATTTGTATGAACACATATATTTCAACCACCTTTGAATTCTGTGAGTTAAAAATAAAAAATTAAAATGTATCAATATCAACATAATCATTAATAAATTTGGCCTCTTTCCATTTAATTCCTTCTGTCTCACAAATATATAATATCTGTTAATGGGTCCTTATTTTGAAAATTGAGTCTGGTACTAATTTCACGTGGAAATAGCATCCTTAGTAAAAAGAGATTTTATAAGACAACAGAGTAATTCCTTCATCATCAAAATGCCTTATTAAGTGTCCTTTTACATGCAATACTCTACAGGTGTTATATAAAGAAACAGTTGTCCTTAATAGTTTATAGTATGAGCTGCCACATATTAATAGCTAATAATTATCATTTATTGAGTACCTTCTATGTATCATACTGTTTTAAATGTATTATGTGTATACATTTTTATTCTTGTGATAAATCTACTAGGTAGTGTTATGTAATAAAGAATCTGTCTGGCCTTTTTTCTGGTTTCTGGGAAGGGGGCTAAATCCTTGGAATTTCCTGAGTAATGAGTGCCTTGTTATTCATGGTGGGCCCCTTGAACCACACTTGAGTTAATGCTAATGAGGTGACACAGGATGGGGTTTGTTCACACCAGAAAGACCAACCATGTGATTACAAGATTAGGGCTTTGAGCCATGGGATATCACATAACCTCCATGGAAGGAAGAGGAGAAGAGCTGGAGATTGAGCTCAGTCATGTGGCCAGTGATTCTGTCAATCACGTGGCCAATGATTCTGTCAACCATGGCTATTCAATGAAACCCCAATAAAAACCCTGGACACTGAAGCTCAATCAAAGTTCCTGGCTGATGATAAAAACTGCTATGGACTGAATATATTTTCCCAAAATTTCTATGGTGAATCCCAGGTCTCCAATGTAATGGTATTTAGAGGGGAGAACTTTGGGGCATAAAAAGCAATGCTGGCTCTGGCTCTACCTGCATGAATGTGATTAGTGTCCTTATAAGAAGAGACACAGAGAGATGATCTCTTTCTCTGCCATGTGAGGATACAGCAAGAAGGTGTGTGTCTGCAAACCAGGAAGATGGCCCACACCGGAATCTGGACTTCACAGCCTCTAGAACTGTGAGAAATAAATTTCTGTTGTTTAAGCCACTCAGTATACAGTACTTTGTTATAGCAGCCAGAACTGACTAAGACACACTGACATGCTGGGAAGGGGATGTGTTCAGAGGACGTGAGAACTCCTGCATTTGGGAACCCTCCTAGACATCACACTATGTATCTCTTCATTTAGCTGGTCCTGATTTGTATCCTTTATAATAAAGCTGCAATCATTAATATAGTGCTTTCCTGATTTCTGTGAGTTTTTCTAGTGAATTATCAAACCTGAAGGAGTAGTAAGAACCCCTAAATTTGTAGCCAATTGGTCAAAAGTGAGGGTGGCCCAGGAGCCTCAGAGCTTGTGGTAGATGTCTGAAATGAGAGGAGTATTATAGAGAACTGTGCCTTCAACCTGTGAAATTTGTCCTCACTCTGGGTAGCTAGCATCAGAATTGCATCAGAGGTAGCGATTCTTTTTTTTTTTTTTTTAAGGCGGGGTTTTACCATGTTGGTCAGGCTGGTCTTGAACTCCCGACCTCAGGTGATCCACCTGCCTTGGCCTCCAAAGTGCTTGGATTACAGGCGTGAGCCACCACGCCCAGCCCCAGAGGTAGCGATTCTTATCCCCATTTAACAGATAAGGAAAATAACCCTTGAAGTGCTGAAGTACTATGCACAGAGACACACAGTTCATGATGGGTAATATCAGGTTTCAAAGCATATTTGTCTAATTTCAAAACCTACCCTCTTTCCACCACTCTGGGAAGAGATGGGACCTCTGGGTTAGTCTGATAGATTTGCTACCAGGTTCTCTGTCATTTGGAATAAAAAGTATTTATTCACTTGACAGCAAATAATTTTGCCCTACAATGATTTGCTTGTTTGCTTGGAGAATGGTAGTAACAAGCAGTGCTGCCTCTGGCTGCAGGTGAAGGAAGCCCTTACAATTACTATCAGGGATTGTGCTGGAATGGGATGCAGGCTTTTGATGCACAAAACTCCAGACTCGAAGGCTGAAAGTTTTGGCTTACCCACCTTAGAGAGCAAGAGAGCGGAACATAACCTTCACCAAATAAAATGTACAGATGAGAAGCACATGAGAAGACACACAACATCATTAGTCATTAGGGAAATTGCAAATTAAAACTACAATGAGATGCCATCACACTGACTAAAATGGGTAATAACTGATAAACAAAATTACAATATCAAGTGCTAGCAGGGGTGTGGAGCAGCTGGAGTGTTCATATTTTGCTGGTAGGCATGCAAAATAATACAGCCACTTTGGAAAACTACTTTGGCACTTTCTTATAAAGTGGAACATACCTGTGTCATATGACCCAGCAATCCCACTCCTAGGTATTTATAAATGTAAACATGTATAAACACAAATGTTTACAGTGGCTTTATAGACACTCACCCAATGCAGGAAACAACCCTATGTCCCTCAGCAGGTCAGCAAATAAGCAAATTGTGCTACATCCATAAAATGTGATAAAGTACTTATCAGCAATAAAAAGGAACAAACATACAAGTATTTATAGCAGCATTCTTTACAACAGCCCAAAGGCAGAAGCAATGCAAATGTCCATCAACAGATGAATGATTCACAAAATGTGGCATATGTATACAATGGAATATTATTCAGCCTTACGAAAGAATGAAATTCTGATACAAGCTACATGGACCAACCTTAAAAACACTATGTTAAGTGAGATAAGCCAGAGACAAAATGACAAATATTGCATAATTCCCTTATGTGAGGTAATTAAAATAGACAAATTTATGGAGACAGAAAGCAGAATCCAGTTTACCAGAGGCTGGGAGAGGAAGAATGGGGTGGGGGGTTATTTAATGAATACAGAGCTTTATTTTAGGAAAAAGTTCTGGAGACAGGTGGTCGTGATGGTTACACAACAATGTGTATGTGTAAGTGTTATTACCGAGTTTAGAATGAGGAAACAGACCAGCATAAGAAAATTAAATGCCAATTTATTCAACTCCCGGGTGAGGTTCCATGGTCCCGGGGGAAGGGGCCGGGGAAGTCCCGCTTGACTCTTCTGGGTGTGGGGTTTTATAGGGAGTGAAGGCGTTTTGATTGGTTGTGGGGAAACAGGACATGGTTGGGGCAAGCTGCTGTTGGTAGGTAGGCGGGATATCCAGTGAGCAGCTGCCCAGTGGGAGTGGGACCTGGACAGGGCAAAAGGCTATTGGGCAGGTTTTGGCGGGGCTTCTTTTGAATTTTGGTGGGGTTTTCCAACGGCGGGGTAGGTGCTGAGTGCCAAGTTTAGTGTTGAGTGCAGAAGTGAGCGTTGGGGAAGCCACGTGGCAGAGCTAGATGCTGACTGCAGGGCTTGATGTCAAGCCCAAGTGGTGACGTAGTTTTCAGGCACGGAGAGGGATGGGCATGTCCAAGCTCCCCAGTGCAGCAACCCGCCTTACAGCATGTACTTGATGTCACTGAATTGCACACTTAAAATTGTAAATTTTATATCACATATATATTACACAATTTTTAGGAAGACCCAAACTACTGATACACACAACATGGATGAAATCTCAGATATGTTACACTAAGTGAAATAAGACAGAGCCGAAAGGCTTCATATGGTATGATTCCATTGGTGTGATATTCTTGCAAAGGCACAACAATGGCAGCAGAAAACATCTGTAGTTGTTGTGGCTGCGATCAGGGAAAGGGCTGACTACAAAGAGATACTGGAGAATGTGGGGGGAATGATGGAACTTGATTGTGGTGCTGGTTCCATGACTATATAATTTTGTTAACATTCGTAGAACTGCACACTAAATTGGACACATTTTACTGTCAATAAATTATACTTCAATAAAAATAATGGGAGAGCATTGCCTTTTGAAACTCTATACTTCTCTATCATAGCATTTGTCCTCTGCAGCAATAAATGCTAGTTAACATCAGAGAAGGGTAAAGTTATAAGGACTTGCAGGAGGAAAACACCTTGATTAATATCTCAAAATATTAAAAACACAGTCTGTCACCATAGTGGTCATGAATTCTCCACCCTGATTGTCCTTTTCTGCTTTAGTTCCCACTTGCTCGTGTGTGTTAGTCTCAGAACCACTGTAAGCAGCCTTATCTATGCCACTACCCATCACAAGAATGCCAAAGTCCATGCCTCGGGTGCAATCTCTGGAGCGTCCTGAGACTTTTTATCAAGAGGATATCAGAGTCAACATGAATTTCATGCAGAAGCTGAAAGAAGGGCCTCCTCCCTAACTGACTCTATGCCACACTTTGTTCCCAGGGCCGTAAGGCCTGGGCCAACTTCACCATTAGCACAGTAGGCACAGTACCTAGGGCCCACAATACTGTTAGGAGCTCATGAAATACTTTTAATTTCATTTAAAATCAGAAGAAAAAATGAACTTTAGGGTCTAAGAAAATGTTTTAATATATAATAATATATTTACCTTTATACCAATGTAATTGTAAAACACCATTTAATTTTTTTTTAACGGAGGAAAGGGCCCAAGAAGGTAAAAGTACATAGGGCCTTTGAAAGTCATTTGTAAAGAAGTTCTGTGTGTTGCCAGAATCTCACAAGACCTCTCTTAAATAGTTGGGTCAGATTTTTGCTGATGCTTATTTAGCCATAGGGATTCAAATTGGATAAGATGGTGATCACACAGCTCTTTCCTCTTCTTCATTCCTTTTTTTTTTTTTGAGACGGAGTCTCGCACTGTCACCTGGGTTGGAGTGCAGTGGCACAATCTCGGCTCACTGCAACCTCCACCTCCAGGGTTCAGGCAATTTTCCTGCCTCATTCTCCTGAGTAGCTAGGATTACAGGCACCTGCCACCACTCCCAGCTAATTTTTTGTATTTTTAGTAGAGACGAGGTTTCACTATCTTGGCCAGGCTGGTCTTGAACTCCTGACCTCGTGATTCACACACCCCGGCCTCCCAAACTGCTGGGATTACAGGCATGAGCCACTGTAGCCGGCCTTCGCTACTTTTCTAAATCCCTGCCTCACTAAAATTTCTCTATACCTCAAGTTATAAGACCAAAACCAGGTGGGCAAACAAATTCCAATCTTCTCTACTAACTTGTTTCTTTCAGTCATTATTTTGGTAATTTATGTCCTTTTGGCCCAAAGTTTTGTACATAAATTGAACATTTTAGTGTGTGGTGTTTCCCGTTAATTCTCAAAATCAGACAATGATAAAGGTTAATTCCTGCAACCTTTCTCTCCCAGTTCAAATCCAATTACAGTCAGCCCTCCATATCCATGGGTTTCACATCCATGGATTCAACCAACTGTAGATCAAACATATTAGAGAATTTTTTAAATGGATAGTTGCATTCATATTGAACATGTGAAGAATTTTTCCTTTTCTTTATTCCCTAAACAATACAGTACAACAATTTACATTGTATAAGCTATTTTAAGTATTCAAGAGATGATTTCAGGTCTACAGGAGTGTCTGGGCATGGTGGCTCACACCTGTAATCCCAGCTCTTTGGGAGGCCGAGGTGGGCAGATCACCTGAGGTCAGGAGTTCGAGACCAGCCTGGCCAACATGGTGAAACCTCATCTCTACTAAAAATACAAAAAATTAGCCAGGCATAGTGACACATGCCTGTAGTCTCAGCTACTTGAGAGGCTGAGGCATGAGAACTGCTTGAACCCAGGAGATGGATGTTGCAATGAGCCAAGATCATACCAGTGCACTCCTGCCTGGGTGACAGAGCAAGACTCCATCTCAGAAAAAAAAAAAATATATATATATATAGATAGATAGATAGATAGATAGATAGATAGATAGATACAGGAGGAGGTGCATAGGTTATATGCAAGTACTTGCCACTTTAGATCAGGGACTTGAGCATCTGCGAATTTTGGCATCCATGGGGGGTCCTGGAACCAATCTCCCATGAATACTGAGGGATGACTGTACTAACCACTCCTCCAAGTAGCATGGAGCAGCGACTTGGGAGCAGTGACTTGGGAGCAGTGAGCAGAGAAGCCTGTAGTGTGTGAGCTCTGCTAGCATCCAAAGAAAGAGAGGAAGCAAAAGGACCGACTTCCTGGCTCCGCCTCCCCGGCCATGTCAGATGGAAGCTTGGAGACTGATCCTTGAAAGCTCCAACTAAGGACCAAAAGGAAGTCTGGTGTGGACAGCATAGTAGGCCCTTCCATCCCCCCCACACAGGAAGGGCAGTGCCAGGCAGTGTGTTGGGCCCCAGAAGAAGTCAGAGAAAAATGAGGCAATATCTTAATCTGCTTTGTGTTGCTGTGACAGAATACCTGAGACTGGGTAATTTATAAAGAAGAGAAATTTATTTCTCACAGTTCTGGAGGCTGGAAAGTCCAAGATCAAGGCACCAGCAGGTCCGGTGTTTGGTGAAGACCCAGTCTCTGCTTCCAAGATGGCACCTTGAATGCTGCATTCTCTGGGGAATGGGGTGGGGGACTTGCTGTTGGCAAAAGAGTGCAAGAGCAAAGAGAGTAAGAGAGAACCCACTCTCAAAAGCCCATTTAGAAAGGCATTAAACCCACCCCCAGCCTAATTACCCCTTAAAGGTCCCATCTTCCAATATCATTACACTGGCAATTGAATTTCCACGAGTTTTGGAGAGGACAAACATTCAAACCATAGCAGGCAGGCAGGCTGATGAGTTCTTTCCTTCTCTAAAGATGGCAACCACTGATTTTACAGCTGTGAAGACGAGAGCAAAGAGGCTCTCTGCCATCAACAGCTTACAAGTAGGACACATACTCTGTACCTCTGACCTGTCATAACTTTGCCTGGCCCAGGGAGCTCCAATAGCTTCACCAGAACTAGATTTTTGCAAGAGAAGTGGTCAGATGTAGATGAAATTGTCCTTGATTTTCCCAATAAGTGCCGTAGGTAGCCAGCTCTTTTTACATATAAGTTGTAACTTGGATATGTAACCTAACTAGCAATATTTTCAACCTCATATGGCTTTTAAAAAGATGAACCAGTGAGGCTGGGCACATTAGCTCAAGCCTGTAATCCCAGCACTTTGGGAGTCCAAGGCAGGTGGATCACCTTAGATCAGGAGTTCAAGACCAGCCTGGCCAACACGGCAAAACCCTGTCTCTGCTAAAAATACAAAAATGAGCCAAGCGTGGTGGCGGGCACCTATAGTCCCATCTACTCAGGAGGCTGAGACAGGAGAATTGCTTGAACCCGGGAGGCAGAGGTTGCAGTGAGCCAAGATTGCGCCACTGCACTCCAGCCTGGGTGACACAGCTAGACTCCCTTAAAAAAAAAAAAAAAAAAGAAGATGAGCCAGTGAGCATTAGCAAAACCCATTGACACCGAAAGTACGGGAGAAGCATACCTACTCCACGTTGTCTTAAACTTTTAAAATCTAGTACTGTGTACATTACAAGATAGGAATGACGTCGCTCCATTCTCTTGATCCAATGGTAGAAGCCTGATGTGATTTATCCAAATCACACCAGTTATAGCACTGGAGAGAGGAATGATCTGGGAATTTAGAGTCCTGTCCACCAATGAGCTCCACAACTGCGTAAGTCATTTTATTTGTTGAATTTCAGTTTCTTCATTGGAGAAATAAGATTGGACCAGAAGATTTTTATCAAACTTAACTGTATTTGTTTCCTGAGACTGCCAAAACACAGCACCACAAACTGGTGGCTTAAACAACAGAAATGTATTGTGCTTCACAGTTCTGGAGGCTGGAAGTCTGAAATCAAAGTGTTGGTAGGGTTGTCTCTTCTGAGGACTATGAGGCAGACTCTGTTCCTCGTCTCTCTCCTTCCTTCTGTAGCCTCAGGTATTCCTTGCCTTGTAAACGGCCATCTTTTCTTTGTGTCTTCCCATTGTACTCTCTCAATGCCTGTATGTCTCTGTCTAAATTTCCTCTTTTTATAAGGACATCAGTCACACTGAGTTAGAGCCTGCCCTAATGATGCATGTTAACTCGATCATCTGCAAAGACCCCATTTCCAAATAAGGTCACCTTCATAGGTACTGGAGTCAACATCTTTTGGTAGGGACAGCATTCAATCCATATAATAACTTTCTTTAAAAAAAAGAAGGAGGCCGGGCGCGGTGGCTCACGCCTGTAATCCCAGCACTTTGGGAGGCCGAGGCGGGTGGATCACGAGGTCAGGAGATCGAGACCATCCTGGTCAACATGGTGAAACCCCGTCTCTACTAAAAAAATACAAAAAATTAGCTGGGCATGGTGGCACGTGCCTGTAATCCCAGCTACTAAGGAGGCTGAGGCAGGAGAATTGCCTGAACCCAGGAGGCGG
>NW_016107369.1:8319873-8323657 GCF_001604975.1 Cebus imitator | reverse complement strand
GAAGAAGAAGGAGGAGGAGGAGGAGGAGGAGGAGGAGGAGGAGGAGGAGGAGGAGAAAGAATATATGTGAACCTATAAGTAAACAGGAATATCTACCAAGAGGAGCTGGAATGAGTATTGGTAGGTGGCTGGGTGACCACCGTTGTCCACCTACCCTGATTTCTGCCTAACTGCAGGTATTCTACAGGCTCCCTCCATGACAGGATGCATGGCAGGAGGAGCACCCTGGAAGGGAAAACACACAGTTCCAGAGGCCACTTAAAACAGTACTAGTAATGCATACGTAGGAGTGCAAAGGTGTGCGCAGATTCATTTGTTCCATATGGATACGGAGCCAGCAGTACTCACACACATAAATCCAGCTTTTCATCAATGAGAAGCCAAATGAGTCTCTCATTCATTTATTACTGGATCCACCTGTCTATATAAAGCCCAACGTCATTTTGCCTGCTTAGTAAAATTGAAAATCTCATTGGCTTACCTAGCCTTTAAATTGTAATAAAGGTTAACTCTTTCATGAGCTGCATGTCTAAGCCAGAACCCAGAAAATGATCTGTGCCCTGACCAAAAGCCAGTTATTTTTCTGCCTTTGCCTTTCACTGGCATTTTACCTTGGCCTTGTTTTGCTCCCATGCTATGTGAATTTCCCATGCCTCTCCTCAGACACACACTCTCTGTAGAGAGAAGCAAAATCTGTGTGGAGTAGCAACCTTTGCAACAATGAAAACATTCCTCCCCAGATGACTTGGGACAGATTGGAGCCAAACCATTTCCTTCAGTCCCTGAGCACATTGTTTCCCTCCAGTGACTTCTGCAATCCAGAAACAGCTGCAAATTCCAGTAAAACAATGTTCTGATCCAATCCCTCAGGCCATCTTTACCCTTTTGTTTTTCTCTCTGGAGGGAGGAAAGAAAAAATATTTGAAAACCTGCCATGGTGCATTATTTCCAAGCGTCTGTTGATGGAGGTGTGAGTCAAGCAGCCCTTTTTATTGGAGGAAAGGAGAAAATAAAAATGGAAGAGAGAGAGATATGAAAAAATGATGGAAAATGGCATGGAGAAAAATCTGAGTGTGTGGAATAAAGTTATGCAACGGGGAAAAAAATGAGCAAAAATATTGCTTATACAATGCAACTGAAATGTGCTCAGTTCAGAAGGCTTTAGCTCACCTCACCTCTCACTTTGGGTAAGCCAGGAAGCCAGCCTATCTCAACATCTAATTTGGGCCATTTTTACATGAAAGTAACCCATAAGAGAACATCAGGATATATTAAAATGATACTGTTGTCAGGCATAGTGCTACATGCCTGTAGTCCCAGCTACTTGGAAGACTGAGGTCGGAGGATCCCTTGGGCCCAGGAGCTTAAGGCTGCAGCAAACTGTGATTACACCTGTGAATAGACACTGTACTCTACCCTAGGCAACAGAGCGAGGCTCCATCCCTAAAAAAATAAAAAATAAAATAAAATAAATAATACTGTGAATTGAAAATGCATGAAGGTATATTTCACAAAATAATTTACAGCAATATTCTTGTAATCTGCAACCTCCGCAATACACTTAAATGGTCTATCAATTTATAAAACTACCTTTTAATTTATTTTATAAATTAAAGTTTATAAATTGCCCTTTCAGATTCACTTTTACCTTTTTTTAATTTTTTGTTGTGCCTAAGGAACTAGTCTTTGCAGATAGAATCAATGCTTGCCCTCTAGCTTCTGGTTGGGGTTAGCTAATGGGAAGCATCACCAGAAGGTTCAAGAGTGGAGAAAATGAGGTTGGGGTATTTATTACTATGGCTCCCTCCCGGATGGGTCAGCATGGGCTGGTTGCGTCCCTTTACTGAAGATCACAGCTTCTGAAAGAGGGGTGTGTTCTCCCTCTTCATGCAGCTATGCTCTGTTCCTTTCCCTTTCCCCAGCATGTTTTGGAGGCATGGGTGACCAAATCCTGCTGTTGCTAGAACCCAGGGTATTGCGTAAAAAAGCAATAACACTTTTCCAATTCCCTAAACCTCACTCACATCTTTATAAATAAATTAGTCCCTTAAACTCACCTTAATTATCCAGTTTGAGTGTGCTCTGTGCCTGATTTTTTCCTTGAGCTACACTGTAAGTCCCTTGAGTGCAGTCTTATAGGATGATTTGTGTCTTCTTCAAAATACCTAGCATGGTGCCAAAACATCCAGCATGATACAGAGCAAAGCTTTGTCATTCACAGTGTTGATGATCTGAAGGAAGTCCTTCACTTAGTCTGCCTTTTTTCGAAAATCACACTTCCAGACCTATTTAGTGAACTCTTCATGATTCCATCTATTCACACAAAGTCAGCCTATCATTGTTACCCAATACCTGCATTTAATGGGATTTTGCTTCTTATGGAAAATAGTGTGATGTAATGGAAACAAACAGAGGGATTTGGGAGCCTCACTGACCAGGCTCAACTCCTAGCTCTGCAACCTACTAGTTGGGTAACAGGAAAAGCTGCTTAAAGTTCCCAAGAAGCACTGCCATTATACATAAACGTGAGATGCAGAATTATCACATCTCTGCCTCCTTCTCCCTCTTGCTTCTTCCTCATCTTTACCAGAGTGGCCAACTTGAGGTTTTTGTCCCCAATTTAAACACAGTGGCCAGTGGTATAATGAAGCCAGCTTCCTGAGGAAGAGGGGATAGAAAACAAAGGAAAGAAAAATGTTAGGTTTAGACGCTGGCAGCATAAACCAGGCTTATGATCAATACTTAAATATGATTTGGGGAGACATGGAAGAAATTGTGATACTTAAAGAGGCTGATGAGGAAACACATGAGGAAGTGTTTAAAAATGAGCAAGAGATCAGCACAGTGGCTCAGGCCTGTAATCCCAGCACTTTGAGAGGCTGAGGCAGGAGGATTGCTTGAGGCCAAGAGTTCGAGACCAGCCTGGGCAACATAGGGAGATCTTGTGCTACAAAAAATAAAATATTAGCCAGATGTGGTCACATGCACCTGTGGTTCCAGCTACTTCTGAGGCTGAGGCACGAGGATCACTTGAGCCTGGGAGAGTGAGACTGCAGTGAGCCATGATTACACCACTGCACTGCAGCACGGGTGACAGAGAGAGACTCTGTCTCTTACAAAAAATGAACAGTTGGGCGTGGTGGCTCATGCCTGTAATCCCAACACTTTGGGAGTCCGAGGCAGGCAGATCATGAGGTCAGGAGATCAAGACCGTCCTGGCTAACATGGTGAAACCCTGTCTCTACTAAAAATACAAAAAACAACAAAAAAACTAGCTGGGCGTGGTGGCACACACCTATGGTCTCAGCTACTTAGGAGGCTGAGGATGGAGAATAACTTGAAGCCAGGAGGTGAAGGTTGCAGTGAGCCGAGATCATTCCAGTGCACACCAACCCAGGTGACAGAGTGAGACTCACTCTCAAAAAAAAACCAAATAAATAAACAAAAATAAACAAGATGAACTATTCCAATGCTGCTTGTCTGAAGCAATAGTGATGTAGCCTTTCACTGAGAGCTGGCTGAAACAAAGAACTTAACCAATGTAGAAATGAGGACACGAAGTAGAGAACATGTTCAAAAAAGAAATGTAGTATGCTGGGTGCGGTGATTCACCCCTGTAATCCATGCTCTTTGGGAGGACAAGTTGGGCGGATCACTTGAGTCCACGAGTTTGACACCACCCTGGCCAACATGGTGAAACCCCATCTCCACTGAAAATTCAAAAATTAGCCAGGCATGGTTGTGTGCACCTGTAATCCCAACTACTGGGGAGGCTGAAGTAGGA
>NW_016107369.1:8315440-8319703 GCF_001604975.1 Cebus imitator | reverse complement strand
TTCCAGGCCAGGCGCGGTGGCTCAAGCCTGTAATCCCAGCACTTTGGGAGGCCGAGGCGGGTGGATCACGAGGTCAAGAGATCGAGACCATCCTGGTCAACATGGTGAAACCCCGTGTCTACCAAAAATACAAAAAATTAGCTGGGCATGGTGGCGCGTGCCTGTAATCCCAGCTACTCAGGAGGCTAAGGCAGGAGAATTGCCTGAACCCAGGAGGTTGCGGTGAGCCGAGATCGCGCCATTGCACTCCAACCTGGGTAACACGAGTGAAACTCAAAAAAAAAAAAAAATGTCCAACTCCACCAATAAAGTGAGTGCCATTATGCAGAACTCATGAAACAAGGGGATTTACTCTTAAAATTTTCTTCGTAGATAAATACTCCAGTTACCTTTGTGGGTGGGAAAGAGGTCTCTAAGCACCCCTGCAAGGCTGACCTGGTGTGGACTAAAAGACAAGCTATGGGAAGAGCTCAGGAATGTTTGCACCATGCGGCCCTGGGCTCAGAGTGTCTCCGTCTCTGGCCCTGGCTAAGTGTGTTCTTTCAGGCAATGGCCAAGCCTGCATGCCTGCCTGACTGCTGTGGAGAATCACACCCAGGTCACGGGGATTAGAATACTTTCTTCAAACGGTTGCTACGAGGCCGCTCAATGAGACAATATATGCAAAGCAGTAGGTACTCAGCATATAGTGGGCACTCCATACGTGCTCTTTATTCTTTCTTGTGGGCGTTGAGGGCCTGTATTCAATTTAGTTAAAAGTTTGTTTTTGTTTTTGAGAAAGGGTCTCTCTCTTGTTGCCCAGGCTGGAATGCAGTGGCACAATCTCAGCTAACTGCAAACTCCACCTCCCAGGTGCAAGTGATTATCATGCCTCAGCCTCCTGAGCAGTTGGGATTACAGGTGCCTGCCACAACACCTGGCTAATTTTTGTATTTTTAGTAAAGATGAGGTTTCACCATGTTAGTCAGGCTGATCTCAAACTCCTGACCTCAAGTGATCCGTCCATCTCAGCCTCCCAAAGCCTTGGGAATACAGGTGTATGCCACCGCACCCAGCTGAAAGGATTTTTTTTTTTTTTTAATTTGGAAACTCATTATGGTTGACCTTCTTCTAATTGGTCAGGTCAACTATGCAATGACCACACAGGGTTATTTTCTACCCCCTTCTGCTTACCAGGCCTTGGATCCATAATAAGCAATGAAAAGGATTTGACAATGCTGAAGATCAAATGGTACAATGGAGTTACAGTACACAAACATTTAAGTTGCTGGAATTCAGCTCTATGCTCAGCAAAAGGAAATAATACAGATGAATATATACATATATATGTAATTTTCCACCCTACAATATGGCTCTTAAATTCAAGCCAACTGCTTCATCTGGTACTCAACCAAAGAAACAGCCATGGCCATCTGTTCCAACTCTGGAGGGAAAACTGGCTATGTTGAATTTACTGAGAGATGGCACAGAATACATAAAACTCTGTAATCTGTTGTATGTGGGTGATTTAAGAGATTTTTTTATGGTGATTCTTTTCAATACATGAGTTTTGTCACACATATTGACTTTTGAACTCAAACTCCAAGCACGTGCAACATCATTGCTGCACACTATTGTGTGTCATTTCAAGTTGTCAGACCCTAAGCATATATGAAAAATGACTCCCAACGAAATCCATAATACTCCAAGACAAATTTGGGGACTGTTTAGGCAGCCTCCTAGCTGCCACATCTGCATTACCAGTTCCCTTGAATAAATTCCTTCTGTCAGTACTGGCATGGTTGACATCTTGAAGTATTTACTTTAAAACATACTTACTGAGTATCTACTAACTCACTAGGCATTGTGCTCAGCTCTAGGAATACAAGAGTGAATAAAACAGGCTTGATGTCTGGTCTCAAAGAGTTCACATTCTAGGAGAGTTATCAGATACATTGATCAATTAATTACACAAATTCATGAAGTTTTCTTTTTCCTTTAAAATTTTTTTTTGAGACGGAGTCTTGCTCTGTTCCCCAGGCTGGAGTGCGGTGGCGCTATCTCAGCTCACTGCAACCTCTGCCTCCGCGTTCAAGCGACTCTTCTGCCTCAGTCTCCTGAGTAGCTGGGATTACAGGTGCACACCACCATGCCCGGCTAATTTTTTTGGATTTTTAGTAGAGATGGGGTTTCGC
This sequence comes from Cebus imitator, assembly GCF_001604975.1. Classification (NCBI taxonomy): domain Eukaryota; kingdom Metazoa; phylum Chordata; class Mammalia; order Primates; family Cebidae; genus Cebus; species Cebus imitator. The sequence goes on along the minus strand of NW_016107369.1, from coordinate 8,317,529 downwards.
CATGCTGGCTAGGCTGGAAATTCATGAAGTTTTTTAACAAACATTTATTAAGAGCTAACTGTGTGCCAGGCATTGTACTAAGCATTGGAGCTAATACTGTCAATAAAACAGATCAAAACCTCTCTCATAGGAAGGTTACATTCCATTATGGAAGATATAAAATAAACAAGATAAATATGTAAACTCTATGGTATGGAAGATCTCTATAAAATCTAAGGAGAAAAAAAAAAAGGCAAGAAAGGGGAATTTTTAACTGGGAGGAGGCCAGGTACAGTTGCTCATGCCTGTAATCCAAGCACTTTGGGAGACCAAGGCAGGCAGATCACTTGAGGCCAGGAGTTCAAGACCAACCTGGCCAACATGGTTGGCCCCATCTCTACTACAAATACAAAAAAATTAGCCAGGCATGGTGGCAAGCACCTGTAGTCCCAGCTACTCAGGAGGCTGAGGCAGGAGAATCACTTGAACCTGGGAAGCAGCGGTTGCAGTGAGCCAAGATTGTGCCACTGCACTCCCGCATGGGCGACAGAGCAAGACTCCATCACCAGGAAAAAAAAAAAAAAAAAGAGAGAGAGAGAGAGAAAAGAAAATGTAAGAGACCAGATAATGAAAAGCTTAGTAAGTCAGAGTAAGGACTGGTTTCTCCTGGAGACCTCTGAGGGATTTTGAGCAGAGAAGCAACATAATCTCTCATATATACTAAAAGAAACATTCTGACCTGTGATTAAAATAGGCTGCAGACAACGAAGGCCAGAAGTAAAGAATCTGATGAGGAGATTGTTGCATTTACTTAGGCAAAATATCGTGGGGGCTTAGACAAATGGGGGGTGGTAAAAAGTGGTTGAATTCTAGATATATTTTGATGGTAGAACAGACAGGATTTGCTGGCAAATTGAAGTTATGGAGAGAAAGAAAACCAGCAAGGATACTGCCAAGGTCTTTGCCCTGAGCAACTGGAAAGATATAATTGCCATTAACTTAGTTAGAGAAGGAGCTAGTTTCAGAGAACGGAGAGAACTAGTCTGGTCCTTAATTGAGTGTGAGTGGCCTATTTTATACAACCTAATAGAGATGTCCTAAAGGATATAAATGAGTCTGGAGTTCAGAGGAGATATACATTCAAGAGTTATGAGAATACAGATGGGTATTAAATGCCATGAATCTGGGTGAGACCACCAAGGCATTGAGCGTGGAGGAAAGAGATCGAGTTCTGGGAACTCCAACATTTAGAGGTCAGAGATATGAGAAGAAACTAGCAAAAAGAACTGAGAAGGATCAGCCAGAATAGTAGAGAGACAACCAGTTAGTGTGATTTCTTGGAAGCCAAGAGAAGAAAGTGTATCACAAAAGAGTGGTAGATAAACTGTCAAATTTTGATTGGTATTACTTGGCAAAGGTATAGGATTCTTCCATGAAAGGGGGTAACAGAGGACACAATTTAGATTGAGTATTCAGGAAAGTGGCGTCTATGATGAAGGTTAAAGAAAGGCCAGTGACATTCACTGATGCAGTTTTCTTCCTTCCTGCTGTCATCCTGGCTTCATCCCAGTGATGTCTCTGCTCAGCTGCAGGTGCAACCCACCTTTGGACCTATAAGGGACTTTGTCTATCATAGCCACCATCCTGATAGCTGAGGAAGGAGAAGGCTCGGGGTATGGGAGTAAGGATGAAAGAAGAGAAGAGCTCAGAATAGCTTTCCCAAATGGGACATATGAAACAGCCAACTCCCTTCTCAATATGGCAGTCACTTGGATATGATTTCTGGCAGCGAGTGCACATTTGGCCCCACAACATAAGACATTGTCTCCTTCCTGGGGCTGGGAAGAGAAGAAAATGCAAAGTTGTTTAATGGGTACAAAGTTTCAGTTCTGCAAAATGGAAAAGTTCTGGAAATCTATTGCAAACAATGTGCAGACACTTAACACTAATGAACTGTGCACTTAAAAATTATAGAAATGGGGCCGGGCGCAGTGGCTCAAGCCTGTAATCCCAGCACTTTGGGAGGCCGAGGTGGGTGGATCACGAGATCGAGAGATCGAGACCATCCTGGTCAACATGGTGAAACCCCGTCTCTACTAAAAATACAAAA
>NW_016107369.1:8309818-8313755 GCF_001604975.1 Cebus imitator | reverse complement strand
CTGTAATCCCAGCTACTCAGGAGGCTGAGGCAGGAGAATTGCCTGAACCCAGGAGGCGGAGGTTGCGGTGAGCCGAGATCGAGCCATTGCACTCCAGCCTAGGTAACATGAGTGAAACTCCGTCTCAAAAAAAAAAAAAAAATAGAAATGTTACATTTTATTCGCTTTTTTTTTTTTTTTTCCACAGTTGAAATTTTTTAAAAAAGATGTTGAAGTTCTTTAATTATCTTTGAGGCTTACTATATCACCCAGTATCGGAAAATCTAAAAACAAGGGGACTGTGCAATTGATGAAACCAAATCCCTCATTATAGTGTGCTTCTGTAATAGACACCATAATCCCAAATTGCACAGGTCTGCCTTTCTTTAAAAGATGTTGTCACGTGTCACTCACGTAAAGAGACTACCAGACAGGCTTTGTGTGGGGAACAAGGCCATTTATTTTGCATTTGGGTGCAAGTCTGAGAAAGGAGTTAGGCAAAGGGAATAGGAGAGGGGATCGGTTATATAGGTTGGAGCAAATGGTCAGTTAAAGGTGGTAATCTATCTTGGGGAGGGGGAGGACATCACGGGATGCATGACTACAAGGGTAAGGGTCAGTAAGCTATCTTGGGGACAGGAAGGGCATCATGGGATGCATGATCACAAGGTAGGGGTCATTTATTACAATCAGGCATGATCATAAGGGTGGGGAGTATGATCACAAGGTAGGGGTCATTTATTACAATCAGGCATGATCATAAGGGTGGGGAGTATTGGTTGCAGTCAGAGGGGAGGGTGTGGTAGATTACATAGTTACAGGGGTGGGGGTCTTGAGAAACCCAATGTCCGAGGGGAAATTTTTGCAAGGCTGAACAGGAATAATGAATGCAGGTTGCAGAGCAATTAGTTGAGGCAGGAACAAGTTGTTTTACTTCTTTCTGTGGCCACCTGGTTAATTGTGGTTGCTTCAGACTTTCTGGTTCATGGAGATCATCCAGAGGTGTATATGCAGGTCACCAAGGCTAAAATGTCCAGGCCTGGACTTGGAGGCCTAACAGATGTAATTCACTTGACTAAGATATATAGGAATCCAATTAGAAAAATAAACCAATACTATTAACTATCTGAAAAGCAGAAAAAGAATGTGGCATATGTACTACAGGGTTTGGATTACTAAAGAACTTAGTAGGTAGATAGAAGGGAGGTAAACTCCAAGTGAGAATCCAGAAGGATGAGCTTTGCTTTTTTTTTTCTTTTAATCTGTTTTACATATTAAGCTAACATGATTTCTTTTTTAAAAAAAGTGTTCCTGGTCAGAAAACCACTGCTCTGGTGGTCATCCGTAAGAATGAGATTCCTGGAGATTTTCCTTCTAGTTTATAAATGTATTAAAAATTTTTCATTTTTACAAGCTGATATTGCTCTTGTAGTCAGATGTAATAATGAATTGAAATGATTTTTTTTTTTTTGAGACAGAATTTTGCTCTTGTCGCCCAGGCTGGGGTGCAGTGGCGCGATCTTGGCTCACTGCAACCTATGCTTCCCGGGTTCAAGCGCTTCTCAGACCAGGCACAGTGGCTCATATCTGTAATCCCAGCACTTTGGGAGGCCAAGGTGGGTGGATCACCTGCAGTCAGGAGTTTAAGACCAGCCTGGCCAGCATGGTTAAACCCTGTCTCTACTAAAAATACAAAAATTAGCTGGGTATAATGGTGGGTGCCTGTAGTCCCAGCTACTTGGGAAACTGAGGCAGGAGACTGTCTTAAATCCAGGAGGCGGAGGTTGCAGTGAGCCAAGATCGCACCATTGCACTCCAGCCTGGGCGACAGAGCAAGACTCTGCCAAAAGAAAAAAAAATAGTGATTCTCCTGCCTCGGCCTCCAGAGCATCTGGGATTACAGGCACCTGCCACCATGCCCAGCTAATTTTTTGTGTGTGTCTATTTTTAGGAGATACAGAGTTTCACCATGTTGGCCAGGCTGGTCTCGAACTCCTGACTGCAGGTGATCCACCCACCTCGGCCTCCCAAAGTGCTGGGATTACAGGTATGAGCCACCACACCTGGCCTGAAATAATATTTTTTAATTTCTACTATTTTAGATACAGGGCTACATATGCAGATGTGTGAAAGTGGAGCCAATTTTAGAGCTTAGGGCTGGGGAACAAATAGAGAGGTAAATGGAACATGGGACTATTGCATGATGCTGACTTTTGTAGAATGGATCTTGTCACCCTGGTGGTGAGTATATCTAACAGGTAGTTGCTTAACCCAGCCCGCCATCTCCCCGCTCTAGTAGTCCACAGCATCTATCATTCCCATATTTATGATCATGTGTGTTCAATGCTTAGCTCCCACTTACAAGTGAAAGCAGCTCTATTTGGTTTTCTGGTTTTGCATTAATTTGCTTAGGATTATGGCTTCCAGCTCCATTCATGTTGCTGCAAAGGACATAATGTTATTCTTTTTTATGGCAGTGTAGGATTCCATGGTATATATGTACTACATTTTCTTTATTTAATCTACCATTGAGGGACACCAGGGTTGATTCCATGTCTTTGCTATTATGAATAGTGCAGTGATGAACATGTGTCTTTTTGGTAGGGTGATTTATTTTCTTTCTCGTGCGTAGCCAGTAATGAGATTGCTCGGTCAAATGGTCAAATGATAAGTCTGTTTTAAGTTATTTGAGAAATCTCCAGTCTGCTTTCCACAGTGACTGGACTAATTCACACTCCCACCAACAGTGTACTGTCGTTCCCTTTTCTCAACAGCCTCACCAGCATGTTGTTTTTTGGCCTTTTAATAATAGCCATTCTGACTGGTGTGAGCTGGCATCTCACTGTGGTTTTGATTTGCATTTCTTTAATGATTAGCGATGCTGAGCAGGTCTTCAAATTTTTGTTGGCCACTTGTATGTCTTCTTTTGAGACATATCCTTTGCCCATTTTTAATGGGATTATTTGTTTTTTGCTTGTTGATTTGTTAGAGTAGGCCTTTGGCAGACATGTCGTGTGTAAATATCTTCTCCCATTCTACAGGGTGTCTGATTTGAAATGATTTTTAAGATGAGAAATCTACTTTCCAGGCAGCGTAATGCTGAGGGCATATTGCTTCTTACTTGTGTGTGTGTTTACAGTCCTTGGCCTGCATTCTTACACACTGTAGACCACAGTTCCTAAAAGAAAATTCAGCATGCAGCATGAATACATTTATTTTCTAAGAGGATGAAACATTAGAATAATAATTTTGAATAATTATTATCAGAAATCAGATGTAAGACGTCTAAAGGCCGAGCAGCCCCGTCGCTAGCATGCCGCGTGGAAGTCGAAGCTGCACCTCCCGCATGGCCCCTCTGGGCAGCCGGACCCCTCAGATGAGAGCTGCGCCCAGGCCAGCACCAGCCGCTCAGCCACCAGCAGCGGCACCCCCCTCTGCAGTTGGCTCTCTTGCTGCTGCACCCCGGCAGCCAGGTCTGCTGTCCCAGATGGCAGCCACTGCAGCTGGCGTGGCTGTAGGCTCTGCTGTGGGGCACACACTGGGCCACGCCATTACTGGGGACTTCAGTGGAGGAAGTGATCCTGAGCCTCCGAGGCCTGACATCACTTACCAGGAGCCTCAGGGAACCCAGCCTGCGCAGCAGCAGCAGCCTTGCTTCTATGAGATCAAACAGTTCTTGGAGTATGCCCAGAACCAGGGTGACGTCAAGCTCTGTGCGGGTTTCAGTGAGGTGCTGAAACAGTGCCGACTTGCAAACGGATTGGCCTAATCAAGAAGTTAAAACTGGAGAAATGGAAAACCAGCTCTCATAACCAAGTTAACTTAACATAAAACTTTAATTAATAGTGAAGGTATAAAGGGTAACCATCAGTTAAACCTCTCCTGTCATTCCTAGCTTCCTTGCTTCAGAATTGAAATGGAAGGGGGTGTTCCTACTCTGTAGAATTTGGAGCTGGTC